>NC_086246.1:4615833-4954166 GCF_036321145.2 Pelmatolapia mariae
GCAAGAAAACTGTCACTAATGAAGAAACATCAGAGGCTGTCCTAGCTTCATTCAGCAAGAGCCCACAGTGTAGCACTCGCCGCATGTCACTGGAGAGTGGCATTAGTCGAACATCCCTTTGGCGGATATTAGCTACTCACAAATGGCACCCTTACAAACTCCAGCTACTGCAGCATCTCAACGAGGATGACCCAGATCGGCGCACAGAATTTGCAGAATGGGCAAAACAAAAATTGGAACAGGACCCTCAGTTCACGCAGAAGATTTTGTTCAGTGATGAGGCAAACTTTTATGTGAATGGTGAAGTTAACAAACAAAACCACCGCTATTGGTCTGATACTAACCCACATTGGATGGATCCCTCCAAGACTGTTGGAACAACAAAAGTGATGGTTTGGTGTGGTATGTGGGGTACAACGATAGTGGGTCCATTCTTCATCAATGGAAACCTCAAGGCCACTGGATATTTGAAATTGCTACATGATGATGTGTTTCCCTCTTTATGCACTGAAGCTGGCACGTTCCCTGAGTTTTTCCAGCAAGATGGTGCACCACCACATTATGGGTGCCAGGTCCGAGCATTCCTAGATGAACAGTTTCCTGGAAAGTGGATTGGTCATCGTGGGCCAGTTGAATGGCTCCCAAGGTCTCCCGATCTGACCCCCTTAGACTTTTATCTTTGGGGTCATCTGAAGGCAATTGTCTATGGTGTGAGATACGAAATGTGCAGCACCTGAAACTACGGATACTGGATGCCTGTGCTGGCATTTCTCCTGCGGTGTTGCTAACAGTGTGTGAAGAGTGGGAGAAGAGGGTTGCATTGACAATCCAACACAATGGGCAGCACATTGAAAACATTTTATAAGTGGTCAGAAACTTGTAAATAACTCATAAAAGAATAAAGTTACGTTGAAACCAAGCACACCATTGTTTTTCTTGTGACATTACCAATAAGTTTGATGTGTCACATGGCCCTCTTCCTATTGAAAAAACAAAAGTTGTATCCAAGATGGCCGACTTCTAAATGGCCACTATTCTCACCACCCATCTTGAGGAGTTTGCCCCCTCACAATTACTAATGTGCCACAAACAGGACTTTAATATCACCAACCATTCCCATGTTATTACGGTGTATCCATATAAATGGCCCACCCTGTAGATTCACACATTTGAATTCAACAGGATCTAGCCATCAATTCTTTTTCTCTTATCCTTATCAGGGTGTGGGGGTGGGGGTAGCCTATCCCAGCTATCATAGGGCAAGAGGCCTATGATAGCTAGGGTGTCCAGGGGCCAGTCTGTCGCAGGGCTAACACAGAAAAACAGACAAGCATTTGCACTCACATTCAACATCCGGCGCCGCTTCGAGCTGGCAGCCAGTATCAGCAGCTCCAACCTGACCAAGTCCTTTTTTGCTCTTTAATATATGTTTCTTTGTTGTTCTTGTGTTTCTTGTTTTTGTTTTTCTATTGTGGACTGCTGTCCCCCACAATGGAGCTCAGAATTTTATGGACAATCGTGTTCTTTATTACATTTTTTATTTTTCATCTGTGTCTGAGAGCACGTGGAGGTCCTCCCATTGTTTACAGCAGGGATCAGCTGGTAGTCCTCGGGGCTTCCGCTGCCCTGCCTACCGCCGAGCAAGCCAACATCCCCCGCGAGGTGAGTAGGAAGAGACGCGGTACTCGGGCTGGGATCGGGTGTCGCAGTAAAGTTAGGAGGTACCGGCTAGCGATTCCATCTATTACTATGGGGAATGTGAGATCTCTCCCCAATAAAATAGACATAGCTGGCGGCTTTTACCCGACATCAGAGGAGCTACAGGGAATGCAGCCTGATGTGCTTCACTGAGTCGTGGCTAACTGCGCTAACTCCGGACTCACACGTAAACATGGATGGTTTTCATCTGATTCGGGCCGACAGAACAACGGAGAGTGGTAAGAAGAGAGGAGGGGGTCTGGCTGTGTTTGTGAACGATAGATGGTGTAACTCTTGGCATTTATCTATCAAAGAGACGCTATGCTGTAAGGACATTGAGCTGCTAGCGGTTAGCATGAGACCGTACTATCTACCGCGAGAGTTTCCACACGTGATTATGATAGCTGTGTATGTCCCGCCCTCTGCTAGCGCTGCAGCAGCCTGTGAGGTCCTGCACACTGTAACCAGCAGACTCCAAACACAGCACCCTCAGGCCCTTTTCCTGATCTCTGGGGACTTTAATCACATCTCCCTGTCCTCCACTCTCCCCACCTTCACCCAGTACATCACCTACCACAGAGACAATAAAACATTGGACTTATTGTATGCCAACAACAAGGAGGCATACGGCTCATCACCTCTCCCTCCCCTGTGGGGTTCAGATAACAACCTGGTTCATCTCCAACCTGTGTATAAACCTCTAGTACACAGAGAACCAGTAGTGAAACGCACAGAGGCAAACAGGAGCTGAGAGTTGTCCAGAAGAAGATGAAATGGAAGATAAGGCAAGGAAAGGAAAACTACAGCAGGAAGATGGAAGAGCAGCTGCAACAGGACAACATCAGAGGGGTTTGGAACAGCCTGAAGACAATCTCAGGACAAAAACCAACCCCCCAGGCTGCAGGAGACTTGGGGTGGGTGAATGACCTAAATAAATATTTTAATAGGTTTGATCAACCACCCACCCCTCCCCCAAAATCGTCCCCCCTGCTGCAATCTCCCTCATCTTCAGGGACTGCCTGAGCTTCACAAGATCAAGGTGCGGAAGGCTGCAGGTCCAGATGGCATCAGCTCCAGACTCCTGAGGTGCTGCGCAGATGAACTGTGTGGCATCCTAGGATATCTGTTCAACCTGAGCCTGTCACTGGGGAAAGTACCACAGCTGTGGAAGACCTCCTGTGTGGTACCGGTACCAAAGACCTCCCATCCCAAGGACCTCAGGAGCTACAGGCCGGTAGCCCTGACGTCACATGTGATGAAGACCCTCGAGAGGCTGGTTCTAAACCATCTGTGCCCCCTGGTGAGGTCTTCATTGGATCCACTGCAGTTTGCTTACCAGCCTGGCATCGGGGTGGAGGACGCCATCATCTACCTCCTGCACCGAGCTCTGACTCACCTGGAGAAGCCCGGAAGCACTGTGAGGATCATGTTCTTTGATTTCTCCAGTGCTTTCAACACCATCCAGCCACGACTTCTGAGAGACAAGCTGGAGCTATCGGGAGTGGACCACCACATGTCCCAGTGGATACTGGACTACCTCACAGAACGCCCACAGTATGTGAGGACACAGGGTGATGGGTCTGTCTAGCACAAACCCGCCACTGGAACGAGACAATCCAACTACAACAGCAAAAAGCATTGAACACCAAGCAGAGCTCTTTATGTTTCTCATGCACGAGGAAGACCCAACTGGACAAACGCCGCTCCTTTGCTTGACCCCAGTTGCTCTCGTCTGCTCCCTCATAACATTGCTCTTTTATTGAGGTTACATGAATATGCATAGGCTCATTAACATAGGTACACATGTGAACAAAGAGTACTGTCTGTGTGCGTGTGTAGGTATGTGTGTGTGTTAGTGGGGGGGGGGGGGGGGGTCAAGATGTGACCCAATAAACGACTTCCCTAAACCTGCTGGTCTGGAAGTCCAGCAGTTCATCTAAACAAAAGGCACTTAGACTAAAACAGATATAAATGTGTTTGCTATACCGTATATCAGTAAGAGAAGATACGACCTCTTCGCATGACACTAGGATCTGAGTGTGTATGCCAGAACACTCTGGAATGCACACAAAGTCTTTGCAGACTATTAAGGATCACACATCCTATCAAATTCCCCACGCTGCCACCTACAGAAGTTCTCTGACGACTCTGAGTCATCCTCACCTGTGATGAGGCCGACTATGGCAGAGTACAGACAGTGGACTCTGGACTTTGTGGACTGGTGTCAGCAGAACCACCTGCTGATCAACGCCGTGAAAACCAAGGAGTTGGTGGTGGACTTCCGGAGACGCAGACCCACCACACTGACACCGGTGAACATCCAGGGAGTGGACATTGAGATAGTGGACTCTTTTAGGTACCTGGGTGTTCACCTGAATAATAAACTGGACTGGAGCCACAACACTGATGCTCTTTACAGGAAGGGTCAGAGCAGACTCTACCTGCTGAGGCGGCTGAGGTCATTTGGAGTACAGGGAGCGCTTTTAAAGACCTTCTATGACACTGTGGTGGCATCTGTCATTTTTTACAGTGTTGTATGTTGGAGCAGCAGTTTATCGGCAGCTGAGAGGAAGAGGTTGGATAAACTCATCAGGAAGGCCGGCTCTGTTCTGGGATGCACCCTGGACCCAGTGCAGGTGGTGGGAGACAGAAGTACTCTGGCTAAAATAACATCTCTGATGGACAGAGTCTCCCACCCCATGCATGTAAATGTTGCTGAACTGCAGAGCTCCTTCAGTGACAGACTGCTGCATCCTCGATGAAGGAGCGTTTCCACAGGTCCTTCCTCCCTGCAGCTGTCAGACTGTACAATCAGAACTGCTCCCAACAAACATAGAGGTTTACATCAGTGCTGTAACTGCAATAATTTAATCAACCGATTTGCACTACAACCTGGGTTTGCCTCTTATATGTAGTTAATTTTATTTAATTTAATAACTGTACAGTACTCTGTTTTTGGTAACCATTGTCCTTGATGTAAACATGTAAGAAAAAATTTTGTTTCTGTTCTGTGTACTGTTTGTTTGTATATGTGTCTTTCTGGCTGCTGTTACAACCAAATTTCCCCTTGTGGGACAATTAAAGGATTATTCTATTCTATTCTATTCTATTCTATTCTATTCTATTCTATTCTATTCACACCTACACTCAGAAAAATAAAGGTGCCAACTGGAACCAAAAGTGGTTCTTTAGACTGACGCCATAGAAGAACCTTTTTTGGTGCCACAAAGAACCAATGGTTCTTTGAAGAACCATTTCTTTCAGTGGTTCATTGAAGAACCTTTAAAGGTGCCCCAAAGAACCATCAAGAAATGGTTCTGTGGGGCACCTTCAATGTTTTTTCAAAGAACCATTTTTAAAAAGGTCCTTCAAATGGTTCTATAAAAAAACATTTTAAAGAACCTTTTTTGAGTGGTTCTTTAAAGAACCATTTTAAATCTTTCAAAATAAAATGTATCCTAAATTGAATTTGAGTAGGGTAAAATAAATACAAGCACAGAGATATTTTAATGGTTTATTGCCATTTCGTAGTACACCAAAAGACAAAAAGGCATTTTAACCCTCAGCACAACATCACAACTAATACATGTCACATATTAGTCATTTAAACAGTAATAATTAAATATTTTTACTATACTACAAATAAATACATATAAAAACTATACTAAGATAACACATCAATAAATACATGTATTGTTTAATTAATAAAACAAATCCCTCCCACTCTGAGACAAGGAGCTAAGAGAGAGAGAGAGAGAGAAAAAAAGAGTCAATTATAAAGAAGAGAGAAAAGTGAAACCCTCCTCAGAAGGTCTGACTCGCATACCTGCAGTCAACCTGTAATGGACTCCTGTTTGCGTTCACGTCATCCCAGCGGTGGCCGCACTCCCTCGCTGATGCCAGCAGCCAAGCCTGCAGGGTGCCCTGGAAGCCGCCGCAGCCTCTGAACACACAAACACAAATTGCATGTGAAGCAGGAGGTGCAGATTTTTTTTGCTATGCTTTTCTAAATCCAGGCTTGATCACGTGGAGGTATTTGGAAAACTTTTTTGGCCAGCGGACGACTGTTGTCTTGCAGAAGTAAGGACTGGAACCCAAATCAAATGTCTGCGATACACAATCAATTCACAAGAACACATTATAAAAGAAAGTCCCATTCTTGCCTGATTTCAACTGAATTCTGCATCAAAACAGGATGACAGAATTAAAACGAGTGTTTGCAGCAAATGTGAGCACAAAGCTTCACTTTGTACAAGCCTGCTATTAAAGTTCTCCTCTATGCAGACGACTTTCCTGTTTTCAAGGCACAACTTGGTTCTGCTGTATGAATTTTATGGATACACACTAAATGAAACAGTAGTGTGCACGACTCCAGATTCTGATCCCTCGTCCTAATATGGTCCCAAAAGGCTCACAAAAACCAACATAGCAATAAAGCAAATGTTGAGGCTTCAAAATACAAAGTCCGTAAACCAATGACTGACAAGGTTTTTTATCGCAAGGGTGATAAATATACAACACATGGTCTTAAGACTAAAAGTATAATACAGATTTTAGTCTGAGAGATTTGATGTTCATTTACCTGCAGATGCCCTATACGTGCCTGCTCTGTGGTCTTGCACAACGTTTTGCACATCACTATTTAATACAGGAAGTAGGTGAACTACAACAAGGTCATCTTTCTTTGTGAGAGGACCATATTAATGAAACAAACCTCAATGACATAGAGATCCCTAAAGATGCTCCTGCTGCTTCTCTTCCTCCTCATCCTAAGCTTCCTTCTCCTTGTCCTTGACTTCCAACCAATTGTAATTCAACCTAATTTTGTTTCTCCCCCTCCTCTTCCTCATTTTGTGGGAGCTGTGAACAGAATTAGTGTGAATCTGAATTAATTTGTGCAAACAAGAAAAATCTACAGCTTTTCGGTCAGAGGTGCTCTTGTGATTTAAGCCGGGTAGAGTAGATTTATGTGTTGATGCTGCCTGCTTCAGCTCTACGACTGGCTGCTGAGTGATATTTACACCCTGGCTGGATTACAAACTTTAACCACGTGCTGAACTTTGGCCCAGCGTTGATACCTCTTGTTAGTATAATGACTTCTTCTTTGCTTAATGTATGATGGTGGATAAATGAAATGTACAAAGAAAAATTGACTATATTACAAAAGGACATCTATCTTTGAAACATCAAATGACCAGAGCATAATTTGTCAACTAGTCCGAAAATAAGTTATACAGGAACAGTCAAAGACACACCTTCTCATGTGTCACATTTCTATTCATTCAAAACACTTATGCATTGCTGTATTTTATACAGCTCTTTCAGAATTCAAAGTACAGGTTCATGTGAGTATTTAATGTACGGCTCAGCTCTACTGAATTTCTGAGTTTCTAGAGCAGACACAGGGCTCATGTCAGGCTTCAGGTGACTTTAACAATATTATAAATTTTAATATTGTTCTAGCTGACATTAAGTTATGTACGCAGCACGCAATAGAACCACATATTTTAGAGGCCAAAGGTTCAAATTAGTTGAGAGCACCTTCACTTAATTATAACAGTGGTTTTGTTAGGAAAACAGTTCTGTATACCGATACTAAATTGCATTAACGTCAGCGGCTAACGTACCTAGCATAGCTAACCGTTACTGTTAGCACAACATTAACAGCAAGTTACGATGACGAGTAACAAAAACAAAACAGTAAAAAGGTTTTAATGAAAATGCTTTACCTTTTCCAACAGTCCCAGAATCCAGAGCTTCAAAGTCCAGCAGGTACTGAAGACTGTTATCCGCTTCGCTCTCACCGGCCGTGAGAAAGTGTTTTTTTTCCCTTAGAAAGGTCAAGGCCGCAGCTCGCGCGATCTGTCTGCGCATGCGCATCCCAACAACTGGAATATCTGGAGAGACCCCAATTAAACGCCACACAGGAGGAGTCCAACTCAGGAAGCAACAGTGCTAACCACCGTGCTAGCCACCCTGCTACTAGTAAAACAGTGTGCTGTTCTTTAGTGTAAATCCATCACATTACTGCGCGCTAACCGGTTTACCTCACACAGTTAGTCTACATTAGTTTGGTTTTCAGCACATTTCACAATATGTAAAAACATGTCACATGTACAGATTCAAAAGCATGAGGATTTCATGTAATCTTTAAATGTCTGGTTTATCAAATACAACTGCAAAGTCTTCCTCTCACAGCCTGTCTTTCTTACCTTTCTGCAACTCTGGATTAACCCTTGTATGGTGTTCGGGTCTGAGAGACCCATGCCATTTAGAGGCCGTTGCCCCTTTAGGCAGTATATACCATCAAAACCTGCAAAATATGGTATAAACATATGTACACTTAATTATAACTGATTTTATTTTTTGTATAACATTTTATTGAAAAAAACCGAGAAGCACATTAATTCATAAATGTGATCGAACAAAGGTAAAAGAGAAAAAATTAACCATGTTTGCTGTTCACATGGCTCGTAATTGGGATGAAGTAAACATCTGTTGAGTAACTTAACATACAATTGTTTGATAGTGTTAATTGGAAAGCCAAAACTCTAGCGGGTCCACCAGACCCATGAACACTGGCTGAGTAACAAAAATACGAACACCATACAAGGGTTAAGCTAGCTCTCTTTCCTTTCTCTTCCTGTGAAATGTAGCAGCTGGACCTTTAACTAGCGCACACACTGTGTGACAAACTGCACACACAAACAGTTTGGCTTTAGTGATCTTTGTTAAGCTGCTAGAAATGTTTCAGTTGAAATTACTTGCCATTTAAAAAAATGTTACTCCCTTTATACAGGATCCTCTTTTGTAGGGCTAGCTAGGCGGTGAAGTACCTCAGCTGTGAACTTAAGGACATCCGCACTCGTTCAGATGTAGTGCCCAATAAAAAACACCAAAAACAACAAAACATGTTAACCCCCTGACTATGGAAGATGGTTTTGCCTCTTTCATCTCTATCTATGTGACCCCTGCTGATTAACACATGAATAGGATTGCCTTTCATGTGTTACTATCTAGGCTTAAATGGGTTTGATGTTTACAGGCCTGCATGAAAAAATAACCCCCCACCCGAGTAGGAAGTACAGCTATTTGTTTAAAAATGTAGTGAATAAAAGTAAAAAGTTTTCAGAAAAATAACTACTGAAGGTAAACACCTGTGGTCACTGCCAACTCACAGCTAAGACAAGTAAAAAAAAAGGAACAAAACCAGAACTTCAGTGTCCCAGAAAGTTGATTGTGTTCATCACTCATTACCTTGTTGTTAAAGGACAAAAACATTTACCACGGTTTTCCTGCAGTTTCCATGCAGACTAGGAGGAGCCAGGAATCAAACCACCAACCTTCAGTATATCAGTAGATGCCCTGCTCTACCTCCTGAGCTACCTAAGCTGCATCAGCACCAAAAGAAAATTAAACACAACAGGTCGGCAAGTGTAGAGAAAGAAGAGACTGGATTGGTCAGTGGTTTAACACATGTGGTGTGTTGATTTAGATCCAACACATTTTTTCATAAAGTCCTCTTTTTAATATCACAGTTGTGTCAGCTAACAACACAGCTGTTTTAGAAGTGCAATAAAACTATTCTTAATACTTATGTGAACACTCTATACTTTCTGTAAACATTTGGAAAAAATTGCACGTTTCATGTTTTTTTGGTCAGATTCTGCCTCTAAGGAAGGAAAGTAAGTATGTGAGTAACAACATGCCAGATTTCTTTAACAAACACCACTGGACACACCAGAATAATGAACATAATGGCAAGAAAGAGGGATTACGTTATTATGGATGCATTTAAGAATAGGCCTCTTTACGTAAGACCTAATGCCTCAAGTCATGAGACCTAACGCTGCTGATGATCCTGCACTGAAGCTTACAGCACACTGTGGGTTTGACTTTTATGGCCTAATTACTGAATTTAAAGGCTATGATGATTTGATGACACACTAAATGTGTTTGTGTGCATAAGAGAACTTATGGTATAATGGCTAGTTTTACAATGAGGGCTGGACTTAACGCTCTTTTGTGTGTGTATATGGTAAATGAACTGGTTCTTATAAAGCTCTTTTCTTCTCTACTTTAGCACAACAAAGGGCCCATTTACATTCACATTAATGCAAGTGCTTTCTTTCATTCACACACATTCACACTCATCTGGAGTGACTGTGGGTACCCAGGTATAGTTGGCACACAGACTGGAGCAGGCAGGGATCTGACCACGTTCCGATTAATAGATGTTCTTCCTCCTGTGTCCCAACCTCTGTGTGTGAGTGTGTCATAATTCATTAGTGTGGCTGGATTAATGAATTATGGTGTTTCTACATGCCTATATTGTATAGGTGTCTGTCAGTGTGTCTACATGACCAGTTGATTTTTTATTGTGTTAAATGAGTTTCATTGTTCTTGTAACAGTGACAAAAAAGATTCTATTCCAATCATTCTCCAAGCTGCTTACCTAACGTGAAATATTTAACGTGCACATTCAAACCTCACTAATGGCCTAATCAATAAATGAGGCCTATACGCACACACACACACACACACACACACACACACACACACACACACACACACACACACACACACACACACAAATTATAAGATAAGTTTAAATTAAAAGTACATCCTTACTAATTCTATAGGAATTAAAAGAGAAAGTAGCTGATAATCATATGTATGTGAATAACTGACCTGCTTGAAGTGTTGTCAGAAGAAAGCATCTTTTTTCTAAAAAGAACATAGCAGTGTGCTATGATTAAAAATCACAGGATTTTAAGGGCAATGGTCTCACACTGCAGGCTTACTTGTTGTTCCTAGAGTATTTAAAAGTAGAATGGGAGGCAGAGCCTTCAGTTTTCAGGCCCCTCTTCTGTGGAACCAGCTTCCAGTTTGGATTCAGGAGACAGACACTATCTCTACTTTTAAGATTAGGCTTCAAACTTTCCTTTTTGCTAAAGCATATAGTTAGGGCTGGACCAGGTGACCCTGAATCCTCCCTTAGTTATGCTGCAACAGGTGTAGGCTGCCGGGGGATTCCCATGATGCACTGGGTGTTTCTTCTTCACTCACTATGTGTTAATAGACCTCTCTGCACTGAATCATACCTGTTATTAATCTCTGTCTCTCTTCCACAGCATGTCTTTATCCTGTCTTCCTTCTCTCACCCCAACCAATCACAGCAGATGGCCCCGCCCCTCCCTGAGCCTGGTTCTGCTGGAGGTTTCTTCCTGTTAAAAGGGAGTTTTTCCTTCACACTGTCACCAAACTGCTTGCTGATAGGGGGTCATGTGATTGTTGGGTTTTTCTCTGTATGTATTATTGCAGGATCTACTGTACAATATAAAGCGCCTTGAGGTGTTGTGGCTGTTGTGATTTGGCGCTATATAAATAAAATTGAATTGAATTGAATTGAAAATGCCATTTGAACCGTGTCAATTTCAAGATCCTGCTTCTCACTTTCAAAGCGCTTCATAACCTCGCTCCTCCATATTTATCTGATCTTCTCCATACATACTCACCGTATCGTACACTCCGCTCTTCTTCAGCGTCCCTTCTGTCTGTTCCACCTGCTCGCCTGACTACCATTGGACTCAGAGCCTTTAGTTGTTCTGTCCCGAGACTTTGGATGCACTTCCACCAGATCTCTGGACCACAAACTCTCTCACCACTTTTAAATCATGTCTGCTGTGAAATGCTGTGGCAGGACCTTTTTTTTTTTTTTTTTGTCTGTCCCATTTGGTTCTTTAGCCGTCAGAATTGTTGTCTGAAGACCAACACGGATACCCAATGGATTTATTTTGCCAAATGGATCATCGAGGCCTTGCCGTATTGGTCCATTTGATCGACCTTTGTTGTTATTATTTATTTTATTTTATTTTCAGTTGTTACAGATGGGACAGACATGACTGGGGGATAGGAAAGGGAGAAAGAAAGCGAGGAAGGAAAAGAAAAACAGAAGGGAAGAGGGACAGTGAGAAAGGGCACTTACAAAGACAAAGAGAGAAAAAAAAATCTCCTGGATCACCTGTTGAGAGAAAAAGAAGAGAAAACAAGCAAAAAAAAAAACAAAACAGAGCAACATACTAAACACAACACCATCACGTTAATCTAGCTAAGAGTAAACAGCAGTAAATATTAAATATTGAATGTTGTTGTGCAGCACGCAGGACAGACAGCGCACAATGTGCTTTGAGGTAGCAGCTAAGAAAGGTGTAGTTTATGTCTACGAACAGTGAACACCCGTGTGCACACCTGTGTGGATCAGCGCGCTTGTATTCAAAAGGTTTCTCCATGTAACGGTCTGCTAGAGGGTGTGGAGGGCCGTAGCCCCATCCCCCAGGGCATGAAGCAGGCATGGAGGAGATCCAGGCTCCAGACATCCAGAGGCCCCAGAGTGCGAGAGCCCAAGGAGGACCACCGGAGGGGCATCCGTGCCACCCTCCTGGGAAGGGCTGAGGAGATCCCCAGACGAGGGGTCACCCAGTAGCCACGGAGCAGAAGCCAGAGGGGGCTGCACTGGCGTGCCCGCCGGCTCTGCCGGCAGCCAGCTGTGCCAGAGTGAACCAAGCCGCAGTGTGGCAGGACCTTAAGAGAGCTGTTCTTAAATGAATGCCTGTAAAACACAAGTGAACTAAAACAGTGTTGTAAAGATTCAGCCAAAAGTCTTCCACAACACTGTGACAGTCTGATAGAGTCATTTATACAATCATTTATACAAAAGTCCAATAAGATACTGAAGCATGGGGTGTGTTTAGTTTTTCCACACACTACTTTGACATTTTGGCTTAAATGAAAAAAAAAGACACATGACAATACGTAATATGTTGTGGGGTGTGGTTTTTCTCAGGTTATATTTATATGATTTTAAGACTTGAGGGTTATACTATGAACAAAGTTCCACACAGTGAGGCTTTCTTTGTGTTGGCTGACTTGACCTAAAACCCCCAGCTGGAGAAAACAAGATCACAGGTATTGTGAGGTTGTTTTCAGCTTTCTCTGAGATGAAACGAGATGGACAAAATGTCTTTAAATTGTTCACAGATTAAACTGAAATACATTTTCAGAATCAGAATCAGAATACTTTATTAATCCCGAAGGAAATTAGGGTTACAGCAGGCAGCACGCTAATGGAGCATGCGCACTTACAAAGGAACCTTCTGACCAGACTTACACAAACAACACATTGGGAAGACATGTCAGAGAGGTAGCCTGATAGGAAAAAAAACAACGGAAATACATAACATGAGGTGAGAGGAGGAGAAAAAAAAAACTCCGCTCAGACTGAGCTCCTGATGGGAGAACAGTTTGATAACAGAAAAAAAACACCTCAGCACAAAAGCACATGACTATCAATACACCATAGAAACACAACACAAGCAACTGAACAAATATTCTTGGTGTGTGTTCTCTGTTTTAGTAACTGCAATTTCTAGCATTTTTAAAGAGCTTCAGAAGCAGAATAAGTTATACAAATATTTTTCTGATTGACTGATTTAGCACTTCATTGATTGGTAGTAAGGTGTAGTAACAACTTCCATCCATTGTCTTCCACGTATCCAATTCAGGTCATAGGAAAGCTGGAGCTCATCTTCCCAGTTTCCATAGTGCAAGAGGTGGAGACACGCTGAACAGGTTGAAAGTCGGTTACTGTAAATTTAGTGTTTATTTTTATATACTCATACACAACATTTGTGTAGTTTTTCTTTCAGATGCTTTTCTTTAAAACCCAGACTGATAAGAAAAGAGGACATCTGAGAATATGGAAAAGCCCTTTAGGCTTCTAACGTCATGTTTCCCACTTTTCTGCTTCAAACTGGAGTCCTATTTTGGTGGTAAAGTGGTGCAGTGGCTCGTGTTGTTACCTTTCAGGAAGAATGTTCTCGGTTTGATAGTGAGATGACTACACTGACTATGGACTCAATCAAACACTTTGGATGTTCTTTTGAGACAAAAGAGGCTTTCCTCTGGCAACACTTCCAAACAAGCAGCACTCGTTTGGTCTTTTCCCATTTTCATTTTATGAAGTTTCACATTTAACTTGCTAACTCAAAGCTGGTGCTTTAACTTTTTATCTAATTAGAATTTTCTTTTGATAAGTAAAAATGGATAAAATCCAAAGTCTCTGAATAAAACATAAAATAAATGAATCTATAGGGAACACTATGGAATGAAAGATGCTAATACATAATAGCTTTCCATTAATAGCAAAACGAGGTTTAAAATAAAAGCTGAAATGTCACAGATAGGTACAATTACACACTTCTGATGTAAACTTTTCTGTGGAATCAGTAAATCAGTGAATCAGTGTTTCAGCTTACACTATCTGGGGTAACAAATTTGGTGCATTTGCCAAACCACGCACACTAACCAAAGCAAAATTGAGTTGTGTTTAAAAGACATTAATTGTAGGTCACGAGAACAGGTCAAGTCAAGCAGGCAGTAAGCCCTCTGATGGCTTAGTAAGTGCCCTTTGTTCTGTCATTTGTTGAAGCTGTCACTTGTTGAGGCATTTTTGGGACTAGAAGCCTTTCAAGGTCCTCCAAGTTCTGAGTTTCCTGCATCATTAAGTTGTAATGAGAGTCATAGTAAAAAACTGTATCTATAGTAAGTATAGCTCACCACTAGACAATGCATTTATAACCTGTGTTGCTGCAAGCAGAGTAATAAAGCCAACTAATAATAATAAAACCAGTAGGTTTGAGCATATCACGGCCGGCTTCTCTTCACTTCACAAATGAAGTGATGTTTCTCTAATTTAGAAATGTAAATGGATATTATGTGTTTGTACAACCTAGACCTTATTTGTGTTTATCTGCTCATTGTGCAGATTGATTCTGATTTTACAGATCACCAGTGTTGGGGAGTAATGGAATACATGTACTCTCGTTACGTATTTAATATACAAAATATGAGTAACTGTATTCTGTTACAGTTACTGTGTAAAAAATTGGTATTCAGAATATAGTTACTTTGTTGAAATAAATGGATTACACGGCGGTATTTTCCTGTTTCATATGTTAGGCTATGCTCTCTCTTTTTTTGGTAATTCCGCGCTGGTGGAAACCCAAACAAAACACGCTTTAAGAGGCTCTTTGTCTCAATCTCGCGGCCCATGTCACCTCTACTTGCGACCGCATAATGACTTGAAGAAATATTTTTAACAATGATTTAATATGAAGGCAATAGCAGAGTGTTACATGCATCGCCCTAAAGCATGTAGCCTCATGGGTAGTGTAGTCCGTGCTGCAGGGAGAATGGACTGCCATACCTGTTATGTGTCTATGAGCGAGGGAGGCAGAAAAAGGAAAAGTACGAGCTGTCACCGAGCAGAAACGGGAGCTGGAAGCATGTAAATATAATAATAACCACTGCAGCCAAGAAGAGAGCCTGACGAGCCCAGTTGTAAGTAAGCTCAGTGATTCCTGAGATTAGGGACAAAACAGGTTTTAATTTTCTAAAAAATATTTTTTTGATTTTTCAAAAACATATTTACATATAATTGTTACACAAAGTTTTGGCTGTCTCACCATGTTTTGGTACAATCTCCCAGGTGTAACATTTTTTAATAATTTATGTTTTTGCTGGAGAACTGCAAGGTTTTAGTCAACACCATCAGACACAAAGAAATGTAAAAATATATATTTTAAATTAAGTTGTTTCAGCTATTTTGACTGTTAACAGTTTCTCTATTCTACTGTTTATGCACATATGTTTTCAAACTAATTATACCACGTTTAAAAGTAAGATTGTTTTGGCTTTTTATTATTAGAGTTACAGTCATACATATTTTCAGAAGCTTGTATTTAATCTCTATAAGAAACAATCATATTTAGCAGCATGCAAATGACACATTTATTCAGAAAATTAAGTATTTTTATTGGAAAATGATGAGGGAGCAAAACATATGTTTCTTCAAAAGAGAAAAATACACAAATAAATCCATATCATGGAGTTGACAACGTGTTGACGGTGGTGACACACTAGTAGAAAACAAGATATTATTTCTTTCAAAATGACCATTAAACCTTAACAACTTATGTAATATCACAAGACACATCATAACATTTCTGTGTTGCACATGTCAAGTTCTACATCTTAATAGTTCACCAGCAAGTAGCTGCCTGCTACTCCTCGATTCGTAAAGTACTCTGTGGTTGTGTGTTTAGACGCCGCTGGACTTTCTCTCCTTTTGTCTCTGTGCTTGTTTCCAAAACCTTCTCTTCTGCCTTTTTTCTCTGTCTTTCAGATCACTGATGTTCTTTATTTTTCCCGCTTTCTATGGGCAGAAATCTGTGCCATCAGAAACTGAAATTGAATAAGTTAAATTTGAATTTGAATTGCTCGGATTGAATCTGAATTGAAACTTGAATAAATGCATTTAAAAACTGAATATGAATTAGCCTAATTTGAAATTCAATTTATTGGTTTGAAAATGATCATCACTAAATTGAAATTGAATTTTATATTTTGAAAATGAATTCATTTGCTTTGAAACTGCATTTTATCCTTTAAAAGTTTAGCTCTCGAATAATTTCAGATTCACTTCTCACCATTCAATTTCAGTTCCAAAATTCAGTTTTTTGGGACTTACATCCGGTTCCGGTTCAAGAGTAATCGAGCGCAGATTAATAGAACTACGTTTTACTAGTGAACCGAAAGTGTTACTGACGGGAATCTACAGCATCTTGAGCTGAATTAAGACTTCAGAAGTCATTCGTCATGTCGAATGACCAGCGGATAAACTCTCAGGTTGGTAATAAATGTATTACATGTATAAGAACAAGCGTCATGTTAACAAATGATAGCCGTACAGTAACTTTTATGCTTATTGTAGCTGTTAGCTAAAAACGCTAATTTAGCCTAGTTTGCCCTGAATTCAGCTTTGACAAACAAATATGATCGACTGTTTCTAGTAGAATTCCAAAGTTGTCATCTTGTACCCTCTCAGAGCCCTGTATGCTTGCAGAGACCCCTACAGTAGGAAACATGCAAAACAGTGTCCAAACCTTTGTATTTGAGCTTTATTTATTTCTTACACAGCATCCCAACTCTTTAGCTAACTTAATAACTTTAGCTAAAGTGAATAGTTAGTCTAATTCATTAGTACAGCATTACTGGATCACCTCTGTTTGAAGTGATATGATATGATATACAACTATCACTGTGTTTAACTACCATAATAATTCTTAGGGTACTGAGTGCATGCTTAATTAGATTTTTTTGTAAAACATACCGCTCCATTGCTATGTTTGACAGGTTGAAGTTGTCGGGTCACCTCCTAAATCGACCATCTTTTACAGGTGTTTTGTGCCAGAAATGGAGTGTCCACTGAAGACTGAAGATACTGAATCTCTACGCCTTGCCATTGATCCCTCTTGTGCCTTCACCTAGACAAGAGACATTAACTTCACCACTCTCACATGCTCTGTACCTACATCACCTTCCCTGACAGTCGTAGTTTGGCTCATCTGAGGGTGAAATTATAAGAATGTGTTATTTTGCAAAGTGCTCTCTAGGGTTCCTAAATAAAATATGGCATTGAGGTCATTTCTTTTGAATTAATCCCTTCTTCTGAAATATAAGAACCTCTCCTGGTTTTAATGGCACTTTGGATTTCCTTACTTTCTGTTCCACTTCCAACCCCAAATAGATGCTGACAAGCTGACACAGTAACATGGAAGAGGGAAAGAAGTTGGAAAGGACTACTATAAATAAACCTAATGCCTAACAATGAAAAATGTAAAATAAGAACAACAGTAATAATAAAGATAAAAGATGAAGTAATAAGTTTTTAGTTTTTTGTTTATTCCAAATGATCATCCAGACGTCTGTGACATGTGATGACAAACACCATAATGGAAGGCCTTTGTCATAACATGCTTAAACTCATCATATATTTTTGCATATGCTGAACAGGCAGTCAGACATGCTGTAACTGTGGGGTAGAAAACAGCATGAACACCATACGGCAGGGGTCTCAAACTCCAGTCCTCGAGGGCCGCTGTCCTGCAACTTTTCCATGTGTCCCTGTTGCAACACACCTAGTAGGTCATTAGCAAGACTATAGAACTTGACTGCATGCTGAGTTGGCAATTCAGCCATTTGATTCATGTTACAGCAGCTCATGAGTGAATGAACATGGTGCAATAAAAGTATTTTAGAAGTATATGTTTCCAAATACATACATTTACTTAAATTTACTTGAGTAGAGTTAGAGATTGCCACCTCAGCATGCAGACAAGTTCTATACTCTTGCTAATGTAATATTTAAAGAAATTAGGTCACTGCTGAACTGTATATAACCATCATCCTTAACATTACATTAATTATCATTTCATCAAAGTGTTTATTGAAGCTGCTGGCATTATGTTATAAGTTATATTATAGGGGTTATCATAATCAAATATTAACATGTTTATTACAGGTGCAGTTATAACTACTTTAAAATGATTGAGTTAATATATATATATCATAACTCAGAGCCTGAGTATATTGTTACAGTAAAATAGTAGCTGAGCAAAGGCCTGAATGTATTCAGCTTCTTGTGGTATTTGAGTTTGCTTAGTTACAGGTGACGAAAGGATGTCCAGTCCATGGGGACCTCAAAGGCCTGAGATCTTCACCATATTTGGATGGATGGGGAACTTCTGTGTCTGCAGTTATCTCTTAAAATACATGAATGTTCTGTACATGCAAATTATGTGACTGTAAACGCAAGAGGGGGCGTTACAATACCCTGATGGGATAAAAGCAATCTAGAGTGTATTTTGGGCAGAGATGTACAACTGATGTTTTGCAGTTTACACCTCTCCACGCTGCGTGCATTCATTAAAATCAATTGTTTGACCGACCTCTTCTGGACCATCATTGTTTTACTCTCGTCCTCAATTTCGAACCCGTAACATTTGGTGCATTGGCCGAGGGTTGAGAGAGGGAGAGAGTTGGAGATTGAGACTGAGAGGGTCCAAGGTGCTCAAACAGGCAGACGCGAGTCAGTGGTCGAAGTGAGTTGACATAAGCCGGCTTATCTAAAGGTAAGGCACTACCTGTTGAATTATTTCCAAACTGTGCCAGATTGACGATTACAAAATTGAAAGTCTACTCACTGAAATTACTGGTAAAGGTCTGTTTTGATTTTGGTGAAAATCTCATGAGAATTGAAGTTGAAGTAATGATAATGTAAGGTTAAGTGACAGTACTGATTAAAGGAAAAGCAGTTGGACTGCTACAAGGATTTAAGTAGTTGGACTACTAAATAGGAATAGGTAAAAGTAACGGAAATAGGTAAAGGACAAGTTAAAGTAGTTGGACTACTGAATTTAGGAAATAGGTCATTTGAAATCTGTATATGGTCATACAGTTATAATTGAATATAAAGCTGGGCTTGGACATCAATGCAGTCGGTTTTGTGGTTTCATAGGATGTCTTTAAAAACATAATTAAATTTCTGTAGGACGGAACTGTGGGATGTTCTAAGAAGTGCATTTGTTCGGAGGTGACGCTCCCAATTTCCTGGGGACGCTCAGGATTTTCCTTTGGAAGGGATAGTCCGATTGGCAATCGTGGACAACTGAGGACGGTCCAAAATAGCTACTGATTGGATCAGTTGACCGTTTGGAACGGTGTTTGCACTTTTTTGGGTAGCAAAGGTTGGACCTTGGGCGTTGGACGCTTTTAAATTGACTTAGGAACTTTAGCAATTAGACCAGACACAGGTTGGACCTGATACTGGGTTATTGACAATAAAAAACTTGGAGTTTGTCCCTTGGAGGGTTAACTTAAAATTTTGTCTAAATTCTGTAGGTTATGCACTTTAAGGCCTTGTAAATATTATTTCTTTTATCAGACGTCTCTGTGTTATAATTTCTAGATATAATTTCTATGTTTGTATATAGGCTCTGTCTGCCACGGGCACTGCAGCAAGCTGGTTATTTTGAGAGTGTGTCTGTGTCTATGTAAATGAGGTGCCTGTGACTTTTTACAGTGACATTTCCTGTTTACTAATGAGCATATGATGACTGACTGCAGAGCTTGGGTTAAGGACGACTTATTGGTGTTTTAAGGGAAGAATTGCTTTTATTTCTACTTTGTTGGCATTACGGTTGTTAAATACGAGGACTACTTTATGATACATGTAGAATTGGAGTATGGGTTTTGCTTTACACGTCCTTGAACGACGTAATACTTGTTGAAAGTAATAGGACATGTGTTTTATCGACTCTTTGTACTGACACCGTGTTTTTTGACTAACATTTTATAACAGTTTGTGTAAATACACATGTTGGATTCAGGGTATTGTGTAGTTGAATATACATGGACAGGAGATGTTTATGACGTAACCTGTCGATGTCAAGCTGTGGTTTCAGATACTTATTACGGCTTTTTAGTAACTTCAGTAATAAGGCGATCAGAAGAAGCATTATTACATTTTGCATGTAGTAGTATTGTTATATTTCGGGCCCTGGAATTATGCTGTAGGCAGGATAGAAATCTAAATCCCACTGACGCTGATTGAAAACACATAAGTATATGCACTTAGTACACCCACTCAAGAAATGATTGTGTGACTGATGCTGCAAAACTGACCTAAAGAATGGTGATGTGTGTGGATAATGTTAGTTGTCCTGATATGTGAAAGAGCGCTATTAAAATGTGTGTGAGTGAAATGAAGGCATATTGCTTTTAAATAAAGATTTAGTAGAATTACTGATTATTTGTAGACTGTGAAATTAAAAAAGTCTCTGCAGAAGCTGTAGAAACAGGAAATACTGTGCTGCTGTGTGTGTGAGAGGAAGGTGTGTGAGTGATTGATGATGTGAGGGGAGCACCCAGAGAAATAGAGAGAGCTTAAATTCTAAGAAGATTAAGCGAATGCATGTTTTAAGAAAAGTAATAAAGTAATAAAATTATATTAATTACAGGTTTTAGAAAAGAGACAGACCGAGAGAAATAAATACATGAACTAACAATTACATTAATGAAGTGAAAACGCACGTACACAAACTGTTACATGTGAAATTATTGTTGGAAAGTTTAATACACACAGGAAATAAAGAAAGCAGTTTACACTCCTTTAATTTCCAGAACCAGTGTGTCCCCGAGACCTGATAACACCCTTGCCCAGTTGGCCCCTGTATCAGGCGAGCATGGAAGGCTGGACAGCCCATGACGGGTAAGATCCCACCTCGAAACCCTGGGACGACCTAAGGCAAGGCGCAGTCACGATTGCTTGTACCTAAGTCCCGGAGTGACCTTGGAGTCACTGGAGGAGACGGGACTTCAACGGGTAAAGCCGCTGGGAACAGGCGAAGGGGAAATGCCACTAACAATGACCAGTGATGAGCCAGAGAGAGAAAACACACCCTGTCAAAAGGAGTCTGAAACACTGCAAAAGAAACATTTACGAGATCACAAAGATCACGAATAAACATTTATAAAAATCACACATACAAACAGAAAATGCACTAACCTTACAGAGATAAGCTCGTGAAGAGTAATGCATAGATAGTGATTAAAACCTGGCTAAGAACACAAACATATGTAATTAAATGAGCTTGCTAATTTTATGAGTGTTAAAATAGTGTGAATGTTGAAGAAAATACACTTAAAACACACTTGGATAAAATAGAGTTGTGGAATAACTGAAACGAAGCTGTATGACAAGGGAGTGAGTGACGACAGAGGAGCTTCCTGTGTGTGTGTGTGTGTGATTGAGACCTTAGAGGAGAAGTAGACTGTTACGAGGTGAAAATTTGATTAAGAGGTATATAAATTAGTGTTGACATATTGTGAGAACATGCTTATATGTTTGGTTGAATGTGAGTTTGGTAAAGTGCTTAAAGGGGGATATTGTGTACGAAACGGTGTAGTTTTTTACGTTTTGGGTGTGTTCTATGGCTGAAATTTAAGATTGTGGAAGATTTTTTGAGGTTGTCGTTTTATTTTTAAAGAGGGAGTTTTAATAAACATGGACATGTTTAAGGGGTTTTGTAACAGTGCACTTATAAAGAAAAAACCTGTCAGGTGATTTTGTTTTGTACTTTGATGAGCTAATACTCAGCTCTCTTTTTTTTCTCATTTTTGTTCTAAGCAGGCCTGCAAAAGACAACAATGAATAACGGCGCCGACAATAGTCTCAGGAAAACAAAAAGTAAGGTGACCTTTTCCGAATTACAATGGGTCAGATTGTGGGTCCCTGTCTAAGAGGATTGCAGCGAGCCAATCCAGTCTAAAAGTATAAAGAACTATTTTCTTAAGAAACGAGTAAAAAGAAAATAAATGATTATATAAATAAACTGAGTTTGCTGAAGGTGGTAAATCTGATTATTTGTGTGGAAGTCTACCAATACCCGATGTTAATGCGTGTGAGTGAATGTGTGGGTGAATGGACGGACCAGGAAGACCATAGGTTGGACCGACTGGACACTGACAAAAGACTGGACTAAGGTTGGACACATGACTGATAATTGTTCAGTTTTAACTTTTCTTTTATAACACAGGTTGGATCATAAGTGGAGAAAGTTAGTATAAAAGGTGATGTTGTGGTTAACACACAGGCTTTTGTTTATAGGACGTTTCAAGGATGCAGGCTGTGGATGGAGCCAAGAAGGGATTTTGACATGATGATTAATTTGATTTCATTCCTTAAACACAGGTTTGAAGGCCCGGAGCAACTATACCTAATATGATATGATTAACCTTTTCTTTTAATTCCCTAACCTGAGTGAAGGATTTTGAGTTTGTAACACATGAGATGTGTCACAAAAAGGGGGGGAGTTACAGGATTTAATGTTTAAGTTGAAATGTGTTTTAGGATTACTTGATGACGTTTGGGGTTTTTGATAATTTAGGTATGGTAAAACTGAGGCAGAAAGTGTTATTTTCAGGTTATTTTTGATTTCTAGAATAAGAGGTTATAATTTAGGCGTGCACATACAGATATGTCAAAGGAAAATTGTATATAGGTGATTAGCTACATGAAATGTGCTCTTTTAGGGTTACTAAGCAAATGTCTACGTGACCTTTACCTAATAACCTTTGTGATGATAAACTTGTTTACCGACTTGCTCTCTTGTAGAACATACAGACTTAGGAAAGGGGAACCTCAGCTCTGAGTGTATTAGAGCTTGTAATTAAATGTGGGACTTGAAAAGAGGAAGCAAATTTGGTACAGGACGTACTTGAGATGATCAGATGAGAGAAGGAGAAGGTCAGGAATAGTTTAAAGTAAGATTGAGAAATTAAATGGGGTAAAAGGGGGTGTAGCTTCAGGGCAGTTCACAGCCCGGCGTAAACGCAAGGTGCTGTATTTATTTTATGACAAAATAATAAGGAAACATTAAAAATATACAACACGTTGAGGAGATCTTTTTTGTTATATTTTAGTGTTTAACATGGAAGATGCCTCTCTGGAGCTTCTCTCCTGATGCTACTCCACCAAAAGACGCTTATCCATAGAGACTATGTCAGCTCCCAAACAGACAACAACAAACCAAGACTAGCAATAAACAATCTAAACATAAATAATAACAAATAAAGAACAAGACAGAATAAAAATTTGAACCAAAGAATAAAATAGTGAAATGTGGATTATTAAATATTAAGTATTTCTCTTCAAAAGTCTCTGTTAGCTGACGCCAAGCGGTCGCAGCAGATGGCTGCCCGTACCTGAGCATGGTTCTGCTGGAGGTTTCTTCCTGTTAAAAGGGAGTTTTTTCCTTCACACTGTTGCCAAAGTGCTTGCTCAATAGGGGGTCACAAGATTGGTGGGTTTTTCTCTGTATATATGAAGCACCTTGAGGCAATTTTTGTTGTGATTTGGCGCTATATAAATAAAATTAAATGGGAATGTATTGAAGTAAACTTAAATGTCCTAAACTAGGAATTAGTTCATTTCTCAGGGGAGAAATGAAAAAACGGGGACTGGTGTTAGGAATAAAAGCTATATTTTTAATATGAACCTGCCCATTATCTTGTTTTATGTACTTTAATAATGAAGGCTGGCTTGTAGAGCAAGGCCACCTTTTACTCACAAACAAGTGCTCAGCCAGACTGAAAAACAGGAAGTTTTAGTGCACAAGGCATATTAATAAATATAGACACAAAAAGAGGAACTCCCCATATAAACAACATTCAAATGAGTGAAGTATAAAGTACCGAAATAACACTATATAAGTCACAGCTGATGATTTTAATGTTAGAGAGATCTTGCAACTGGCGTCTGAGCTGTGCAGAGGTCGCTCTTAAGACAGGTACTTATGTAGGTTAACATAAGGTTGAGTCCAACAGAAGTAAGGCACCCCAAATGTGCACAGCATGCAGCAAGGGTGGCCAAAATAATATAGGAAACAGCACATGTAGGGAGAGAACACTCACTAAAAGTTCTGACTACACATAGTGTGGTGGCTTATGTGAATTTGCAGGTTTCAATTATGGCATCATTAGCACAACAGAGACTGAGTAAAGTTTTAGATGCTCGAAATCTGACACTTACACATGAAGGAATAAATATGGCAGATTTAATGGGATTAGGAGGACCTAATTATTGTACTAAGACAGCAGAACTTGAAGGGAGAGCCAGGGAAGATTTAAAAACAGGACCTGTTGGGATTGGGGATTTAGAGATTTTTATTGCTACTATATAATGTGCCTTATGATGACTGCATTAATAATAGGTTGTACAGTATAATTTTAATAGTATTGAATATGTTTGTCATAACAGTGATGTCTCTATTTACAGGTTGAGTTGATTTCATACACAATGCATAACTGTGCTTGTTTAGAGTTCATGTTCCGTCCAAAAGGGTCTTAAGCTTCACGGGTGAGAGTGTCCAGGTGATACATGTTGAGGGAAGATGAGAACATAGCAGGTTAATTGCATGCACGCTTACAAACACACATGATTTAAATATAGGCCAGGCCGAAGGCCTGGACTTTATGTAGCTTTTAAATTGACAGCTCCTAACTTGCAGGAATGGCGTGGAGTGTAATGAATGAATGCAAAACATGCTTACAGACACAAACATGACATGGATTTATTTTGGAGGGTAAAGGTGGAATACATGGTGCTTTGTTTCTGCTTAGCCAGTACTGAGGTAAAAGGTGTTAAAGATACATATGCAATAAGTGAACAGGAAATGTGTGAGGGTGAGCCGGGTGAAACAAAATGTTGTAGATAATGGAAACTTGTCTAACTGGCATTAACAGTAACTTTTGCATGTTATGTATATGCTTGAAGCAAAAAGAGGAGTAAATGATGATAGAAAATTTTGAAGTGTGTTTTCTAGCGGACATTTAGGCTGACATAGGGCTGGTGTATATTTTACCCGGGGTGTTTTTTAATAAAGCTAAAAGCGTTGCTCACACACATAAAGAGTATTGAGATTAAGTAAAGTTAATATAATGGATAGAGCCCAGAACATGATGTGGTGAACCAACTTTGAATAATGACAGGAACCTTAGATGAATACAGTAGGTTAGTAAAGGTGTAGCAGAGAGAGGCTGTTTGTTTTTTATCCCTTACAGGAGAAGATTTCCACTAGAGAGGGACCCAGAAAAGGAGCAGAGACCACTTAAGCATGAAGTGTTTTTAAGTGGGAGCTGGTGTTTTATTACTGGACCACCTAGAGGACATGAGGTGGTTGTCTGATTTGCTGAGTCAGAGGACGGCTAGAGAGGGTCAGAGTGGGTCGAGGAGTGACCCAAGGAAATGGTGTGGTGATGTCTCTGGAGAGACATCAAGAGAGGGAATTGTAATATTTAAAGAAATTAGGTCACTGCTGAACTGTATATAACCATCATCCTTAACATTACATTAATTATCATTTCATCAAAGTGTTTATTGAAGCTGCTGGCATTATGTTATAAGTTATATTATAGGGGTTATCATAATCAAATATTAACATGTTTATTACAGGTGCAGTTATAACTACTTTAAAATGATTGAGTTAATATATATATATCATAACTCAGAGCCTGAGTATATTGTTACAGTAAAATAGTAGCTGAGCAAAGGCCTGAATGTATTCAGCTTCTTGTGGTATTTGAGTTTGCTTAGTTACAGGTGACGAAAGGATGTCCAGTCCATGGGGACCTCAAAGGCCTGAGATCTTCACCATATTTGGATGGATGGGGAACTTCTGTGTCTGCAGTTATCTCTTAAAATACATGAATGTTCTGTACATGCAAATTATGTGACTGTAAACGCAAGAGGGGGCGTTACAATACCCTGATGGGATAAAAGCAATCTAGAGTGTATTTTGGGCAGAGATGTACAACTGATGTTTTGCAGTTTACACCTCTCCACGCTGCGTGCATTCATTAAAATCAATTGTTTGACCGACCTCTTCTGGACCATCATTGTTTTACTCTCGTCCTCAATTTCGAACCCGTAACACTAATGACCTACTAATTGTATTCAGGTGTGTTGCACCAGGGACACATGGAAAAGTTGCATGACACCGGCCCTCGAGGACTGGAGTTTGAGACCCCTGTCATATTCCATATGACAGGGGTCTCAAACTCCAGTCCTCGAGGACATGGAAAAGTTGCATGACACCGGCCCTCGAGGACTGGAGTTTGAGACCCCTGTCATATGTAAATATGACAGGTGAGGTTGAACTGCATGAAGACTCTGAAGTTTCTCTTCTCTTCTGGCAGGACAGGAATGTGGCCTTGTCCTGTGAGCCACCATGAGGATGTACTTAGAGTAGAACTGGACTGTCACCGGCCTCAGGCTCTTCACCTTTTCAAAGACAAAGCAGTCATTTAGATAAAATATTAGATATTGTTTACCTGTAAATGCACAAAGAGAATTTAGAAATGTAATTATTGTCAAGAGTGAACAAGCACTGATAGTGTAATCTACAGCTGTGGCCAAACGTTAGAGAATGAGAAGTGTTGTTTGTTTATTTACAGAGTTTGTGTTTCAGTGATAGTTGTATATCATATCATATCACTTCAAACAGGTGATCCAGTAATGCTGCACTAATAAATTAGACTAACTATTCACTTTAGCTAAAGTTATTAAGTTAGCTAAAGAGTTGAGATGCTGTGTAAGACATAAATAAAGCTCAAATACAAAGGTTTGGACACTGTTTTGCATGTTTCCTACTGTAGGGGTCTCTGCAAGCATACAGGGCTCTGAGAGGGTCCAAGATGACAACTTTGGAATTCTACTAGAAACAGTCGATCATATTTGTTTGTCAAAGCTGAATCCAGGGCAAACTAGGCTAAATTAGCGTTTTTAGCTAACAGCTACAATAAGCATAAAAGTTACTGTACGGCTATCATTTGTTAACATGACGCTTGTTCTTATACATGTAATACATTTATTACCAACCTGAGAGTTTATCTGCTGGTCATTCGACATGACGAATGACTTCTGAAGTCTTAATTCAGCTCAAGATGCTGTAGATTCCCGTCAGTAACACTTTCGGTTCGCTAGTAAAACGTAGTTCTATTAATCTGGGCTCGATTACTCTTGAACCGGAACCGGATGTAAGTCCCAAAAAACTGAATTTTGGAACTGAAATTGAATTGTAGAACTGAAACTGAATGGTGAGAGTGAATCTGAAATTATTCGAGAGCTAAACTTTTAAAGGATAAAATACGGTTTCAAAGCAAATAAATTCATTTTCAAAATATAAAATTCAATTTCAATTTAGTGATGATCATTTTCAAACCAATAAATTGAATTTCAAATTAGGCTAATTCATATTCAGTTTTTAAATGCATTTATTCAAGTTACAATTCAGATTCAATCCAAGAAATTCAAATTCAAATTTAACTTATTCAAATTCAGTTTCTGATGGCACAGATTTCTGCCCATATCTTTCACTCTATTTCTCCATCTTTCCCTTTCCTTTATGAGAAACTCTTTCTTCAACTCAGGCTGTTAATTTTTTTTCTCCTGTTTTGATACTCCCTGTTCCTTCTCTTTCGTTCCTCTACTGACAGGTTCCCCTTTGCCATTCTAGCCTGAAATGCACCATTTTGTTATTACTATAATTTTTCTGAAGCATATGCATTTATACAGATTAAGGATGAATATTCACAACACAATTATGTATTAAGCAATAGAGATGCTATCCAGTCTTTAAGTCTGATGTCATTAGCCGTTTCCAGGTCCAAACTCCGCTGCAGATCCCAAAGTCAAAGGAACTCTGCAGCATCACCGAGAGTTACAAACTGTCTAAATTCTTTCATCTTTAATAAAATGATCAGTGTGGCTGCTTTACCAGGTGTAACATCCAGGCATCCATGAAAACAGAATATATGACATTTAACAGAGTTAGAAGTTAGCTCGCTGGTTTCTACCTAAACATGATATACCAGCTCTGCTATCACTTCCAACATAAATGAAGACAGAAAACTAAACAGCAGTGATGTTTGTAGGGTTACTGAAGTTGGGCTAGCTGGTATGTAATGATGTGCTACGTGATCGCTAGCGACACAGCTATGTTAGCATAACATAAACTGTGAAGCTGGAGGATGAACGCTAACTTTTTTCCACTAGATATAAGTTAACGTGAGGGTTCCTGATGGTTAGGCCAACAGTGATCACTGACTGTTTTTAGGGGCTTGTTCAGATGAAATAGAACAACATACAAAGCATTAAAAATAAACACAGAGTAGTTTGGACCCGAAAGCAGGGTTCATACGTCAACACTTAAAAGACCAGCTCTCGGGGCAGAGATAGCTCAGTAGATAGAGTCTTTGCCCTATCATCATTGGGGGTTCAAATCCACCGAACAGTGGCTGTCCGCTGAAGGTACCTTTGAGCAAGGTACCATCTCTACACACTGGTCCCCGGGTGCTGGATTGGTAGCTGCCCACTGCTTGTGAATGGGTTAAATGCAGAGGACTAAGCATTTTCCTATGGGATTAATAAAGTATACATTAACAATGAGATTCAAGATATTCAAAATAATATTCGACACATCTGTAAAGTAGAAATATCAGTAAAATACACAGGATGTAATATAACTGAAATAGTAATAAAAAATAACTTAATATAATTGGTGAATAGGACACTTTACGCATTTGTCAAGACCAGTCGAAAACGGGTCAACACCGTCAGGCAAAAATCCTGATGGTTTGACATCTGATGGATGGTATGCTCTCTGATTTGTAGGCAGCAGACTCGAGCTTATGCCTCTGATATTGCCAAGATCACCCTCATGGTTGAGCTCATGACAGGACGAGCTCTGCTGTGGGCTCAAGCAGTCCTGAGCGCCCAGCCTTCCATCTCATATAGTGATTTTTTGAGCAAATTTCGATGTGTGTTTGATAAAGGATCTAACCCTGACAGTGCTGCTCATCGCATGTTTACATTAAAGCAGGGCCGGCGGAGCGTGGCAGACTTTTCCGTGGATTTTTGGATCCTGGCCGAGGAGACGGGCTGGGAGGAGAAGGCGCTCCGAGGAGCCTTCCTAAACAGCTTAAACGAGAACGTCAAACGTGAGTTAGCCACTAAGGAGCTTCCTAAATCGTTAAGTGCCTTGGTTAACATGTGTATCAGTCTAGACGACCATGTGCGGGTGTTTGGCAGGCGGACTGGAGATGGGTGACGGTCAGTAGGGGGCGTAGGAGTTCCGACTGGACTCCCGTCTCTTGAGTGGAGAGAGGAGGAACCTGACTCACCTGCTGACGAGGAGCAACCCATGCAGCTGGGATGGACTAAATTCACCCGGAGGAGAAGACAACTGGTGGGTGAGTGTTTTGTGTGCGGGAAGAAGGGGCATTACGCGGACGCCTGTCCCTCACGGTTAAAAGACTCAGCCCGTCAGTAAAGGTGGGGATACTGACGGGTGTGCCGGTTAATACATTCCTCCACCTCAGCTGCCCCGCTAAATTACTGTTTCTTTCCCGCACCCATTCTTGTGATGCACTAATAGACTCGGGAGCTGAACAAAGTTTTTTGGATGAGGCTTTGGCCCACAAAATGGGTTTGCCTGTTGTTCCTCTCCCAGAAGCGCTCCAAGTTTCAGCACTTAATGGCAGTCCTTTAGCTGCTGTCACTCACCGTACCCAAGAAATCACACTTACCCTTTCCGGCAATCACACTGAGCAGATGTTCCTGTTTCTCTTCAAGACACCTGACACACCCTTAGTTTTGGGATTCCCCTGGCTCCAGCGACACAATCCACAGATTGATCGGGCTAACGGATGTATTGTGGGGTGGAGCACCCGTTGCCATGAGCAGTGTTTACGCTCTGCGGTGCCGGTTTGCATGTCTGTCGATCCTGCTAGCCCGCCCACTCCCCCCGACTTGTCTACCGTGCCCCCCGAATACCACAACCTGGGTCAAGTCTTTAGCAAAGACAGGGCCCAATCGCTGCCTCCCCATCGTCCGTACGACTGTGGGATTGATTTGCTCCCAGGTGCCCCCTTGCCCACTAGCCGACTCTATAGTATCTTGAAACCCGAGCGCGAGTCTATGGAGCGCTACATTACGGACTCCCTGGCAGCTGGCATCACCCGCCCCTAGACCTCTCCCTTGGGCGCAGGCTTCTTTTTTGTTGAAAAGAAGGATAAGACCTTACGCCCCTGCATTGACTATCGGGGACTAAATAAAATCACGATCAAAAACAAATATCCTCTACCTCTGCTCGCCTCAGCCTTTGAACTCCTTTAAGGAGCCACCTTTTTCACCAAACTAGATCTCCGCAATGCTTATCACCTGGTCTGCATCCGCGAGGGGGACAAGTGGAAGACAGCCTTCAACACCCATCTGGGTCACTTCAAGTACCTGGTAATGCCGTTCGGACTCACCAATGCCCCTGCTGTCTTCCAGGCCCTGGTAAATGATGTTCTACGAGATTTTCTGAACCACTTCGTGTTTGTATATCTGGACGACATTCTGATTTTCTCCAGATCCAGAGCTGAGCATGTTAAGCATGTGAGACTGGTGTTGCGCCGTCTGCTGGAGAATCGGCTGTTTTGCAAAGGGGAGAAATGTGAGTTTCATGCCTCAACTGTTTCTTTTCTGGGTTTCATCACTGAGCAGGGCCGGTTGCGAGCAGACCCAGCTAAGGTCAAAGCTGTGTTGGAGTGGCCTGTGCCTGGCACCTGGAAGAAGTTGCAAAGTTTTCTTGGATTCGCCAACTTCTACAGACGTTTCATCTGGGACTTTAGTAAAGTAGCATTGCCTCTCACACAACTTACATCACCCAAACAGCCTTTCCTGTGGTCTCCGGCAGCTCAACAAGCATTCGACCGTCTCAAGAGCCTGTTTGCCTCAGCCCCCATCCTGGCCCAGGCCAACCTCGCCCTGCCGTTCGTGGTGGAAGTGGACGCTTCTGATTCGGGAGTTGGGGCGGTTCTCCCTCAGCGCAAGGAAGGTAAATTACACCCCTGTGCCTTTTTCTCCCATCGTCTCTCTCAGGCCGAAAGGAATTATGACGTGGGCGACCGGGAGCTTCTTGCCATAAAATTAGCATTGGAGGAGTGGCGGCACTGGCTGGAGGGGAGCGAACATCCTGTGGTTATGTGGACAGACCACAAGAACCTTGCCTACCTCCAAGCGGCTAAGCGCCTGAACGCCCGACAGGCCAGGTGGGCATTGTTTTTTGCACGGTTTAACCTAACCATAACCTACAGGCCCGGGTCCCGGAACACGAAACCAGACGCCTTGTCACGCCAGTTCGCGCCAGACACTGACCCTGAGGAGAAGGTGAGGTCCATTCTGCCGGCCTCGTGCATTGTGGGGGCCCTCACCTGGGAGATAGAAAAAGTGGTCCGAGATGCCCAGCAACAAGAGCCCGACCACGGAACCGGTCCGGAAGGTAGATTGTATGTTCCCTCTGTGGTCAGGGTTAAGGTTATCCACTGGGCACACACCGCGAGGTTCGCCTGCCATCCGGGTAGGAATCGAACTGTCACCTTTTTACAGAGGTTGTTTTGGTGGCCTTCTCTCTCTCAGGACGTCCGGGAGTATGTGGCGGCATGTCCTGTGTGCGCTCGAAATAAGATGTCCAACTCACCTCCATCAGGACTCCTTAGACCACTGCCTGTCCCCAGCCGGCCGTGGTCGCACATCGCTCTGGACTTCATCACTGGCCTCCCTCCATCCTCTGGTAAAACTGTTATACTCACCATCATTTCCGTTTCTCTAAGGCTGCCCATTTTGTTGCCCTTACCAAGCTTCCCACCGCTCTAGAGATTGCCCAATTCCTAACCCAGCATGTTTTTCGCCTTCACGGCATTCCCCTGGACATTGTCTCTGACCGTGGGCCCCAGTTCACCTCTCAGGTGTGGAAGCTGTTTTGTGCCGAGCTGGGGGTCCAGGTCAGCCTGTCTTCTGGTTTCCACCCGCAGACTAATGGGCAAACAGAGCGGGCGAACCAAGAGCTGGAGGCCATGCTGCGCTGCGTTGTTTCCTCCAACCAGTCGTCATGGAGTGAGCAGTTAGCGTGGGCCGAATACGCCCATAATTCCAGCACGTCGGCCGCTACGGGTGTCTCTCCTTTCCTAAAAAAAAAAAAAAAGCGTCCCTGGGGTATCAACCCCCGCTCCTCTCCATCACGGAGGGAGAGGTGGCCGTACCCTCCGTGCAACATCACATGAGGTGCTGTCAAGAGATATGGCGGGCGACTCAAGCGGCCCTACTGCGTACGAGCGCACAAAACAAGAGACTGGCTGACCGCCGCCGCGTCCCTACACCGGCCTATCGGGTGGGCCAGCAGGTATGGCTTGCCTCTAGGAACATCACTCTGCAGACCGAGTCGAAGAAGCTGGCTCCCCGGTTCCTTGGACCCTTTTCTGTGCAAGCCATCCTGAATCCAGTGACTGTCCAGCTGGCCCTCCCACGCAACATGAAGGTACACAACGTGTTTCATGTTTCCCAAATTAGGCCGGTCCGGACCAGCCGGTTGTGCCCGCCTCCCGGGCCCCCACCACCCGCCTGGGATATTGCTGGCGCTCCAGCATATACCATTACTCGCATAATGGATGCCAGGCGCCGCGGTAGGGGCTTCCAGTTTCTGGTGGATTGGGAGGGGTACGTTCTGGAAGAGCGTTCCTGGGTGCCACGGTCCGCAATTCTCAATCACGTTATGGTGAGAGAATTCCGCCGTCGGCACCCGGACAAGTTTTGTAGGTCGCCCGGGGGTACTGTCACGGTCCCATTAGGGGGGGGTACAGTCACGGTCGGACGGTCCTCCCCGGACGACCTGCCTGTGTGTATGTGTGTGTGTCTCTCTCTCCTTTTTTCCTCCTCCCCACCCTTGTTGTCTCCACCCAGCAGCCAACACACCTGCACCTACTTTGCCACCCAGCTGTCACTAATCATTCTTCGTTTTGGGCTGAGGTATTTAACTGTGTGTCCAGACGGCAGTCGACGCTGGATTGTACTCGAAGCTCGGTCGTAAAGAGTGCTCGTTACTAGTAACATAGCTTTAGCCGGCTAGCCTTCTCACCTGTTGTTGTTGCTCGTTTGTAGGAGGAAGAAATACGGAGCAGAGGGTTGGAGAGAAGGAGCCCGCTGGATTTATCTCTCGGAAGAGAAGCACGCTCAGATAATCACTTGGGAGACTCACCTGCACACCACACTGGGAATTTGGAGAAGATCACTGTTGGATTTTTGCACTTCGCTTTGTGTTTAGAGACTGTTTTTGAGCACTGTAAATAAACGCACTGTTTCCTTCGCATCCAGAGCTCCGCGACTGAGTCCGTATTTTCCCATTACCCGTGACAGACAGAAGGCATCTTGTTTTTCATCAGTTGCTTATGGCCTCTACAATCTACCTAAATGGAGCTCTTTTTACAAAAAAAAAAAAAAATAAATCTTGCATTTCATTGACTGTGGTGTTGATGTACTATGGTTGTGACACAGGGTTTTATCAGAAAGGTATGCAATAAATGAAATAAAAATAAAAAACTTACTGGAGCAGTGATCTCATGGCATGTGTATCAAACAGGAAGTGGTAAAGGGGTCATCAGTGTAAGCTACCCACAATAATTCCTGATTTTTTTGTACTTTTGTAAAAAAAATCTGATGGTGTTGACAGAAACTCTGGACACGATTTTAACCACTTAAAAAATATGTAAAAATAAATTTTCGACTGCATATTTTGATATTATACAAGGTATTGACTTAAATACTTAATGACGAGAGCCATGATGTTTAATTTTACATTACTTTACAGTACAATTTTTTTCTGTATTTTTATATTATCACACCTGCTTCTGGACAATGGATTTTTAAGGTACTGGTAATGTATTGTACCATTTAAAATAAATATATATGTATAAAAAATGCATAATCATACTTTTTTGTCAGGGTTCCTGGGTCGTTGACCCAGTATTTTCAGTTTATGTTCACTTTTTATCTTCCGTATGTTCCACTCCCTGTTTTATTGTTAGACTTAGTCTGTGTGCATTACGTTCTAGTTCTCTTCCCATTTATCAGTAGTTAATTATGTTCAGCTGTTCACTCACCTGTCTCTAATCACTCATAATTCAGCCTGTGTACTTAAGTCCCTCAGTTTCATCAGTTCATTGTCGTGTCATTGATGTCGTCTTTCCCGTGTGTGCTCTCAGTTCAGCCAGCCATTCAGTGTTCGTTCATCTTCTGTTCATCCACTCTTTATAATAAACCATCTTCAGTTCATCACTACTAGTCCTGCGTTTGGGTCAGTTCTTCGCTTCCACACACAAGCCCTGACAGAATGACATGACCCGTGCCACAAAGACACACGTATAACCCAGCGGACTCCGTCCTTTTCGAGTGGCAGGAGCCAGCGCTTTCCATTTGGGCGGAGAAGCTCCGGTGGAAACAGCGGCTCTTCTTGGAGAGGGAGCACGTTTTCGAGGGGTTATTTGTAGGAAAAGATAAACTTGACAAACATTTTAATCCAGACTAAAAACTTTATAGAAAGTGCAACATTGCCAAGGATCTTAAAAAGGTCAAATCACTGCACAGACCTTTAAACCCCTCAAATGTGCTGTTCATTGTTATCAAAAATGCAATTAGGGTTTATTTATATAATGCAAATCACAACAGCGGTTCCCTTAAGGGACTTGCCAAAAGGTAAAAACCCTACAGTTTAGAGAGAGAATCACAACAAGGAGCTAGATAGTGAAGTGGTAAGACTACTCGCCTTTGGAGTGGAGGATTGCAAGTTTGATTCCCTCCTAGGGTGTCCGTATCCAGTAAGCGTCCCAAGGCTAGATCCCCCCATGCTAAGCCAATCATATATGTGCATATATAATATATATGTGTGTGTGTGTGAGTGGAGTACAGACAAAAACAACTGAAGATGTAAGCTGCCAGTTCACGAGTGCGTTCTTTGAGAGCACAGCCAGGGGTCTTATATGGTCTGGGAGCTTTCTGTGTGGTTACTTTTTTAATAGGATAGAATGCTTTTATTGTCACTATACACATGTACAATGAGATACGGGGGGCAAATATACAATCTGGTAAAAGGAAAAAAAAAAAAAAGGAAATAAATATGTAAATAAATACTGTCATGTATATCCAGCCCTGTACAGAGCTCTCTCACCTGAACTGAAGGCGGCATCACGGGCTTTGAGGAGTGAGTGGACCTCACTGGTCATCCAGTGCTTTTGATTTGGAATGCTTTTGTCCACAGTCACATTTCCAATACAGAACTTTAAATAGTCCAGTACTGATCCTGTGGCTTTTTCTATGTCCTGGTGTTCAAATATGTCCCAGTCTGTCTGTGTGAAGCAGTCCTGCAGTTTGGAGAGAGCATTTTCAGGCCAGGCTGTAACAGTCTTTCTGGTGGGCCTGGCACTGCGTCTGAGGGGGGTGTAGGCTGGAGGAGCAGGAGGAAGAGGTGGTCGGACTGGCCGAGGTGGGGGAGGGGTATGGTTCTATATGCATGCTTGATGTTGGAGTGAACATGGTCTAGAGTGTTCTCTCCTCTGGTGGGACATTTGACATGCTGATAGATCTTTGGGAGCACAGTCTTTATGTCGGCCTTATTAAAGTCACCTGCAATTATGTGAACACCGTCGGGGTGGGCCCGCTGCTGTTCGTTAATGGTGTTCAGCAGGATGGAGAGCGCCATGTTTACATTGGCGTCGGGTGGAATGTACACAGCCGTGATGATCACTGCTGTTAGCTCTCTCAGTAGAAAAAAAAGGCTGGCATCTTACTGACATGTACTCAAGGTTTTGGGGAGCAGTGTCTGTTTATAATTGTCCCGTTGTCGCACCAGCTTTCATGCACCTTTTTTCCTGTCCCAGAGCAGAGTGCAGCCTGCTAGCCTAGCTGCATGCTAGCATTGCCGGGTGAAGCCAGGTTTTGGTGATGATCAAGGCACAGCAGTCACGAACATACTGATTTCCCACTAGTTGTAATTCCAGGTCATCTGTTTTATGCACATGGGATCTGGCATTGGAGAGGTAAAGGCTTGCCAGAGGAGGCGTGTGTGGTTGTTTTTTTAGCCTCAGCATGACACCGGACCTGCGGCCCCGCTTTTGCTTCCTTTCCCTCCTCTGTCTGTGCTCCCACCTAGCCCCGATAACAATCCACGGGGAGCCCGGTGCTCTCGCTATGTGATTTGGGATATTGTCCGTGCGATGAAAGTCCCATGAAACAGAGGTCTGGTGCTGGCCACCAATGTCGCTGAGGTCCTGGCAGGTGTAGCGAATGTTGAAAGCAGAACCAATAGTGCACAAAGAAACAAGAAAAACGTACAAACGAAACAAGTTAAACAAAAGAGTGGAGTACTGAGACAGAGAGCCGTAAGCCACTGCAACAGTGCGCGCTTCCATCTTGGTCACCAAGAAAGAGTATTTAAAAGTATTTAAGAGTATTTAAACACGTCTGCCTAAGAGATCTAAAAAGCACAGCTGTCCTCCTCTGACAGGATCTCTGGTTTGCTGTGCTTATCAAAGTGGCCATAGAAGGTGTTCACATCTTCAGCTAGACAAGCAGTCACTTTCCTGATGCTGTACCTCTTCCCTTTGTATTCTGTTATGGCCTTTAGCCCACTCCACATACACCTACGTCACTGTAGCAGGACTCCACCTTTGCTCTGTACTGTCCATTAGCTGTTTTTATTGCTCTTATGAGAGTGTAGCCAACATTTCTGTACTCACAAGGATCTCTGTAGGCAGCTGTCCACACTCTGAGCGCAGCATGCACCTCCTTGTTGACCGTTGGCATAATTGGAGTAAGTCCGTACAGTAACCCACAGTACGATATCATCAATGCATTCATAGATGTATATGGTGATGCATTATGGGTAGACTTTTATGTTATTGTTGGTGGCAGTTTGAATAATGTCCCAGTCCATAGTCGGGAAGCAGAAATGCAAGACTGTGGAAAAAATGACCTGACCACATATTTCACTCTTTACACACTTCTTTATTCCTGTTGTCGCTTCTTAGACACGGCCGCAGCTTTTCAGCCAACAGCCACACACAACAACAACCTCAGGTTCCGGCACGTTTAATATAGGGGAAGCATGATCAGGTGATTGAGCGCAGGTGTGTCAGCCTCCCACACAGCCGTGCCACGAACCACGTCCCGCCAAATTCCCCCATCGGCCAACTTAGGCCGAGGAGCTGTCTGGTCTAGCCTACCCTATGCCCCCCCCCCCCTTGGAATCAGGAGTCAACTGCTTATCCGGCAGTGATGACAAGGCAGGTCTGGGGGCGAGGCAGTGGCCGCATAGCAGGCATGGACGTGAGCCGAGGCTCACAGGTGGCCTCGGTCCCTCAGGCGCCCCTCCCCCCTCCCCTCCCTGCTGCCAAAAAGAGAGAACTCCAACAATTTGATGAGCCCCCCCCCCCCTCCCCCCCTCCCCCCCGCCCCTGCATTTAATCATTTAATAACAATGATTAAATGCAGAGTGGTGTATAAACACATAGTGAAAAAAAAAATGAGTGACAAAGGAAGAGCCAGTAGCCTACACCTATAATTCTAATCTTAAAAATAAGGAGGTTCTCAGTCTCCTGATTCCAAACAGAAGAGGAAAGTGAAAGCTGAAGACTGTGCCTCCTATTCTACTTTTAACTATCCTAGGAACCACAAGTAACCTGCAGTATGAGAGCAAAATACAAAAATCACTTGGCAGAAACCATGAACTCACTGACCAGGCTCTATAGAAGAACCACAGAATACAAAGGTAAATGGACTGATTCTTATATAGCGCTTTTCTACTCTCCCGGAGTACTCAAAGCGCTCTATACAACATTCACCCAATCACACCCATTCTCACAAGCACTTTATCTACACTCACTGGTTTCTAAGTACATTCACACTGCGATGGATGTGTCGGAGTGCAAGTTGTGGTTAGTATCTTGACCAAGGATACTTGACATGTAGTCTGGAGGAGCCAGGGATCAAACCACCAACCTTCCGATCAGTAGCTGACACAGAAAGAGGGAGAACATGATGAAGGGCAAGGGAAGACTGAGATAATACACACAGGGGGATAATGAGGGAACAGGCACACTGACACCCACATGTAAACTTGATACAGGGACAAGAGATAAACCAACAGGGAGACATGACTGACTGGGGAGGCAAGACTAACTACGGAGTCAGGGCATAAAGGGACCAGACAGAAACAGGGACCTGACTAAAGAAACAGATATGGATCAAAAAGGGAACTAACTATACTAAACAGAAACAAATCATGAACTTAAAAGACTGGGTCAAAGACCCAGAACCATGACAGATGTGTAGTAACCCATATATGTATGTATGTATACCCATAAGATGAAATCTTAACAAAGTATACGCTGTGCATCAACTGTTGGTTGTGTTGGATATGTACCTACCTTTCTTTCACTCTGCCCAGTTGTCCATTGGTCTTAAGCCTTGGTAATAAATTATTTTCAATGCAAGATTCTTTTTAAAGTAAATGTATTTATAAAAAACAAGCATCACATGGTGTTAGCAACAGTGTAAGAATCATTCCAATGATGCTTGACACAACCCATGTGACATCACCAGTATGATGTATGCATGGAAACAATTTGCAAGTCCCACAGAGAATAACTCTTGGGACTTACAGTGCTCTGTAACTTAAGAACATTAGCTGAATTACGGTGTGATGGAAAACTGATTTTAAAGGTACATTTGAACCAAATTCCCACAAACTAATCAATCATCCTTTTCATGTGTGAACTACAAACTCCATAATTACACGACATCTACAACTAACCAATAAACTAGTCTGAATGTGCATGATCCCGCCTCCTTATTAGCCAATGAACAAGAGGTCAATACGATTCAGAAAATAATTTGAAGAAAATGAAAACTGTCTAGAACAAAAAAATCACAGATTGCACTTTCCCATTGGCTCATAGATCACTGCACACATCTCCCTGATTTCTACTATAAATCATGGTTTCTCCCTCACATACTAATTTGGGAATATTTATTCATATTTGCTGCCACTTGAGATAAAAAAATCAATGAGGCAATCAAGTTGTCACTATCAAATTGCTGCTTTGGTGGTGTTTTGCATATTCACTGGTTCCTACATGATTAAAAACACATCCATCGACGCCATGGCCACTGACTCTTCTTTAATTAGTTTGAGAAACTTATTGAGCTCTCTCTCTTTCACTCTCCTCCTCTCTCTCTGCCTCACACACACACACAATGCAGAATTACTAAAATTATCAGAAAACATTTACGGTGCAAAACCTGTTGTTTTGGGGAACGTTCGACCTGGTATGGGAAAAGTAAATGTGTGTGTATGCATATGTGCACACACATTTACTTTATTTATTCATTTTATTTATGTGTCAATGGTCAACTGAGATCAGCAGAGAATTGCTTTAACTTGAGAGCGTGTGCTTTTTGAAAACATTCATTTGAAATATTTTGACAGTATAGTACTTTATAATATCTGTATTATAAAACCTCTAATCCACCCAGCTGTGTATATACGCAGCATCTCCCAAATTACCCAAGTACATTTAAGGCTCTACCCAGCAGCTATTTAGCTTAGGATGGACAGAGAGAGGCAGCTAATGGGAAAAGCCACTGAGAAGGAGCTTTAAATCTAACAGTAAGAATCATTTTGCAGATCTGGTGACTGTGGCAGTTATTTGGGTACAGTACACAGTAAGCTTTGACATAGTGCATTGCCCATCAGTGGTCATAAAGAATGGACAAAGCCAGCAACAGTACTCAGGTAGGCTGTTTAAATGTTGGTTTAAACACCACAGCCTACTTATCTACTAGCAAACTGTGCTAAATTACCTCCCCCAGATTAAACTGATGGTACAAGGCAGATGGATATATTCTTTTATGTTTTTTAAAACATATTCAGACCCTGCCATCAGTATCTCACAACAGAGACTTGTCAGGTCAGGCTGCATTTATCTAATTTTCTGACAGTGGACTCATCTCTGTGCTTGTCCTGCTAGACCTCAGTGCAGCGTTCGATACTGTCGACCATAATATCCTATTAGAGCGATTAGAGCACACTGTAGGTATTACAGGTACTGCACTGCAGTGGTTTGTATCATATCTATCTAATAGACTCCAATTTGTTCATGTAAATGGAGAGTCCTCTTCACACACTGAGGTTAATTATAGAGTTCCACAGGGTTCAGTGCTAGGACCAATTCTGTTTACATTATACATGCTTCCCTAAAGCTGGGCAAACACTGTGCAATTTTTTCAGTCGCGTTGTTCAGCTCCTGCTCAAACTGCACGATTGACTCGCAGGGGTTAGAAGTTCGTAGGTCACGATGCAGGGTCTCACACTATACGGCCCGATGCTCTGTGCGACCCGAGTGCTCACACTGTGCGTCCATAACATGAAACTTTTCAGGCCAGGTTGTAACACAAAATCTGTCTCTTGCTCTCCCTCTCTGTCTTTAACTCTCTCTCTCTCTCTCTCTCTCTCTCACACACACACACCACCACCACCACCACCACCACCACCATCAACTTTGCTAAATTGCTAATGAAAAGCATTGATCAGGCAGCTGTGATTGAGCAGTAATGTCCATCCAACTATTTTCACGGTTGTTGTGGTCGTGATAATTTTGTGAGGCCACATCGAAAAGGCTCAGATGAGCCAAAGTTCTACAAGCTGTGCCTCCATCGCTTGTGTCACACGCTGCACTGCCGTGCTACTCCATCTTTTCACTTTCATTTCTGTGTTTGCAGTGTGAGAGGCTGCGGTGACACCCTCATGATGGGCAACAGGATTTCAAACAGGTTTGATTTTCTTACAGTCATATGATTGCTGATCATGAGCTGGTCATGAGGTGTTAATCGCTTCTCGTTACCCCACGCATACTACACGATGCACGACACACGATGAAGGCGAAACTCGGGCCGATCCACAAAACGGTCGCACGACTGAAAAATCGGCTCAAAATGGGCCAAAAATTGCACAGTGTATGCCCAGCTTTAGCCAGTATCATCAGAAGACATAGCATACATTTTCACTGCTATGCTGATGACACGCAGCTCTATCTGTCTATGAAGCCAGGTAACACACACCAATTACTTAAACTGCAGGAATGTCTTAAAGACATAAAGACCTGGATGAATAAACTTTCTAAATCTTTAGAAACGATTCCTGTTTCTGAGTCCAGGTCACCTACTCTACTATGACATGTAGTCACATTGTGAGGAGTTGTTCTTGATGTTCTTCCATGTGCATATTAAACAAATATGTAGGGCTGCTTTCTGGCATATGATCAATCTCTTAAAAAAGAAAAAGATTAGAAATATCTTGTCTCAGAGTGATGCTGAAAACTTTGTTCATAGAGTCATTACTTCTAGGCTGGACTACTGTAATTTATGATTATCAGAATGTCCTAACAAATCCCTGAAAACCCTTCAGTTGATCCACAATGCTAGGAGTATTAAGAGGGACTAGAAAGAAAGCACATTTGTCCCATATGGATGTTCTACATTGTCTCTCTGTTAAATCCAGAACTGTATTTAAATTCCTTCTCATCACATACACGGTCTTGAATAATCGGGCCTCATCTTATCTTTAAGGCCTCATAGTCCACTCCAAGAGAGCACTTCCAGACTGCTGGCTTACTTATGTAAGACTCAATGTAAGACTTGTGTAAGGCGACTGACAGACCAGTACCGGTCCGTGAGTCATTTGGTACCGGGCCGTGAGAGTTGAGGCTTGGGTGTGAAATTGATGGTTATCAGGGTTTTTATCATTAACTCGGTTTCCCTGGGTCTTTCCCGTGTTGTAGTTGTGTGCGATGTTCCCTCTAAGCTGCGCGCGTGCGCAATTGCGCACTGCTGGCACGGTCTCTGCGCACAGAAAAAAAAATCTAACCTGAATTGAAATTAAAATTAATACTTTAACAATTCTGTTCTGCAGTGTTAGTCCGTAAGTGACTGGCTGCTCCCGTATGGGATTAGAACGATGCCACCTTATCCCATAGTCCAGCCAATGAAGCGATTCACATTCGTATATACGCAGCTAATCAACGTGGTTGACAGGCCATGACAGCGTCCTTATGTGCCGACACCGGTGTTTTAGCTAGCAAAGCGGCGTGGCTGATGTGGAGTGAAGCCACGTTAATGACAACGTGTACAACCATTGGAGATGTGAGCAGGACAGATGGAACAATTGATGGAAAAAGTGTGGACTTTATACCAGTTTTTAAATTGTGTTGATCGGCCACGTAAAACCAGAGTTATGATAAAAATATCTGCAATGTTTGGTTTTCTTCCTGAATACTATCATTGTTTATATTTACTGCAGGAACAAACGGTAAAAATGGCATTTTATAAGGAAAACGCTCCAAATCACTCTCTGCCTGTGAGCAAAACCAAAACCAAAAAAACCCCACCCTTTCCTATTGGTCGAAAAACGCACCATGTGGATCAATCAAAAAATGATATGGCAACATGGCATTTAGTTGTTTAGGAAGGAGGAAGTTTTAGGAGTGACGGCGGTGTTTTGAGATGTGAGAGATTTGCCACGTTTAGCACAAATCTTGTGTAGTTAGTGTGTAGTGTAGTCAATAGTTTTGTTGTGTGTGTCAGAACAATGAGGCGACTGCTGAATGTTACAGGTGTTACAGGAGTGATACATCTCCTGTTGTCAGGCCTGCAGGTATCAGGCTGTTGTTCTCCTTTATCTCATAGTGGACAGAAATTATTTTTTGGAGTGGCACAAATAATTTGTGTGGCATCAGATTTGATGCAGAACAGCTGATTGTTCTGTAAATAGTTTGAAATGTTTATTTAAAAAAACACCTTGGCTGCATTTTTAGGTAAACAGCTGCAAAAAACTTTGTTGTTTGCACAACTCAGTTACTTTTTGAAAGAAGTAACTATATAATTAATTGCCCAACATTGGTCATTATTTACTGTATTTGCAGACAGAGAGTTACAGGACTCTCTCCCAGACCACAGACTCACACTCATAATACAAGTCAGAGCTTTATAAAAAAAAAAAAAAAAAAGAAAGTTGTGTTTTCAAAATTGGAGTTCAAGTTATTTTTACTTCCAATAGTGTTAACATACTACACAGGTCATGAACAAGATTTTTTTTAATTTTCATTGTAAGTGGGCTAAAGCAGTTAATTAAAAGTAGTCTAACATAAATGTAAATGCTGTAATTTGATTATTTTAATAAACCATGTAACTTGGATGGATTCGATGCTGGCGTGACCACAGTGCACACGTCTGCTGTTGCTCACAGTGGTCCAAGGGACCGCTCAGGGAGTTTGTGTGTTCGCTCAGACACATGAAACATTAGAGGGAACATTGGTTGTGTGTCTTTTTTTGAAAGAAAAAGACAACTGGTTATCGGTCCTCTCTTCACACATGGAGGTTTGAGGGTTGGTATAAGTCTTAACTTTTACACCAGAAACTCAAGTTTGACTGAGCTATGATGGGCGAAAAACTGTGACATAAGCTTTTTACATGCATTATTATGCCTTCCCATTTTCTCAACAAAAGTGTGCTTCTGACACCAAATATATTATGTTTTAATTACAAATTTGTATTCACACAAAATATATAACAAGAAATGAGGAAAAAAATATCATTTTTTCATGGAATGCCATAAGGCCAAGCTGAAAGATTTTAGATGAAACCTTAAATAGCTGATTAATCCAAGTGACTGCTGCAGCCCACTTAACTGTCCAAACTGTTGTGATTCTTTGGTGGAATATGAATCTTTGCAAGCAGATTTTCAGAATCATTAATGAGAAGCCAATATTCATCTGACCTCTAACTATACAGTCAAAATGGTTTTCCATTTGTTACAGCTTGGAGCAATCCAGAGAAGATCCCCCTATCATTTATCTGTATCATCCTCCTCTCTCCCTGTGTTTGCGCCCTTTGCCCACTGCGGTGGTCTCCAGTTTCCTTAATGGTTCCCAAGATGCATTGTGGCTTTGTGGGTGCACTAAAGTGCGAGTGTGTGTGTGTGTGTGTGTGAGTGTGAGTGTGAGTGTGTGTGAGTGTGTGTGTGTGTGTGTGTGTGTGTCTTGCCAACAGAAAGAGATGATACGGTCATTTTGACACTTGAGAGGTTTTCCATCAGCTGCTTGAGTCTGGGCAAGCTCCTTCAAAGGCACTTACACACACACACACACACACACACACACACACACACACACACACACACACACTTCCCTTACCCGGGAGAAAGCAAAGAAATAGAAAATGGGGAAAATCCCTTATTATGTCCCTTATCACAGTTGGAAGTTGCTGTTACATGGTCACTGTGATGAATTAAAAGGAAAATAACCTGCTTTTCTCATCTAATCTGAACAGATCTGTTTCGTTGCGAGTGTGATCTGATCTCCATAAATTTAAATACAACAATGACCAAATTGTTCAAAAGGAAAAAGCACAAATTAGCTGATTGAGACAACATATTTTGTTTAAAAAAACAATGTAAAAAGTTGAGTTTTATCAAAGTTATTTTAAATTTGGATGATCCCTTTTGGCATCTAAACAACATCTATAACAGTGTCAGACATCAAAGTAAGAACTTGAATTTGTGTAAAGGACCCAGGAGCAATGTTTCCTCTAATTTTTCATGTGTCTGAGCGAACACACAAACTCCCTGAGCGGTCCCTTGGACCACTGTGAGCAACAGCAGACGTGTGCACTGTGGTCACGCCAGCATCCAATCCATCCAAGTTACATGGTTTATTAAAATAATCAAATTACAGCATTTACATTTATGTTAGACTACTTTTAATTAGCTGCTTTAGCCCACTTACAATCAAAATTTTAAAAAATCTTGTTCATGACCTGTGTAGTATGTTAACACTATTGGTAGTAAAAATAACTTGAACTCCAATTTTGAAAACACAACTTTCTTTTTTTTATAAAGCTCTGACTTGTATTATGAGTCTGAGTCTGTGGTCTGGGAGAGAGTCCTGTAACTCTGTCTGCAAATACAGTAAATAATGACCAATGTTGGGCAATTAATTATATAGTTACTTCTTCAAAAAAGTAACTGAGTTTTGCAAACAACAAAGTTTTTTGCAGCTGTTTACCTAAAAATGCAGCCAAGGCGTTTTTTAAATAAACATTTCAAACTATTTACAGAACAATCAGCTGTTCTGCATCAAATCTGATGCCACACAAATTATTTGTGCCACTCCAAAAAATAATTTCTGTCCACTATGAGATAAAGGAGAACAACAGCCTGATACCTGCAGGCCTGACAACAGGAGATGTATCACTCCTGTAACACCTGTAACATTCAGCAGTCGCCTCATTGTTCTGACACACACAACAAAACTATTGACTACACTACACACTAACTACACACTAACTACACAAGATTTGCGCTAAACGTCGCAAATCTCTCACATCTCAAAACACCGCCGTCACTCCTAAAACTTCCTCCTTCCTAAACAACTAAATGCCATGTTGCCATATCATTTTTTGATTGGTCCACATGGTACATTTTTCCACCAATAGGAAAGGGTGGGGTTTTTTGGTTTTGTTTTTGCTCACAGACGGAGAGTGTTTTCGAGCATTTTCCTTATAAAACGCCATTTTTTGCGTTTCTTCCCGCAGTAAATATAAACAACGACAGTATTCAGGAAGAAAACCAAACATTGCAGATATTTTTATCATAACTCTGGTTTTACGTGGCCTATCAACACAATTTAAAAACTGGTATAAAGTCCACACTTTTTCCGTCAGTTGTTCCGTCTGTCCTGCTCACATCTCCAATGGTTGTACACGTTGTCATTAACGTGGCTTCACTCCACATCAGCCACGCCGCTTTGCTAGCTAAAACACCGGTGTCGGCACATAAGGACGCTGTCATGGCCTGTCAACCACGTTGATTAGCTGCGTATACATGAATGTGAATCGCATCATTGTCTGGACTATGGGATAAGGTGGCATCGTTCTAATCCCATACGGGAGCAGCCAGTCACTTACTGACTAACACTGCAGAACAGAATTGTTAAAGTTTTAATTTTAATTTCAATTCAGGTTAGATTTTTATTCTGTGCGCAACACAGATTTTCTGTGCGCAGAGACCGTGCCAGCAGTGCGCAATTGCACACGCGCGCAGCTTAGAGGGAACATCGCCCAGGAGGTTGTTGTGATTGAAGGTCAGAGCTACCACTGTTGCTACAAAGTCTCTGCTGCTGTGTTAGAAGAAAAATTAGCTCCAGAAAAATGTACTGCTCACAAAAATTAAAGGAATGCTTTTTAATCAGAGGATCGTGTCAGTTAAACTTTTGGGATACTGATTTGGTCAAGCTAACTAACCGTGGGGGCTGTTGGTCAGTTTCAGCTGCTTTAATGTTAATGAAATTAACAACAGGTGCACTAGGGCAACAATGAGACAGCGCCCAGAACAGGTAATGGTGTAACAGCTGAAGCCACAGATTTGTTTTTCCTCTTCATCTTTTTTGACTGTACTCATCACATCAGCAGCTCTGCACTCAACCAGGGTGAGGGTGGAGAGGACCAGGCCTCTTCCAGCACTCTTACCTGCTTTGAGGGTGGTCAGGCCCAGCTTCAGCCTTAGCCTTCAAGGTCAGCTGTGAGCCCTACACAACCCTGGCCATGAAGGGAGAGTGGGAGCCCTGCAGTGTTGCCCCAGCCATGAAAAGAGACTGAGAGGCCTTGTTGCCAGAGCCAGAGGGTCCCATGCTTCTTAAACCTGAGCCAACAGTCTGTGTAGCAATGAAATATTTAGCTTCTTCTGTTGACCCTCGTGAACTGTTTTACCACTTCTGGCCTCTAGGTTGCCCACCAGAGCTCCTACCCTGCTGTGCTTCACCTCCAGCTTTCTCCCATGAGCTGTTTCTGCAACCTCGTGTTGCTGGTTTTTGTTTTGTTTCTGGTACCTCTGTCCTGGCCCCCTCCTCTCACCTGGGTCCAGTTAGGACTCAGGATTCATTTGGGCTTCACATTCATATATTATTTTGGCATCTAAGTTATTGGTTTCAGCTTTTGGTTATCGTTTGAGTTTAATGGTTTTGTTAGCCTTTAGTTTTCTAACTTTCATTTTTATCTAGCTGAGACCACATCCTGATTTATGTTTGACAGCATTGTTAGTAGATACTGGCAGATGGTATGAGGATGAACTGAAGCTGTAGTTTCGGGAAGGCCTCGGAGGGGACTGTCGGTGGCTTTTGGGCCAGGCAGACCCCCATGTACTAATAAGAGGTGAATGGGTTGAAAAAGGGAAGGAGGGTGGGGCAAAAAAAATAAGAATAAATAATTTATAATGCAGGAGGGTCATACAGAAAACCTAAGTGAAGTGTATGAAGTGTGGTCTCGCTCCTGAAATTCAAATAAATTATCTCCCACTAGCTGGGAGAGGTTGGCTCTGGTTTATGGCTCAGCTTCAGGAGAGGGGTGGTACAGTGGGTTCAGGGCAGAGCCAGTGGAGGCTAGCTGCTGCAACAAGCTATGGTTTGGGGAAGGCCACAGAGGGGACTGCCAGCACCTCCCAGACTGAGCAGACCCCCAAGGAAGCCATCCCCAAGAAGCAGTGATGACTGTGCGTTACAAACTTCGATAATCGCTGGGAATGTACAGAGGTGCCAAAAATAGAGACATTCTGTACTAAGTAGAAGTACAGTTACTTGCATTAAAAAATACTCCAGTAAAAAGTACTGATTCAACTTTTTCACTCAAGTAAAAGTGAAAAAGTATAGGCTAGGAAATGTACTTAGAGTAACAAAGTATAAAACAGTTTGCCGAAAGACAATTCTACCATCTATTTTTATGCACAGGTAACTGGACATGATAATGCAAATGTTATTCAAAATAAATTATAATGCTAATGAATGTGCTCATCTTGAATCTGTTATTTAGGACACAAGCAGTAGGGGGTGACTTTGCCTCCACACCTAAACAGACAAATGAGAACAGACAGGAGTCAAAGTGACATTTGACAACTGGAGGAACACTAAGATCGGTTATAGTCGCTCAGCGTGGGGAAAATACTAACAGTCCACAATCATTTCTATTGTGAGCTCCAGTAGATTTTTTAATTGGACAGGCTGTATTCAGCTGACCTGCTGCTCTTTGTGGATTTACACAACTGACTTCAACAAGAGGATTCAGGTGTTTGACAGCTATCTCGGCTGATTTCCATTTCCTACAATCACAGTATAAAGTTAGTATAATGATTAAATTCAGTGAATTAATCTAATCATCATCAGCTTAAATGTAAATGAATCTCTGCTACACATTGATGGAACCAAACACTGACCACCACAGGCACTGTGCATCAGTCCAACACAGTTCCTTTTCCTGTACCACATTAATACAAGCTAACCTGTGTATCTTGCACAAAACTACCCAAATTTTCATGCAACATTTGAGTACCACCAAATAAGTATATTTAGTTTGTTTTGTAAGACTTTTCACAAAATTAAAACACACACATAGGGTTTTTATAATTTTGTTTTCTGATGTTTATTAAGGTGAAAGAAAGAAATGTTAGAAATGTTATGTTGTGGAGAAACATTACTCCCTTTATGCTCATTCCTCACAAGTTAGATTCTGACTATCACATATGGAGATCTGCACTTGTCTGGGCCCACTTTAACGCCTGAGTATAAACGCTATAAATGATCGCATTAAACCCAAAGTAATGAGTACCTTATGAAAATGTAAGGAGTAAAAAGTACAGATTTCTTTAAAAATGCAGGTAGAAAAGTAAAAGTTGTCAGAGTAAAGTACATACACCTGAAAATTCTATTGAGTATTTGTACTTTGTTACCTCCCACCTCTCAGAACATATAACAGGTAGGTTTGTGATGATGAGTGGCCTATGGTCATCTTTTTTTTTTTTTTTGTAGTGAACCGGATGTAACAGCACAAATGCACACTGTAAAAAAAATTGTAATATAAAAGTATTTTACTGTGTATTTTACAGTTTTGTACTGTTCTTCTAGAATATCATTAAATTTACATATATAGACTGTGATTTTACATTTCAAATGTAAAATAACGTAAAATCACTGTAAATGTAATAAAACATAATTTTCTTGTTTTTTAAATGTATCTGTCTGTACATATGCATATTTAGATTGTGAAATTATGATACATTTGTGAATGTATTTTAACAAATATGTGTCCGTTATTTGAAAGATAGAACTGTTAAATTCAAATGTCATGCTATGGAAAAATATAGAAAATGATTCTTATAAACTTTTTTTACATCAAATAATTATTATTATTATTGTTGTTCAGGTCGATTGTGGCTCAAGAGTTGGCAGTTCGCCTCGTAATCAGAAGGTTGCCGGTTCGAGCCCCGGCTCGGACACTCCCGGTCGTTGTGTCCTTGGGCAAGACACTTCACCTAATGGTAATGGCCAGAGGGGAATTATGAAGTGGGATTGTATAGCGCTTTGAGGGTCTCAAAAAGCGCTATATGAATGCAATCCATTATTATTTAAACCAACTGTTAACTGTATATTTCTGTACAAGTATTATTATTCATATTGCCGCATTCATTGACCTTATTTATAGGTAATTTCATTGTTTAATCACATTAAAATGTTCCTAATTTAATGTTTTAAAAGCACTTGAAAAAGGCAAAATCCCATGTAAAATTAAGGCAACAAACTGTATTGTCATTACTGGAAATAACCGTATTTTTATGAGAAAGTTATTTTCTGTTATTTTCTGGTATTATTTTGGTGCCCCAGCTGCCGGAATATTACTGTCTTTTTAGGATTGTTTTTTTTTATTAACGGTGCAGCAGAAAAGGCGGGAGAGATCAGAAGAAATTCCCGATGATGAGTGAGGGGAACCTGAATCAGTAGTGACCTAGCCTGACTTGGTAATGAACACAGGCTCTGACGGTGAAACATGCTGGGATTTTGAAGCTGGAGGTAACAGACCGATATCTCGTAAGGGCTTAGGGGTGAGTTTTCCTGAAATACATTATGGAAAGGGGTTGTCTGGCTGGCTAGTTTACTTCATTTGAGTAAGGCAGTGATAACTACTGGGTAGATTTTGTAAACAAATGAAGGTGATACAGGTTTTGGAGGTATTGATTGAATTCGGAATGCCAATTAGAGAACCACCTTCCACCATTATAACCCCAAAACCAGTAGAAGGAACTGAATGTTAACAAGCGGGACAACTGGTCATGATAAAAGAAGGTGCCATTTGAGATGGCAAAGACATGCTGCCAAAGCCACATTTCAGCTTGGAGGAGCTAACCAAAACCCCTGTGTCAAGAAGTGAGGCTTTAGATAATGCAAGTGAGAGTAAGTGAAGGGAGGCCTCGAGGAATCATGCACAGGGTGGAGTTCAGATGTGTGAAAGGACTAACTGTTTTTCGCAAGAAAGCAAGAAAATTGATTTAGAGGAGAAAATTAATGAAACCTGGAACCGGATAATTATGAAGTTTAGTGGGATTCTGTTTCCATAATAGCAGTAGAATGCCTGCAATAGATGGTGTTGGTTCAGGGGTTTTGGAGGAGCAGTTGGAGCACCTGGGTGTGTGAGACCGGATGGCACAACACAGAAGAGCTACCTCGTCAGGCCAGGACTCTGCAGTCTATTTACACCTACAGGCCAGTGGACACTCTTTCAAGGATGAGGATGTACACATCCTGGAGAGGGAGGAACGCTGGTTTGAGGGCGGAGTCAAGGAGGCCATTTACGTGAAAAGGGAAAGACCATCTCTGAATCGAGGATGGGGCCTAAGGGTACATCTGTCACCATCTTACAATGCTGTGATTGCAGCCATTCCCCAACTCTCTGTGAATGGGACTCATGGACATTGATCAGTGGTCTTTGATCAGTAGGTTTTGGTCAGTGGTTGTTGATCAATGGTCATGAGAATTTGCATAATTATGATTAAGGAACTGACCTCCCAGCTCATTGTTCCTTCAGTGGGCTGGTTTCAGTCATTATGCAAATGTACTGTTTATAAGATTGGAAACCTGCAGTCAGCTGAGACTGAAGACGTCACTTGGATGAGTGACGAAACGTTTCTCCCACAAAACGCTACGTCCAGATGAACAGAATCAACTTTTGGAGAGACCGGATATGCATCTTATGAACTGTGAGTTATTTTGGGCTGGGATGAGGCAAGCAGGATGGGAATATACCAGATATCCTGCAGGAAAGAGCAGAATGGGTAGAAAAGACAAAGTAGTAGAGGCTGTGGTCAAGACCCAGCACAAGCTCAGTAAGCCCCAGACCCAGGCCTTACCATGCACATACACAGGCCAATGACTCACTCACGCATGCCTACCCGTTAAAAAGACAAAAGACACATATGTACATTGACCCCACCCAAAGTGAAGTGTGGGTGATGCCCCTGAAACTACCAGTTAACTCCCACCCTTGGCAGGCTGTATGAAACAGTCATGCCCCCGATAACTCAGTGTTGAAGGGGATATGTTGAGTGGCCCAAAAAATATAAGGTTCCCCTAAAAAACAAGGTCCTGAAGAAACTTCAACATAACGATGGGTATAATCAGTTTGGTATAATTGGATCATGATTTAACTGATATTTGACAACTTACCTTTGTTTGCATATAAACGAGGACAAAATTTAAAGGACTTCCTCTCGCATTTTGCATTTATAGTCCATTAGCGGTCACAAAAATGAATAAAATATGACAATGCAGATTGGGACCTGGAAGCAGAGTTGCAGTCTTGTACAACTCTCTGCAGCTTCTCATGTCTACTACTAGAACATCAACAAACAAAGCAAAAATCAGGAAAATAATGATTTAAACATAAAAAAAAATCTGAAAGAAAGAACAATATAGTATAGACAACTGCACCAAATAGTGAAACAGAAGAGAGAGACCTGATGTGTCACGGTCCTGGGGCATTTTGACCCAGTGTTCTTAGTTTTCTTGTGTTTTTGTATTTTGTTCATTACTTACTCCATGGTTCCTAGGTTATTCAGTTAGTTTATTTGATTTCCCCTCGTGTATTTACCCCGTGTCCCCCTCCATGTATCCGAGTTCCCATGCCTCACTTCTCCTCCTTGTGTTTTATTCCATGTTTTCCCCAGCCCGTTATGTCTGTGCTCTCCCCGTGTTCTCACTCTCCCTCCTGTCTGCGTCTCTGTGTACTTCCTGTTTTACTTTGATAGTCTCCCATCAGTGTACGTCACGTTGTGTTGCTCCTGCCCTGTCTTGTTGTAATTATTAGTATCAGCTGTGTTCCCTGTGTGCTCCCACGTCCCTCGTTATCCTTCTGTGTATTTATGTCCGCGTCTCCCTCGGTTCTGTGTCGCGTCCTCCCTCTTAGCCGTGTGACTTTCCCCGTGAGTTTAGCTTTCCCAGGTTAGCTTCATACTGTTGTTTGTATCACCTTTTTCCCTGTTCTGTTAATAAAGCTATATTTTGATCCCGGTTCTGGTGAGTTTGCATTTGGGTCCCTCTCCTGCCTGCACACAGCGTTTCATGACATAATGTTTAATGAGCCACATTTCATTAAGACCCTGTCAGTACACGATTTAATAACTAATCAATAAATTGGTTTACTTTGCCTTACTAAAACCTGGTTACAGCAGGGTCTTTATATAGTTTAAATGAATCAATACCCCAAGTCATTCTTTCAGAATTCTTGAAGTACAGGCGGAGGAGGGGATGTGGCAGCAATCTTCTGCTCCAGCTTATTAATCAACCAAAGACACAGACAGAGTTAATTCATTTGAAAGCCTGATGCTTAGTCTCCAAAAGTTGATTCTGTTCATCTGGACGTTTTCAGTGGGAGAAACATTTCGTCACTCATCCAAGTGACTTCTTCAGTCTCAGCTGACTGCAGGTTTCTCCAATCTTATAAACAGGACATTTGCATAATGACTGAAGGAACAATGTGCTGGGGATCAGTTCCTTCATCATAATTATGCAAATTCTCATGACCATTGATCAACAACCACTGACTGAATGGTACTCATGGCCATTGATCAGTGGGCTTTGATCAGTGGTTGTTGCTAACTCTCTTCCCTACTGTTTGTATTTGGTTGTAGGGGCTGGAGTGAGCCTCCAGCTCCTCTCGTGTCCTGGATTGTTGATTACCTGACAGGAAGACCACTATATGTGTGTCTTCAACATTGTGTATTCGACAAGGTGATCAGCAACACAGGGGCACCACAAGGGATCGTCCCCTTTCCTATTGACCCTCTACACCACGGACATCAGCCACTGCACATAAACCTCCATCTTCACACATTTTCTGATGATTCTGCAGTGGTTGGATTATTGAAACTAAAAGTAATTTATTAACTATTTTTGTTTCATTAATGTATAACTTGCAATGCTCCATTGTCATTGGTAGCTGACACCCTAAGCTTTTGAGTCTAAAATTCCTCCTGGTCCAAAGCACTTGTTTCAACCAGGAACAGAAAGGCCAGATAACCTGCCCACATCTATGTTTGTACATGTAACCAACTTTAAGGTATAAAGGTGAATTACAGCACAATAATTACTTGGGCTCGTAATGAGCCAGTATCAGAAGACACCAAATTCGTATGGAGCCAAAGTATTGAGCAGCAATAATGACCTGGACACAATGTTAACTTTTGAGTAGCCACTCTTGTATTGCTACAAGGCACAACAGGCACTGTCCAACTCGCACAGAAAAAAAAAAGTACAAAATAAAATAACAGTGTGCACACTTAACAAAATAAAAGTTCTCGTTGAGGCCCTTTAAGAATTTAGAGTTAAGTTGGCAACAGCCAACTTCAAAGGTCCTTGTGAGTGTAATTGGAATGTATGAGTGTGTGGGTGTGTATCTTCTTTGGGGCGGATCGTCCTCAAAGTGGTTGGCTCGCCATCTATCACGACCGGAATTTTGTCCTGGTCCTCGGACTTTTCTGTCCTCTCCAAAAAACCTGACCTATAATCCAGGTCATAAAATGTACATTCTAATCAGTCTGTCTCAGATGAATTGCTTAAGGTTAAAATGTAAAATCAAAATATTGCATCAACCTCGTATTCATGGCATCAACATCTTAAATCTTATCAATTCTCACAGTTCTGTTGTACAACATTCAATTTTCAAGTATATCAAATATGAGAACTAAACATCTAAGTTGCTCAAATATTTCTCTGTTCATGTAAACATTAATTAAACAATACTTATGGTAAGTAACCATTGACATTCAAAATACAATACACCATAACAAATTCAGAACTATGTGCAAATAAGCAACAAATATACATGTGAGTTCAGTTCAGAGGCATTAAAGCAGTGTGCTTAATTTCTCCACACTATAGGCCTATTCGTGAGAGAGAAATGCACTAAAAATTACCCTCTAGGTTACTTTAACTAACAGTGAACTGACAAAAAAATTAGCTTTAGAGTGGCTAAGGAATATGTTGCTCACCGTTGGTCCGTTTCACAAAAGCCCAACACACACTGGTGTCGGAATTGCAGCAGCTCTCCGGATGAAAGGTGAGTGGTTAGCCTGTGAGAGACCGAGCTAGCATTAGCGTGATCACGACGGTAAGTCTCTACAAGTTTTTTCCTTCGGAATAACACTCGTCTTACCGACGTTGCTTCTCTCCTTCATCCAGCCACTCGACTCCGGACTTCCAGCAGGTAAGTATGCTGGCTTCCCTTCCTCTCAATTCTGAGTTTTTCCTCTCTTTCGTCCCTGCGTTTCTCGGTTTGAGTAGCAGATGCCTCCACTCCTCTTGCTGAGATGAGAAAAACCCGGGAGCACCATGCACCTTCACCTCACTTCCTGGCTGACAGGGTCAATGCGGCCTGCGTAGGCTCTGATTGGTCGCTGAGCTAGGTGCCCTCACGTGGGGTGAACTGAGAGGTGCATTCAATGGTCATAGGAAATATGACGCTCTGTTGATTTTGACAGTTAAAATAAAGAGAATAAATACTCTCTTTCTTTATCATTGGTGTAAATCTGTTGTTTTCTCATCTGGGCTACATACACATCAAACCAAGATTTGTACCAGAATGATGGGGAGAAAAATTTATGTAGAAGTGGTGGTCTCCATCTTCCTGCATCATCTGTCAAACATGGTGGAGACAATGCTATGGCAGGATGTGTGTATGTTGTCAGGAATAGTAAAATATTATGCTGCTATTATTTGCTGCTATTTTTTATAATCATTATTACTATTCCATTAATTATTAATATTGATATTGCATTTGGATGTTTAAACATATTGGCACCCAATTAAACTTTTATTACAGATCCAGTAAGAACCACTTTAAACTGTTGAGGTGAATCTATAATTTTAAAGGCTTTTGAATGTTTTTATATTCTTACACTGAAGTCCAGACTTCAGTGGGTGAGAGACTGACTTGCAGGCTGACAGGAAACACAGGCTTGTGCAGAGTATGCTTTGCAAAAGTGAAACCGAAAGCAGAGTCTGAGTGTAAGTATTTTGAGCAGGTTATTTTATTATGCATTTATATCTTTGATTAAGCTTTGATTAAGTTTTAAAGTTTTAAGTTTTAAGAGTTAAGCAGTCTCGTTTATATTTTGAGTAACATCATTTGAGTGTGACATTTAGTCTAGAAATTACACATATAGTTTCAGCTGTGTACGTGCGGGCCTCATGTCTCAAGTTGACTGAAGGTTACAAGGTCTAGCTGGGGAGCTGAGGGGTGAAACAAAGTGCAAGCAGAGGCTGACACATACACACATATACACACATCGTAGAAAGACTCAGTTATATAGGTAAAAGTTAATCATGTTTTGCTTGCAACTGCAAAATTGTGCGTGCATATGTGACTGTTTGATGAAGAAGCAGGTGCAGGATGTTCCAGAGACAAGCGACAGCGAAGGCGAGCTGAGGGGAAGCACCTGGATGGAGACGAGACGATGTTCTTTTTAAACTATGTTAAAAGTCATTGTGGTTTTGGACTGACGTATGCTGTACTGGATCTGCCTGACAACAGAAACGGGGGCTGTACTGTTTCACCCCTATAAATACTGTGTTCTGACTATTGTAAGTGAGTTCAACACTGAATCTGTACAGTGTTGGCTCCACGCTCATTAAAATGTCGTCTAACTTTACCCGGCCGGATCAGTGGTCGTTATTTTGGAATCCCCCTCAATTTTTGAATCTTAACATTGTGCTGCTATTGGACCTGGATCTTTAGTGTGTATTGAAGACGTGCCAGTGAATAGAGGGATGAATTGTCAAGTGTACAGAGATATAGTATTTGCTCAGATTCAGCCAAATGCTGCAAAAATGGTCAGACCACCTAACAGTCCAAATCGATAATGACCCAAAGCATACTGCAAATGCAAACCACGAGTTTCTTGTGGCAAAGAAATGGTATGGTATCTCTAATGGCCAAATGAGCCACTTCAACTTCAATTTCATGTGGTTGACAAACAAGCAGCAACTGAAGGTGGCTGCTCTAAAGGCCTGGTTTGGTAGAACGTCTTGCCTGTGTAAGGAAATCAAGATACTATGTCATTTTTACAGTGACAAGATTTCTAAAAACGTGAAGGAAAACTTGCACATAGTATTCTTTAAAAATGCTTTGAGTTGAGGTTCTTCTTAGTTTCAACTGTTTCCACTAGCTGTGCCCTGCTGCTGACTCTCCCATTAAAATGACTAATCTCTAGAGTTGAGATTATAGATCTGGTCCTCCAAAGGCTTCCTCTATTAGACCGATAGGTCTAATAATAGAGGGTCATCACAGTCATACGATAGCCAGGAAGTATTCTGTCACACTCACTGATCAAAAGGCCTGGTTTCACGTGTGAGGGGAGACTGAACAAATTTGTGTAATTTCATCACATTCAGTGCTGTGCTAATAATGTCCACAACATTATTCAAATTGTAGTTTATTAATCTGCATCTGTGCATTACCAAAGTGTCTTCAGAGTGTTATCAGTGATGGACTGTGTCCATTTCCAGAAAACAACTCCCCCGCCCCACTCTGTCTGTTAGATAATAATACACTTAAAGTCACAGTTTGTCTGAGGAGAGAGAGAAGATGCTGCTCTCCTCTCACTGTAAAGGGAGAAAGAACACACACACTGGGAGAGTGGATGTGTGGATGGGTAAGAGGGGGGGTGGGATGTAGAAGAATGATGGAAAGAAAGTGAAGGACAGAGGAGGTGAAAGTGACAGAGAGAAAGAGTCCTACAGTCTGCGAACAGTTTTTATACAATTAGAACTTACAGTAAGCCTTCATCAAAGAAACATACTGGAAATCTCATTTCTTTACGTTTCATTTTTCAATTACTGCTTTCCTGAAAAATCCCCCCATCCTCCTCCTCCTCCTCTCTGTCACAGAAAAATTCTATCTGATAGAGCCTCTTTTGCTTATTTCCACCTTTCTTCCAATTCTGTTTTCGTCCAATCAGGGATCTAGCTAGCCTAAGATACCCCAACCTAGAGCTGCAGTCATTTGCTAATGGCTCAGTCAAATTAGAGTAAAAATAGGACACCAACCTACGTGTGGCTACAAGAAACTGGTGTCTGTGGTTTCCCAGGAATTACATTGAGTTTTTTTCTCCCTCTTGTTTTGCATTCAGTGTCCGACTGCACTAACTGCAGCAAGCCAAAGGTTAAGAGTGCGACACCAAAGGATAATCCTCTGGTATGGTGTAGAATTTTTCCAGATTCTTTGTTGTCTTAAACTCTTTCCTCCTTCAGATTCTGATTTAAGAGAGGTCTTCTCATGTCAGACCCCTAACCAAGAAAGTGCTGAGTTTGTAATTACTCACTGAATAGTTTTTAGACAATTTTAAGCAAGATGTTTTGATGTTTAATTTTTTTTTTACACTAACTTAGACTTGTGCTGGAGAATTTTCTCTTCAGCAGTCTGCTGCTGTCACTGCTCTCATCAGACGGTAACCAAGCCCTGGTCCAAGCCCCTCCTCAAACAGCAGACCAAGAACAAGAAGAAGAAAGCAGGAGAAAGAACAGATGGCAGTATGAGCTGTTACTTTGTTGCAGTTGTTAAAGTTATAATAAAACTGTGTGTGTTTGTTTGAAAGTTTTAGACTCTGTGTAAGTTTCAGACCGCTCCACATCATAGTGCAAAAGTCCTCTTTATTTCTATTTGAAAGAACCATCGCGGGGCCCAAAAACACACAGGGTGAGCACTGAGGCCTTGGACCTACTCATCCAAACTTTGAGTTAAGCGATCACACAGGGATGAGTCCAGAATCAACGGGACGGGAGGTCAGCATCGGCAAACCTTTATACAATTTTATTAGTAAAAAGGGTTTGCAGTAAATCACATTGCTTGAGTAATACTGCACCTGGCACACTTGACATGAAGACAAACCCGAGTTTTAGTAAAGTGGCCCTTACATTGAGTTTCTTCGCAGTCCTAAGGTAGCTCAAAAGTTGCTTACAATATGACTTATGTAGGACGTTAACATTCCCCCAGTGTGCATAATATCAAATGGATGAAAACAGCTGGTAGGAATACGTTTTATGAACGGTATGAGGCGGTAACAACAAGAGAACATTTGATTTTATCAGCGAGGCCATATTTTCTTGTCAAATTGATGTTGAAACTCTTGTTCAGGGATGCACTGTCTTTAGAAACGGATTCAGTGAAGGATCCTTTCAGTCGAAAATGTCTAAAAACAGTAACAGCAATACCTTGACCAGCAAGTGACCATAATCAATTGAAAGGGGCAGGGATAGCTCAGTAGGTAGCGTGGTTGCCCCATGATCGGAAAGGCGGGGGTTTAAATCCACTGAACAGCTACCCTGAGGTACCTCTGAGCAAGGTACCGTCCCTACACACTGCTCCCCGGGCGCCAGATTTGCAGCTGCCCACTGCTTCACTGAGTCAATGGGTTAAATGCAGAGAGAGTCATTTCCCCATGGGGATCAATAAAGTATACATTATTATTAATAAATCATTTTCCACAGCTGACTGGACTGTAGACCACTCCTGAACTTACTTTAGCTTTACAGAAGGGCTACAAAATAGCTGAAATCACAGAGGTATGACACTTTGACAGACAGAGTAATACTACAGGGTGGGCCATTTATATGAATACACCGTAATAACATGGGAATGGTTGGTGATATTAAAGTCCTGTTTGTGGCACATTAGTATATGAGAGGGGGCAAACTCCTCAAGATGGGTGGTGACCATGGTGGCCATTTAGAAGTCAGCCATCTTGGATACAACTTTTGTTTTTTCAATAGGAAGAGGGCCATGTGACACATCAAACTTATTGGTAATGTCACAAGAAAAACAATGGTGTGCTTGGTTTCAACGTAACTTAATTCTTTCATGAGTTATTTACAAGTTTCTCTTTGTTCACAGCTATTGACATGTTGAAGAGGTTAACACGTGAGGAGCGGATCGAAATTGTGTTGATATCTGGTGAACGCAGTAACCGGGTCATTGCAGCAGATTTCAGTGCAAGACACCCTACGAGACCACCCATCTCCCATGCTACAGTTAGCAAACTGCTTGCTAAGATTTGTGAAACTGGTTCAGTATTGGATTTGCCAAAATGTGGACGCAAAAAAACTGTCACTAATGAAGAAACATCAGTGGCTGTCCTAGCTTCATTCAGCAAGAGCCCACAGCGTAGCACTCGCCGCATGTCACTGGAGAGTGGCATTAGTCGAACATCCCTTCGGCGGATATTAGCTACTCACAAATGGCACCCTTACAAACTCCAGCTACTGCAGCATCTCAACGAGGATGACCCAGATCGGCGCACAGAATTTGCAGAATGGGCAAAACAAAAATTGGAGCAGGACCCTCAGTTCACGCAGAATATTTTGTTCAGTGATGAGGCAAACTTTTATGCTAATGGTGAAGTTAACAAACAAAACCACCGCTATTGGTCTGACACTAACCCACATTGGATGGATCCCTCCAAGACTGTTGGAACAACAAAAGTGATGGTTTGGTGTGGTATATGTGGTACAACGATATTGGGTCCATCCTTCATCAATGGAAACCTCAAGGCCACTGGATATTTGAAACTGCACAGCAAAATCTCCAGTGTTAAATTAACACTAGAGAGTGTCTATATGGGTCCACACCTCTGAGTGTTAAATATAACACTGTTGAGTGTTAAATGAACACTTTTGACAGTGTTATATTTTTAAAAGACCCCTAGTCAGTTTTGAGGATTAACAATGACTAACACTGAGCAGTGCTTATTTCCTAACACTGGAAAATAACTCAAAATGTTAGAAAGTTTGTTTCTTTATTCAATTTTTGAACAGTGGTACTCAGTCAGTACAAATTCAGTAAACGCAAATCATTTACATGGCAGTGCACTACAGGCATAAATCTAGACCCCTAGATAAAACATTATGGGTCATTCCCACAACTTTACTGTGCTCCAGCAAAGTATCCAATAGCAGTGACAACTCCTCCACAGTAGCAGGTGGGATTTTTCTTTTTTGAGGACGGCTCCTTTTACCTGTCACTACAGATGGTCTGTTTATGTTTTGATCAAGAGCCTTTTTTTGGGCAGCTGAAGAGGAGAAGTCCATCTTATGGCCAACCTCTGGCTGTAACTTGGTCACATTACCCAGCAAACCCCAGTATGCAGGTTCATCTGTAACAGTCCCTGTGCCACGGATCCTCACTGTTGCTTCTACATTAAACAGAAGAGCAGCGACATGGCTGCAGGTCTCTGCGACTCCGGCCATACAGGTGCAGTGGGCGGCTTCAACCTTCCCTGTGATGCTCACAGTGACCCATGGCTGCAATGCTGGTTCATTCAGTCTTTGAGAGTGCAGTACCTGAAACATACAAAGTTAATTTAAAGACAAGAACTATGAGCCAAGGGCGACATAAATGTGTTTTATCTACTTTATCATAAATGTAACAAAGTGTTTAGAAAGTTAGCACATACATACTAACGGCGTTACTTTTTTCAGTAAGGAGTAATCTAACTAATTACTATTTCTATCGTTACAACGCCGTTACTGTTACTAACAAGAAAATGCGGTGTGATCGTGTTACTATTTTTCAACAAACAGACGGTTGAAGCTGTGTTCATCTTACCGCACCTTATATCAGTTGCACGGAAGTAGCTGTAAGTAATCTGGGCGCTACAGCTTTAAGCAGCTGCGCGTGCTCCCGCGGGCGGCAATCACTTTCTGGCAGATGATCACTTTTTGGCACAACACCTGTAGCAAGGGGGCAAAACAATTGCATGAGTGCTGCTGTTTGGCTGAGGAAGAATATAGAAGTCGTGGTAAGCCAATCACATGAACTCTTCAAGATGACAAAGTAATTCAATTCAATTCAATTTTATTTATACAGCGCCAAATCACAACAAAAGTCGCCTCAAGGCGCTTTATATTGTACAGTAGATTGCACAATAATAAATACAGAGAAAAACCCAACAATCATATGACCCCCTATGAGCAAGCACTTTGGCGACAGTGGGAAGGAAAAACTCCCTTTTAACAGGAAGAAACCTCCAGCAGAACCAGGCTCAGGGAGGGGCGGGGCCATCTGCTGTGATTGGTTGGGGTGAGAGAAGGAAAACAGGATAAAGACATGCTGTGGAAGAGAGACAGAGATTAATAACAGATATGATTCGATGCAGAGAGGTCTATTAACACATAGTGAGTGAGAAAGGTGACTGGAAAGGAAAAACTCAGTGCATCATGGGAATCCCCCAGCAGCCTACACCTATTGCGGCATAACTAAGGGAGGATTCAGGGTCACCTGGTCCAGCCCTAACTATATGCTTTAGCAAAAAGGAAAGTTTTAAGCCTAATCTTGAAAGTAGAGATAGTGTCTGTCTCCCGAATCCAAACTGGAAGCTGGTTCCACAGAAGAGGGGCCTGAAAACTGAAGGCTCTGCCTCCCATTCTACTTTTAAATACTCTAGGAACAGCAAGTAATCCTGCAGTGTGAGAGCAAAGTGCTCTAATAGGGTGATATGGCACTACAAGGTCATTAAGATAAGATGGGGCCTGATTATTTAAGACCTTGTATGTGAGGAGCAAGATTTTGAATTCTGGATTTAACAGGGAGCCAATGAAGGGAAGCCAATACAGGAGAAATCTGCTCTCTCTCTTTCTAGTCCCTGTCAGGACTCTTGCTGCAGCATTTTGGATTAGCTGAAGACTTTTCAGGGAGTTTTTAGGACTTCCTGATAATTAGTCCAGCCTGGAAGTAATAAATGCATGAACTAGTTTTTCAGCATCACTCTGAGACAGGATATTTCTAACTTTAGAGATGTTGCACAAATGGAAGAAAGCAGTCTTACATATTTGTTTAATATGTGCGTTGAAGGACATGTCCTGGTCAAAAATGACTCCAAGGTTCCTCACAGCATTACTGGAGGCCAAGGTAATGCCATCCAGAGTAAGAATCTGGTTAGATACCATATTTCTAAGATTTTCAGGGCCGAGTACAATAACCTCAGTTTGATCTGAATTAAGAAGCAGGAAGTTAGCGGCCATCCAGGTCTTTATGTCTTTAAGACATTCCTGCAGTTTAACTAATTGGTGTGTGTTATCTGGCTTCATGGACAGATAGAGCTGGGTGTCATCTGCATAGCAGTGTAAATGTATGCTATGTCTTCTAATGATACTGCCTAAGGGAAGCATGTATAATGTAAACAGAATTGGTCCTAGCACTGAACCCTGTGGAACACCATAATTGACCTTAGTGGGTGAAGAGGACTCTCCATTTACTTGAACAAATTGGAGTCTAGTAGATAGATATGATACAAACCACTGCAGTGCAGTACCTGTAATACCTACAGCGTGCTCTAATCGCTCTAATAGGATATTATGGTCAACAGTATCGAATGCTGCACTGAGGTCTAGCAGCACAAGCACAGAGATGAGTCCACTGTCAGAGGCCATAAGAAGATCATTTGTAACCTTCAGTAAAGCTGTTTCTGTGCTGTGATGAGCTCTGAAACCTGACTGAAACTCTTCAAATAAGCCATTCCTCTGCAGATGATCTTTTAGCTGTTTGACAACTACTCTTTCAAGGATGTTTGATATGAAAGGAAGGTTGGAGATTGGCCTGTAATTAGCTAAGACTGCTGGGTCTAGAGATGCTTTTTGAGTAAAGGTTTAACTACAGCCAGATGCATCCATCTATAGAACGCTGCATGTTATATTCTAAATCTGCCTGTTCTCTCTCAGAAACCTGCCTGCAGAAAATGAACCTAAAGTATGTAATGCAAGGATGTAATCACTTTCAAGATGGAGAAAGCATAAAGTGACAATTACGAATCACTTAATATGATAAGGAGATTCTGCAGGTCATTAATCAATGTATAAAATTAAAATAAAATGTATTTTTAGTGACACAGGATACAAACATGGAAGCAAGATGTATAATTAGAGTTATTTATAATAAATATGAATAAATTATTGCAATTTCTTTAACCATAAAGAATGACTAAATCCTTCAAGACAATGTCACATCAATGCACTGAACTCACTATGTTATCCCTCTAACAGCCTCCACATGTTCTCACTGTAATTTCCCCTCATGAATGAATTTATACTGCACTAATCTGAATGTTTGCAGGGAAATCAAACACACGCAGTACTCGAGCTGACTTACCTTTGTTTGAATGACGACTTGTACGCGCTGACTCCACAGATAAGGTACGAAAATATGTCAGGCTACGTCAATAGCGGTAGGTCTTCAGGGTTTCTACTCCACGGCCGTATTTCATACGGGTCCACATTTCCAATGCACGCTATTTTCTGCAAGTACCGCTGCTTCGCCTCTGGACGCAATCAGTCTCTATACAGTCCATTCTCTTTTGAGCTGCTTTTAAGCAAGTTTCTTGTAGTCGTCGTTCCAACACAGTGTGTTTGTTTTGATTCGTAGACCCCGAAAATGGCGCCGCGCTCCCACAATGCATTGCGGCGTGACGTCAACTCCAAAGCCCTATTATAGAGGTATTTATGGGGCATTGACAGGTAAACAGGATGTTGATGATTTCATAACAAAATCATAACAGTGGGCCTAAAAGCTATGGCTGTATGACTAAGAATAGGAAAAAGCCAAAAGCATCACACAAACACGCTGTCTGTGAGAGAGTCGACTTATTCTGATTACAGAATGTCAGTAAAGAAAACTAAGACGATACAAGCAAAACATCAGACTGATTGCTAATAGGCAGGATGGACGGAGAAACCTTTGCCTCTCCTCACTACAGTTTTACCCAGGGGTGTCAAACATATGGCTTGTGTGCCACATCCAACCCGCAAGATGACGCATCTTATGTCAATTATTAATAACTTGTCGGTATGAGGGAGTCGAATCTTCAGCCCTGCTGAGCATCCATGCAGGTTTGGGTGGGTCTTTATTTTTTTATGGCCATGTCGCAAATCACATACAAAATTATGTGAAAGAAGAAAGAGGGGCAGACGTTCCAAGACAGCAAGTGTAGCAGGTACAGGTCAGGTACACAGAGAGACGGGGGAACCGAAATTGGACGCAAGCGTGTTGGGAAAAGTGAAGAAAGTTTTTCCAATGATGTTGGAGACTGCACAGCTGAATGCAGATTGTATAAAATTAGGAGCTGGATGAAGTGTTATCCGTTTTTATTTTCAGCAATCTTCCATTGTGGAGGACAAAGAGTTTCAAACTTGTCCAGGTCTTAAACCTCATGTTTGTTCTCCCTACTAGTAGTAAATGCATAAAATAAGGCTTTATAAACTATACAACTTTGAATGGCAGAGATGCCAAAAGCACAGAGCCACGGCTCAGTGTCTAAATGAGTCTCCAAGGCCCGAGTGTACTTGAAGCCATTTATAATTCTTAACCTGACTGATCTGCTGCTTACCCCAAACAAGCACAAGCTGAAATTTTGGACTTTTTTTAATAGGATTGGATTCCTTTATTAGTAGGCAGCCATCTGCAAATTAGTTATAGTAAGCAACAGTACATGTATCTCATTGATTTATTTTTAGTTTGTGGGAATGAGTTTTTAAAAATTTAAAGAGTAATGAAAATGTAGAACATTAGCAAAACATTGCTTGATTTGCAAATCAATTAAGTTACTCAGTACAAAACAAGTACTGGGTTCATAGTGTAATAGAATACAGACTGGGAGGAGACACAAAGGGGGCCATCAGGAAAAGCTTCTGGTGGAAACATCTGCCAAATCAAACATGCAGAGTCACCCGCCCTTGTGAGTAAGGGAGCAGCCATAAGAAGCTGCTGAGTACAAAAAATGTAATCAGAATACTTCTTGTAAGTCATTATCTTTATCTGTCCTGTCCAGCAGTGTAGCAATAAAGTTGTTGTCTGAAGGCCAAAAAATGCCAACAGATAGAAGTTTTGGACTTTAACTGTATTTGATAAAAACCTCCCTTATGGTTATTCATACAACACAAAGTAACCCCAGTGCCCCCAGGGGTATGGGGGGTGAGAGGGAGAACATCTAGTTTTACAGGATGTACCCCAGATCTGTTATTTTAATACAGACATATGGAGCATCCACAGAAATGTCAGAGTCTCAGCTAAAGGTTCACGTCAGCATTTCAACACCAAACGATTAAAGAGCAGGTAAACAGAGCAGGCAAAAAGATGTAAGCACAACAAAGCATGGCTTGTTCGTCGGACGGCGTGTACACGGATACAGCTGTCGGGTGCTGAAAGCCGGCGTCTCACAGGTTCTGAGTCACTCCAACCGAAACACTGAACCAGCAGCAAAAGAAGATGTTTGGAAAACATTGTCGTGAATTTCATCTTACTTCCACCACAGCTCTCAGCGTGCTTTGAAACTAGTTTCCCAACAAAAATCCCAGTTTCACCAGTCTACCGTACAGCGTTGTCTGCTGCTGGGTTGTTTTTTTTCCCATCAAAATGAACAGTGACAAGAAAGCCCAGTTTCTGTTACTCAATACTGAAGAAATTCAAACTTTCCGTAATTATGCTAAATTCCAAAATGCTTAGCTATGTCTCTAACAAAACCTGTAACTCTGTGACAGTTTTTCACTTTTTACTATAGATATTTCTTTATTTTTACAACTACAGTTTTGGGCAATGAGCTACCAGAAGTTTTTCTTTGCTTTTAATTCTTACAATTTAATCCAAAGAGTCGAGCTGACATTTCGTTGTCACACCAGCTTTCTTTCCGTCATGTAGTATGTCACTTCTTTACATGGACTGTCCTCTAAATCTGGTTGGGCCACCCCTTAGGAGAAACAATTGCAATCAAGCTGGAAATACTCTAAGGTGATATAAACCACCTGCCTTGAATTCAGTTTTTTTTTAAACTTTTGCTTAACTCCTTCTGTGGGCATTTCATCAGGTGCAGGTTTTTTTCTCCACTCAAAGATGCTTTATCGTTTGGCATGTTGAACCAGGTACAAGGATGCGAGATCTCCGTCAAAGCCACCTCCCGCGGTCCCTCCAAATCGATAGCTGGAGCTTGTGTTATTTCTAACAACATTCAAATCTGCATTGGAAAGCAGTGTAACGTGAAACCACTCACTCTTGCTGACCCAACCAACTATTATACAGTTTCATTAGGTACACTAAGGCTATGTCCACACTAGCCCGGATAGATTTGAAAACGGCATTTTCATCTGAAAACGCTCCGCGTCCACACTAGCGTTTTCAGTCGTTTTCACAGAGTTGTGTGTCCACGTTGAAACGGCCGAAAACACTTACGTCCAGTCCTGCGCATGCGCAAAATCGAGTGAGAATTAAAGAATGTGAAGAACAGCTATCTGGAGCATGTACAAACTGATATTAATCTTTTTTAGGGCTGTCAAAATTGAGAGCAATCAAAACAACTGCTGTATAATGCACTCCGCTATCTCTGTTTAATTGGTCACATGACTGCATCACATGACTAAAATGTGTCATCGTTTTAGAAAGTCTGCGTTTTCGAGTGTCCACACTGCGACGGGGCAGCTCCGTTTTGAAATGTTTGCGTTTTCGAGAGCGTTTTCAAAACGCTGCGTTTTTCCTTGGGGAAAACGCCATCTCAGTGTGGACGGGAGGCCAAAACAAACGAAAACGCATTAGTGTGGATGTAGCCTAAGTAGATTTTCCACCTCACAGGGAGGTAGCATGTCAGCTGGACGCACCGCCTCCGTAAGTGGTAGCTGGACTTGCAGGGGTCTAGCTCTGTGAAGATGGGGTTGTCAGACTGTCACAGCAATCGGAGGTCTCTTCAACAGGGGTAGCCAGGCTCACTTGATAATCTGAGGATGTGTAAAGGAGGGAGGGGGGTGAGGGGTGGCAAGGGACACTGCTCTGGTTAACCACTCTGAGCTTTTTTAACCATTAAATTCTGATTATATCTAAACTGTTATCTAAATTTTTAACCACTCCTGTGCAGGAATACTGAGTGCTGTGTGAAACACACGACCTTCTGAGCTGCAGAAATCCTCATCCACACTTACACTGCCCTTGGTGTTCTGGCAACAGGCACTTTGTAAGAGCAGCACTCGGTGCTTCCCACAGGTTACAGGTAATAACTTTTTAAACAGGGGTTACAGGCAGTTGTTCTTCTTTTACAGCTGCATGATAAGTCAGTGTCGGCTGCTCTCTGCTCCGTGCCTGTCCTTGTCGATGCGTCTCTCACGGCTGGTGTTTATCTTGGGGGTGACAATCAGAGTCAGTACATCCTAATCAGAAACCATCAAAGTGAGTCTGGCTGTGAGTGGTTTTCCATAAGAGAAGATTATTCAGCAGTTTGAATTTCAAGTTTCACATAGCTCCGTGGACCTCCGTGTGTTCAGCGATTAGACAGACAATAGGGTGCTGCGCACAATCTGTAAACACTTTTATTATGAGACACAGAAACAGAATGTTAATATGACTGCACTGTAAAACCCAACAGTGCATCTTACTAAAAGAAGTAAGTTGTTCTTACTCAGTTCTGAAAAATAGTTAAAGTAACTTTCATGAAGTGTGTTAGGTAGACCCAAAAGTATACATATGATATAATAACTTTATTGTAATAAGTACACATGATGTTTTTGTAACGTTTTAAGTACTGTTGCTTTAAACTGTTTAAGTTGTGCTAATTCATTTGTATTAGTCATCATCCACAGCCCCGCCCCCAGTGTTTGCCTGGACTTGTCGTCCATGAGATACGAGCCTCGTCAAGAGAAATTTTGCTAGAGTGGAAAGTACAAGATAAACGTTATTTTTATGGTTTTTTTGTTAATGCTTACTTCTAGCATACAAAACGTACATTTATCAGACTGCTTTGTTTTAGTTGTACTTTGTTGTAATTTATCAGACTACTTTGTTGTAGTAGCTATATAGAAAAACGTAACTTAGCTTGCCAGCACACAATTCCCGCCTAGCGCTTTATGAAGTCTGCCTTCACAATTTAAAAAATTAACAGTTGGTGGCTTGTTTCAATCAAATAGTTGGTAAGTAGTCTAATTTTTGCAAACTGCATGGCACAAAACTTTTGGTAAAATCAGTGTTTAGGCTTTTCTGACTCTGAACTTTATCAATTTCAAATGTAGCCTACTTTTGACACAGTGCGTGTGAAAATAGTAGAAGATTTATTTAGTGTTAATTTTAAGAGTTTAGTGGACAAGTTCGCCTTCACAAATTTTAAATATGATGGTTAGCGGCATGACTGTTTTTAAGTGAAGTAAAAGTCTAAAAGTAAAAACTGTTCTGCTAGCTTTCTGTTCTCATGGCTTTTGTGTTATTACAGTCTGACGATTGAAGGAGGAGTAGCATGCCGAGAGATCATCCAGCACTGCACTAAAGACAGCCAGTAAAGGTGATTTTAAAACGATTTGGCATCAAAATGTGGAATTGCAAGTTGTGTAGTTTTTCTACTGCCATAAAAGTCATGTTGAAGCATTATCGGCTCAACCATGGTCAGTACTCCACAATTTCACCCTTACCCTGTCTCTACAACACCTGCATGTGTACATTTAGTACATTTAATTCATTAAAGATACACATGTCAAGAATGCACACTCCCACGCAAAGAAAAGACGGTTCTTATCTAGATTTGAATAGTTATGGATTTTGTTGCCCTGTGTGTAATTTTAAGCAGCCATTTATTGAAAGCCAAATGTTTATCCATCTGAAGGGGCATTTAAAACGAAAAGAAACTGTTCCATGTCCTTTCAAGAACTGCAATTTTAAAACCAATGTATACTCAACCTTCAATGCCCACAAATGCAGAGACCACCAAAATTCAACAAGTTACGATGAAGGCATTGTGCAAAGTGTTATAAATGTAGAACAAAAAGATGACATGCAACTTGATTCAATAGAGTCATCAGATGACAATCAAGTGGCATCCACCAGTGAAATCAGTGCAATTGAGGGTTTAGAAGAGCAGTTGCAATACAATCTGGCTGGATTTTTCTTGAAAATGCAGACCATTCTCCATGTGTCCCAGAGAGCAACACAGGAGATTATTGAGCATATTGATCAGTTGTTTTTGTTATCACAACCTCTGGTTAGAAAATGAGTTGTAGATATACTGAAAAGGCACAACTGTACATATACGGACAAACTGGTGGATGAGATTTGTCAGGCAGTTTCTGATAGTAATGTTTTACATAAATGTGTCACATCTGAAGGACCACTATCTACAGCAAAGAGGAGGAAATCATATTACGAAGCAAATTTTCCATATGTCAAACCTGTGGAGTATTTAATTGAATCGTCAAAGCACACTTATATGTATGTGCCTATTCTCACATCTTTACAATTGTTGTTGAAAAAAAATGATGTGCTTGAAGAAATTAAACAAGCACCCACACAGATTCCTGGACATTTCATGTCATTTTGTGATGGATTCTACTACCAGGAAAATATTCTACTGTCACAAGAGGGACAGAAATTGTCAATAATACTTTATGTGGATGATTTTGAAATCGCAAACCCACTTGGTACCTCAAAGAAAATACATAAAGTCTTTGCAGTTTATTGGACACTGGCAAACTTTCCAGTTAAATCTCGTTCTGCTCTACACTGCACTCAGCTTGCTCTGCTGTGCAATTCCAATGATGTACGCCAGTTTGGGTATAAAGAAATGTTGTCACCACTCTTAAATGATCTGAAAACTCTTGAAGAAGTAGGTGTCTACATTGAGACTCTTGGTGAATGTCTTAAAGGCACTGTCTACTCTGTTGTGGCAGACAACCTTGCTGCCCATGGACTTGCTGGTTTCAATGAGAGTTTCAGGTCTACATATTTCTGTAGGTTTTGTCATGCCACCCAAACAGAAATGCAAACAGAAAATGCTGTTACAGGGAATTATGTAATGAGAACAAAAGATGCTCATGATAATCTTGTGCAAGAGCTTCAGAATGATGACACCGAGGAAAACTATGGTGTTAAAAACACCTGTGTTCTTTCTGACCATCTCTCTTTCTTCCATTCTGTCACAGGATTCCCACCTGACCTCCTACACGACCTGTTTGAAGGTGTCATTCCAGTGGAGTTGTCACATTGTTTAAAAGGTTTGATTTCTAAGAGATATTTTACCTTAGAAGACTTAAACAGAGCAATTCTGCACTTTCCATACCAACATTCTGACAAAGTTGATCGCCCTCATCCAATACCCTCAAATTTTGCCAGGCGAGGGACCATTGGTGGGAACGGGCATGAAAATCATGCCCTTCTTAGACTGTTGCCTCTTCTCATTGGCTCCAAAGTTCCAGAAAGAGATGCCTTTTGGGAAGTGCTAATGGATTTAAAGGACGTAGTTCAGCTTGCCATGTCTCATACTTTTAGTGACGAGACCATTCAGTACATGGCCTGTAAAATACTAGATCACAGACAACTCTTTCAGGAAGTGTTTCCAAATGTTCGATTCAGGCCAAAGCATCATTACATCGAGCATTACCCGCACTTAATAAAGTGCTTTGGTCCCTTAGTTCATCTTTGGACAATGAGATTTGAGGGAAAGCATAAGGTTTTCAAAAAAATAATTCATGACACTCACAACTACAAAAATGTACTAAAAACTTTGTCAGAAAGACATCAAAGCATGATGGCATTTTATTTGTCCTCATCAAAGTTTTTCAAACCACCTGTGCAAACATCCAAAATGGAGTCTTTGTACATTTCATCATTACCTGCAGATACACAATTATTTATTTCAGGTATTGCTGACAGTGACACAATATGTGCAACAAAAAAGGTTACAATTAATGGCACAAACTTTGCAATTGGCATGTTTGTATGCACAGGTGCTTATGCTGCATTGCCAGACTTCAAAGAGATTCTTAAAGTACTGCTAATCAGAAACAACATTTATTTTCTCTTGAAAGACTATGACACTTATTACGTTGAGCACTTGCGTTCATATGAAGTAGCAGAGAATCAACAGAGGGGTCTCCGTCACAGTGTAAAATCTCTGTGCCAACTGTCTGACCACATGCCGCATTTTGCTTACAAGATAGCAAATGAACTCAGTCTAACAACAAACCATTTCATTCCAGTGTCTGACTAAAGAAACAGAACTGAGACATCAGCTGATTCCACCAATTTGTGAACCAATGTAAAGGTAATTCATCTATTCAGTTTTTTTGTATTCACATAAATGTTTTTATACTTTTGCACAATTAATATTTTGTAAATAACTGTAAACACAAACATGCATTAAAATGCCACTATAATATGTGAAACCTGTCTGTTACAGAAATAAAAAATTCAGATGGAGGCAACAGGAATATTGAAGCTAAGGGTCATCCTTGATAAGGATAACGCTGAAAAACTTATTTTGCCATCTCGTCCAAACAGTGTGCAAGCCCTCATAGATGAGATCAAATCTAGGCTAAATTTTACTTTTGACTTTCGGCTTCAGTTTCATGATTTTGATAATGCCTTGTGTAATTTGGTTAAAATAGAAGACCTGCCAGCTATAGCATCTGTTAAAGTTGTCAGGTTAGTTGAGCTGGACCGGATTTCAACGAAGAAGAAATCTACAAATTAAAAGCATACCCTAGTACAGCACAAATTGGCAAGGCTGCAGAAGCTTTAGCTAGAAAACATCCCTGTCTGAAAGAGAGGAATTCTGACACTGGGTGGGAAGTAGGGATGGGTACCGGTATCGGTTCTGACATAAACGGTAGTAACCAGAACGAAAAGCAGCGCACATTTCGGTGCTTTATTTTGGTGCTTTTTTTTTTTTCCTGAGATGTCATACACTTTGGATTCTAGCCAATCATTTTACCTTTCCAAGGATAGTAGGTGGGCCCAGGTACGTACGTTCTTTTAGAGCAGAGCTACAGATGAAAAATGCCCAAGGCGAAGCGATCAAAAGTCTGGCTGTACTTCACAGGAAAATATGCAAACTCAGCAGCCTGCAACAAGTGCTTTAAGCTGATACTGTGATACTGTGCAATGGAGGTAACACCTCGAATCTGACGACGAACCTGGCGACGCAGCGGTTTTTTTAAAAGCCGAGAAATGCGCCGTATTTGATAGCTTGCTGCGAGACCTCACACCGAGCACATCTACTGCGGGTTTGTGGTGACTGTTATCGGACCCGGAGTTAGCAACATCCCCCAAGAACCCGAAGAGGAGAGTCCTGGCCCCTAGCCCTGCCAGTGTAGCAGAAATGATGACGGATGATGATGGCAGCAGCAGCCGTTCTTCTCTGTGTGAGCAGCTTAATGTTGTTCGTGTGTAATTTACGTTGAGTAGGCTAACCACGTTATTAAATTAATGCATGTAAGGTGAACTAGCAAACGCCGTCGCAGTTACATGCGGATGTCTTGTTTGATGGCAGATACTCCCTTCACCCTGGCCAAAAAGGCTAAAATGACCAAAGAAAAAGTGGAAAACAGCTAAACATGAGAGGTTTTTGGACCAATTCTGTGTTTTTTCCATTGTTTAAGCACTGCTTCCAGCCAAGAGTGATACCATATATGCCCCATAGCTGCAGAAAAAGCCAACATTGTTATCTTTTTACAAAAAAACAACTAAACATAAGAGGTTTTTGGACAAAGTTTGTGTTCTCCATTCTTTAAGCACCAGTTCAAGCACCAGTTCAAGCACCGTTTAAGCACCGGCACCGTTTCAAAAGTATCGGTTTGGGACTGGTATCGGATAAACCCTAAACGATACCCATCCCTAGTGGGAAGGGTGGAAGAATAGCCTGAGACATAAAATGGGAAACCAAAGAAAGAAGTTGGCTAAAGCTGGCATCATGGATGTTGCTGTGAATGCTGGAAAGCGCAGCAGAACAAACCCAGATGGAGCTTCACCAAGGGCCAATATTAAAAGACCTAGGAGAGGTGAGGTCAACTTCCTTCCTTCTTATCCTTCTGGAGAAACAAGGGAGTCTCTGGAAACCAGAAGACTTGAGATGGTAGAGGAGTTCAAGAAGACCTCAGCAGAAAGAGACATCCCTCTCATTCATCAGCATATGATGCGCACTTTTGCACTCCGGCGTGAAGAGATTGTCACAACTTCTCCTCCTGTATCAGAGCTCAAGGACAGATGGCCAGCACTCTTTCATGAGACACAGGTAAGTACAACTACGTATATAACATTTACTGCTCATATAGTATGCTGTGTTTTGCTTATAATATTTTTGGAATTCTCCTCAGCTCTACTTTGAATTTCATCGGATCACCAATCAGAATCTGCCACATGTGTTTTATGCTGCACTGGATGATTATGCTCCTCAGCTGATTGGACTTTACAAAAAGAGGAAAACTGGACGGGTCGGTTAAAGGATAGAGCAGCTTTTGTTGGCATATGGAAAACAGGTATTTAAAAATACTAATTATTATTCTGCTTGCTTGGCAGTTGCCATTGTTATGTTTATATATATATATATATATATATATATATATATATATATATATATATATATATATATACATATATATATACATATATATATATATATATATATATATACATTTATTTATTTATTTTAGGACAAAAACGACATCTATGCAACTAGAACAGCAGCTCTGGCCGGCCTACCAATGTACCTCAAGGAGGATTCTTCAGAGATTTTCAAAACATGCAAGGTACTTGGGTATTACAATAATTTGCACATTGAAATTTAAAAAAGGTTGAAAGGAGTTTATAAGTCATCTGGACTTGGGTTGAAAGTTGAAGATGTGAAGTTGACTTATAAACTTCTTTCATCCTTGATTTGACTACCTGGATGAATGAAAAATGAACATTCACTGTCAACTTAAAACATGTTATGATATATAGAATTTGAAAAACTGAAGAAAGGTGCCTGACCATTTGTATTTATGCTTTTAACAGAGATATTACAGATGAATAATTGTGCACTCTGTATTATATCTTAGGATGAAATTGAGTTCTATGAAGCCACAATTGCTCTGGTTGCTGATGTCGATGAAGAGGAGGTGCCTGGAGGAGTTCCTTTCTCACCACGCCAAGTGTTCATAGTACTTGAAGATCAGGTTGTTATGACTCATCACTCATGGACTGATTCACTGGTGTGTTTGTTTGGGCTAATCTATGCTCTGCATCTGAGCTATCCTGAGAAGTGTACTGGCTTTTTTGAGTTCATTCAAGTAGTGTTGCTGAAGCTAGACGATGAGAGAAAGCAACTAAAACCAAAATTGCAGACACTAAAAAATGAGCTTGTGTAGATGATGTTTTCAAAGGAGCTTGCAAAGAAAAGCGTCTGGACTTCTTCAAGCAACTTAAAGAAGTCCAGACGCTTTTCTTTGCAAGCTCCTTTGACTACGATGACCTGGATGACTGAGAACCTTCACAGACGTAGATGATGTTTGTTTTTCACTGGTCAGTATATTCGTGCTTTTTCAGTTATCTGTGAATGGCTTCAATAGTTTTATTTGTTCAGGGTAATTAGCTTTCTAAAAGGCAATGTGGAGAAAGCTAAGAATAAGGAGACAATCCATATTTGACGTTTTGTTTGTGATTGAAAAAAATCTTCACATAGTGTGTAATCTTAAGCTTATTTCTAAGAATATATTTTAGTTACATGGAAATCTTTTGGGAGATAACTGATAATTAGTCAATATGTACAGTATACTTTCAAGCTTTATTTTTTAATTGTGTGATGAGTGCCAGTTCACTTGATTCGAGGTCTGGGCAAAACTGTTGAGAAGCCACAAATACTTTTGAGAATATTTTTTGTTAGTAAAATCCTTAGTTCAGCTGTTTTCTATAGTTGCATTGCTGTAGTGCATGTGATTTCATTATTATACTAAATGTTACTTAAAATTGTGATTGTTATGGCTCTAATTGCCACTAGACTATTGTTTTTTATGATGTACACCTATGTATCAGGTCTACATTAGTAAATTTGTGTTTTGTACATTTTATCGATTTTCAAAATGCTACAAAAAACATTCAAAATTTTAAAATGCCTAATTATTTGTTATTTCATAATGGCTTTAGCAGTCATAGTTTATGACTGAAAATATGGTTGTATTCATTCTGTATTTTCTCTGCAGTTAAAGTTAATAAAAACTGAATGGAAAGAATAATAGCTTGGTTTTGTGTTAATAGTACTTGAACCATTTGGTGCAATCGGTTTACCCAATTGGATTAAGTTGTTTAAATAAAACTATTTAAGCTAATTTAACTTAATTTGAATATGAGCATGTAACACGTTAAATAAGTTTGAATAAATACAGCATCTTAGTACAACAAATTTAATGGTTTAGGTTAAAACATACTAAATACAATGAGTAAATAAACATAATGCATTTGAGTTACATTATCATATTTGCTTTGGGTTCTCGGGACTCTAATAAAGTACTTAAATAACCCAAAACTGTTTAAGTTATAAAACTTGAATCGATTGGTGCAATCGGTTTCCCCAAATCATTTGAGTTAACTTAACTTGTCAGGTTTTACAGTGTTGTTAAAAAATTGAGGGAAGGTCGTTGTTTAAACTTGGTCCCCATTATTGTGGAGTGGGTCCATCCCTCGGGTCACCTCACGCCTTCTGGACATCTGCCTTTAATAAGACAGAGAACTCTAGTTCACTATGGCAACCATCTCTTGTCCTCCGATCAGCCCTGTAGAAAGAGATGGGGGGGGGGGGCTCCCCCTAACACCATGATTTATAGACATGTTTTCCTGTAGTGGTATCAGTGTACCAGTCTACTCCAAGCACGATTGTGGTAGTTTTCACCATTGGACTGTGTGGTATAGATGTGGCATTCTCAACACTGTATTCTACAATACCTATTTGTGCAATAAAAGATAAAAGGTAAATGTGTGATTAGATAAAATATAAGTGTATAATTGGATAAAATATAAATGTGAGGAAATTGTAAAATATAAAATAATGAGGTACATATGTATTAAAGATAAAAAATTAATTCTAACACAGTTCAAAAATGTACCCAGCTTTTATTTGGTAGAAATAGAGTTCACCAGCTCTTAAATAAAAACATAACTCCCCCAGAATTTACTGGCCATTGTTTTTCTAGAATTTTTTCAGCAGGCTTCTGGACTCTGCAGACATACATTAGATGCGTCTTTGGTGGCATTGCAGGCTCCCTGTAACTGTTATCTGGCTGAGCAGCGAAGGGTTGCAGGATCTCTTGGCCATATTGGTTGAAAAATCACTTGTCTTTTTTTAGCTGATTTCTCAGTTACATTTTTAGGCTATTTTTATTATTTATTTCTGCATATTTATTGATTTTTCTAAATATACATATCTCCCAATTTTGGGGGACTCAAAAGAAACTGGACAAACTAACATAATTTTAAATAAGGAGTGTTTTTAATAATTGGATGAAAATCATTTGAGGTCAATGATCATTTCAAGTCTAAAGCCATAGCCATCACCAAATGCTGTATTTCCTTCCACTGACATGCTTTATTGTAGCTACATTCAATTCCTGCTCTGTGCTCTGAGTTTTGTCTTCAGTAACTGAAAAGAATTGTCATGTACTGTGAGCAGGAGGCAGGAATGGTGGACCAAAGGGTGCAGACTTCAGGAGGCGAAAAGTGCACTCAAACAGCTTTGTTGCTGGAAACCAAAATAACTAAAAATGAACATAATACAAACTATGCAGGAAGGTTGATAGACAGAACACAGTGTAGAAGAAGGGACGACACAAGGACAAGTAGGGGAAGACAGACTAAATACAAGAGGTGAACAGGAACAAGAGGAAAGAGCTGGGAGACATGGCTGACACGGATTACACGCAAAACAGAATACACTGATATAAGACAGACCTTCAAAGTAAAACAGGAAACTCAACACACATGCAGAGAGACTGAGAACTGACTGAACAGCTAGCAAATCTTTAACAGAAGACATAACCAGAATAAACAAGAACGTAACATAATATTAACAAATACAAAACACTGAGTCAGACTCAGGACCATGACAAGAATGTTAGCACGGTCAGGGCAGGAAGCCAGTAAGACAGGCAGGACTCTAAATGCAGTCACAGGCAGAGGCTGAGTGACTTTGCCAAAGAATAAATTTATTAGCAATCACAAAACAGATAACTGTGAAACGTGGCAATACGTGAGTTCAGTGAAAGGTACTGTGGTACAGTTCAGGCAGGGTGTCTGGATACGTGGTGCTGGGTTCTGAAACAGAGGAGACAGGTGTTAGGTGGGTCTTAGTAGGGAGGACGAGAGAACAGGGGTTAATGAGTCTCTGCCTTACTTGTAAGCAGGTCGGAGGTAACGTGGGGAAAAAACTGCCAATGGGTTCCAAGTGAGTGTCCATATGGCTAGGATCCAGAGTTCCAGGAGGTGCGGAGTACAGAGGGGACGGCAGGAGGGCAGGCAGGTGGAGCAGGTAACCAGTATGGCGAGTGACCGGCAGAGAACAGGTAGGTGACTCACTGCACAGATGAGTAATGGTCCGAGAGATACTGTGACACAGGAGAAGAGAATTAGCACAACGAGAGTCAACTACAAATGAACATAACTTGATGCTCGACACTAACTACGATTAGCAGACGTGCTGGCAATGACTCGTTGAGTCTTAAATACTGCTAAATGAATTATCAACAGGTGTGGAGGCTCCACCCAGGGGAGGTGACCTAACGCTGTCAGAGGAGCACAGCCACTCACCCTGACCATGACAAAAATATTGCTAACACGCCTGATCTCAAACCCAACAGAGCATTATTTGGTAGTTATCGTTCCCACAAACATAGCTCTCCCTCAGTATGCTTCAGTAGGCCATTAGCAGATTTTACTGACAACAGGGAAGGAATCAGGGCAAAGAGTGGTTGTTGAATTCATCCAAATATATACATGTTAACCAATGTAAATCTTTATTGAAGTCCTCACTTACTACTAGCATCCCAGGGCATGACAGCACATAATATTGTTTTCATTCATCAGGTATTCACAAATAAAGTACGGGTTTAGGGGAGTGGTTTTGGAATGGTTAAAAAGCTATGTAGGGAATAGGCAACAATATGTACAAATAAATGAATATAAATCTAATTTGATGGATATAGCTTGTGGAGTACCCCAAGGTTCAGTACTGGGTCCAAAAATGTTTATTATGTACTTAAATGATATCTGCAGAGTATCGCAGATTTTAAAGTTTGTAATATTTGCAGATGACACAAATATACTGTGTTCAGGTGTGGAATTGCCACAGGTTTTGGAGATGATCACACAGGAATTAACAATATTAAAGAAGTGGTTTGATATAAATAAATTATCATTGAATCTAGATAAAACCAAATTTATGTTTTTTGGAAACCAAAAGAAAAACTTCAAAATAGAAATATGTGTTGACAATGTATATTTAGAAAGAGTAAATGAAATAAAATTTCTTGGTGTGATCATTGACCACAAGCTCTGTTGGAAGCCACACATTACTTATGTTCGGGGGAAACTGGCACGGGGCATTGCCGTCCTGGGGAAAGCAAAGCATATGTTGGATCAGAAAGCACTGCACATATTATACTGTGCTTTACTACTGCCATATATGAGCTACTGTGTAGAGGTCTGGGGAAACACATACAAAAGTAACACACAAACATAACTATAATACAGAAAAGGGCCATTAGATTAATAAATAATGTGGGGTACAGGGACCATACAAATGCACTCTTTGTCAAAATGAAAGCTATTAAATTCCAAGACTTGGTGAAGCTTAAAACAGCGCAAATAATGTATAAAGTAAGAAATAAATTGCTTCCAAAAGAAATCTGTAAATTGTTCATAGAAAGAGAAGGTGGGTATAACTTAAGAGGGAAATGGAATTTAAAAATACAAAGTGCTAGAACAACTTTAAGAACTATGTCTGTCTGCAGGAGTTAAATTATGGAACAGTCTAACAGAAGAAATAAAAGAAAGTAAAAACATAAACCAGTTTAAAATAAAATATAAAAACCTAATTTTAAATAAGTATAAGAATGAAGAAAACAGGGTTAACCCAGGACGGTAATGTTGCTGGTAATGGTGTTGTGGTTCTTTTTTGTTTTGTTTTTTGTTTTGTTTTTTTTGGTTTGTTTGTTTTTCCATAACGTGTGAATCTGCAAATATACACATTCTGTATTTTTCATATGAAAGAAACTATACTGTGGTGGGGCTTGCTTATTTCTTGTTTTTGATTTATGTACATTTTGTTTTGTTTTGCTTTACTTTTGTTTCATATGTTGTTTGTTTAATTTAAGACTAAAAGAAAATTAAATGAATGAGAGGTAAAACTTGAGGGGGTAGGGACAAATAAGTAAATACTTCTGCCTACTCCTTTTCAAACAAATAATGAAATGATATTTTGTAATGATTGTGAAGGCACATGTTTGAAATGTTTGAAATAAAAATGAACTGAACTGAACTGAACTGAATATCTCCAGGCAGATAGAAACAAAACCCACCTTAAGTTTCTGTATGAGGTGTAATTGCCAGCCATGATGACATATATCTGCTTGATTATTGTTAAAGATTTGTTGCTTTTTATGTTGTTTCGGAGGCTTTTCTAATGTGTCAGGAATAGCATTCTATAGACTCACATACAGAATCGCCTGTTGGTCACTACAGAAATGCAGCAGTGTCCACAGACTGTTTGAGGTCATTCACATTTAGGCAACATATTCTAAACCATGAGATGAAACAGAAGCCCTAATTTAAAGCCCTAATACAACCACATTTCCCCTTGTGGGACAATTAAAGGATTATTCTATTCTATTCTAAAATGAGCTTATTTAACGTACACTTTTTGTCTAATATGACAACTGTTTGTCAGGAAGCAGGTGTAGCTTTTTGACCAGTAACCTTACAGATATTACAGGCTATTTAAGGGAAAGGGCTCCATGGGGACTAGCAGAACTGATTGCTGTGTGATTATATCAGTTTCTGCTGGAGGGAAACATGAGGAGAAATCTTTAAGAGACAGAGAGGGTCCACGTAGATCTCCAGGGCCACTTCTCAACCATTTCTGGACGGCCTGTAATATATTATGCTCTGCTCAGAGTCCTGCACATCTTGGTTATCCAGCCCATCCCTGGTGATCTGGTATTACAATCTGTGTGTGGATGTGGGGGGAGGGTGGGCGCCTTTATATTTTCATCAGACTATTTCAATGAGCGTCTGTATTGGAAACATTAAAGAAGCTAATTTTAGTGTGTGTTGTTACACTTACCAAGAACAGAGACAAACCATGCTATTAAGTTTAACTCTTAAACACAAGAGTTTAAATATGCCATGACACTGTAGCTTATAATTTCGACTGTAGCAGCCAATTCTGTAAATGTTTGACTTGAACAAAAATTTACTGCACATCCCACTCATCATTCTCAAACGGACGAGTGGGAGGGAACGTGGGTGGGTCTTCTTACAGCCTTGTATCCTGTGGCCTGCCCAGGACGAGGGGAGTAGAGCTGGTGGTTCGGGAGCCGGACTGTCTGTGTCCTGGGGTTGGAGCTGGCCCTTGGGGCCACCGTTCCCTGCATAGTGGCGGTTGGATCGACGTGGATGGGCATATGTCTGTATGTGTTGTGTGTATTGGACTATAAGGGTGTGTGTCTGTATTTTTGGACCTCTGGACTAAAAGCCTCCACCTGCAGACTCTGTGATGGGACACAGACTTCAATGCACATATTAAACAATGTAGGACTGCTTTCTTGCACAATATCTCTAAAATTAGAAATATCCTGTCTCAGAGTGACACTGAAAAATTAGTTCATGCAGTTTACTACATCTAGGCTGAACTACTGTAAGTGTCCTAAAAACTCCCTGAAAAACCTTCAGTTAATCCAAACTCAGTTAATCAGTTAAATTCAGTTAACCCCCTGACCTTTGTCAACGCGTCTGTGTTCCCTGTGTTCCCATCACATATTTGTGTTTTATACTGTATTGCACACAGTTAAGCATTGTAGAGTAGCATTAGAAGCAGACTGCTATACTCACATACTAACAGACATAAACAGAGAGGAGCCTCCTTCTCTAAGGAGTTTGTGAAGGAGGGTCTTTCTCACTGCTGAAGGCACCAGAGGATGAACATGGTCGTACATTTCTGTGGTTGGAGAAGCTCTGTTTCTGCAGGTCTGACTGGAGGTGGTTGCCATGGTATTGGGTAAAGTGGTGTCTCCAAATAAGGAGATGCCCAGAAAGTTGCAGAAGAAGAAACGTGAGCCGACATCAGACCCAAGGTCACCCTAAACTGTTTCGACCAGTCATGTTCAAATGATGTTTATCAAACATAATAAAAAGCATTTTGTCTCTGAGCCAGAGAGAGGAGATCCATGGCACCATGTAAAACTAATTTAAAATTCTATAGTTTTAATAATAAATTGTTAAAACTTATAATTGGAGTCTTCCCATTTGTCCCCATTTCTGCATCTCTTTGGTTTGGTCATTTGCACTGTGAGGTACTGTCCCATTACTTTTGTATTCTTTGGCTGAATCTGACCAGGGGGCTTGCTTGGCAGTGAAGCATCACAGTTTTTCTGAATTGCTTAAACACTGAATCCCATTGTAAAAACTAAACTGTCAACTATGAAAACTCTTTCATCAAATCAATCCCACAGTTGCCAAAATCTTAAACACTATTCATCTGGTTAGGACACCATTTGCAAATCTGAATCTCCCGTTTACCAAAACTCTAAACACACTCTCAAACACATTTAACAGTGTGGTGCACACAGGCCACAGAATTTAAATACAACTAACAGACTGTTTTCATCATTAACACACTACCACTCAAAATTGAAAACACATGTTGCAACCTCTTCTTCTGCTTTTTGCTAGACTGAATCCAGCTTCATCCACGAAGAAGTATTCATGAGGCCTAACCATTGAGTCAAGCTCAAAGATTCTCTGTACACAACAAACTAATTTTAGTCCTGTAAATGAAATAGTATGATGTAAACATGTGCTATGTATACAAGTATACTTATAACTAAATGGTATTTGGTTTAGAATTGAAGGACGGACACATGAGGGTGGAACAACACGCATGTGCTCACAACACCAGGAGACACAGTTTTTCCCAATTGTTTACACACATTTCCCGCATGCCTCATATTGTCAGAACTCTACACACAAATCAAAAAAACACATACACAACAGGCAAAACCCTTCAATTCTCCTGCAAATGAAACTCTACATTCAAAACAATGTAATTTCTTCTCAAAATGGTATTTTGTTTTCAAATGACACACAAACCAACACATGAGTGGACATGTATAAGAACCAGTTGAACACTAATGTGTTTAATGCAAAACACTATGACCACTTCTTCTCCACTCATCATAATGACTTACTGTAAGCCTTTTTTTGTTCAGTGTTACTCTTACCAAAGACAGTACATGGGCCTACATAAGTGCATTGTAAAAGATGTCAGAATGTTTGTACACAAAATACACAAATACGTGATACCAAATATATTTTACTGTATTTTTCCCACAAAAACAATGTACACAGTGTTCATCCCAACCAACACGAAGTTCAACATACCGTGGTCTACATATACAGAGAGCAGAAGAACTCGCTGAATACAGTTACAGTCAAAACAAAACAAACAAAACAAAAAAACAATTATGCTGCATCCTTTCTTCTGATATTATCTGGCCACAGCACCACATCCACATCACAAGCAAGCGATTACCGACACTAACAAGCTGATCTACAATACGGTGAGATGCTTGGCTACAAGTTGAACAGCCACAAGGGGCAGTACCCCCCATGGAGAAGGAGGCTAGAGGGCAAGATCAAAGTAGCACGAAGGGAGGTTAGCCAACTAACGGAGTTGCAGAAAGGCGCAACAAAGAAGGTGCATAAGAAATACAGCAAGCTGTCCATACCTGAGGCCTTGGAAACTGCCAAGCAAAGACTCACAGCCTTGGCCAGCCACTTGAGGAGGTACACCAGAGAGATAGAAGGCAGGAGAATAAACCAGCTGTTCTCCACAGAACCAGCAAAGGTGTACTCTCAGTGGCAAGGGAACAATAAGAGAACAGCACCACCAAGGCTGGAGACGGAGCAATACTGGAAGAGCATATGGGAGAAGGACGCAACCCATAACGGCAGTGCTCAGTGGCTAGTGGATCTGAGGGCAGACCATAGCGACCTCCCTGAACAGGGTCCAGTAACCATCACAGTGGCAGACATCCAAGAAAGGGTCTCCAGTATGAAGAGTTGGACAGCACCAGGGCCCGACATGGTTCACGCCTACTGGCTGAAGAAGCTGACTGCACTCCACGAGCGTCTGGCAGCACAAATGAACCAGCTGCTAGTTAACGAGAGACACCCGGAATGGCTAACCGAAGGTCGGACGGTCCTGATCCCCAAGGACCCCAAGAAGGGACCGGTCCCATCCAACTACTGACCAATAACCTGCCTCAGTACTACATGGAAGCTCCTGTCAGGCATCATATCGGCTAAGATGAACAGGCACATGGGTCAATACATGAGCGGGGCACAGAAAGGGATTGGCAAGAATACCAGAGGCGCAAAACACCAGCTACTGGTAGACAGAACAGTCAGCCGAGACTGCAAGACCAGACTGACCAACCTGTGCACAGCCTGGATTGATTACAAGAAGGCCTATGACTCAATGCCCCACAGCTGGATACTGGAATGCCTAGAATTGTACAAGATCAACAGGACCCTAAGAGCCTTCATCAGGAACTCAATGGGGATGTGGTGTACAACACTAGAGGCCAACTCCAAGCCCATAGCACAAGTCACCATCAAGTGCGGGATCTACCAAGGAGATGCTCTGTCCCCACTGCTGTTCTGCATAGGCCTGAACCCCCTCAGTGAGATCATTAACAAGACTGGCTACGGATACCGACTACGAAACGGAGCGGTTGTCAGCCACCTCCTGTACATGGATGACATCAAGCTGTATGTTAAGAGTGAACGAGACATCGATTCACTGATACACACTACCAGGATATACTGTAATGACATTGGAATGTCGTTCGGACTGGAGAAGTGTAGTCGGATGGTAACAAAGAGAGGGAAGGTAGTCAGAAATGAGGGGATCGAACTACCAGAAGGCAACATTGCAGACATAGAGGACAGTTACAAGTACCTGGGGATCCCGCAGGCAAATGGGAACCATGAAGAGGCAGCTAGGAAAGCTGCAACCACCAAGTACCTGCAGAGGGTCAGGCAAGTCCTGAGGAGTCAGCTGAACGGTAAGAACAAGATCCGGGCCATCAACACCTACGCCCTGCCCGTGATCAGGTACCCTGCTGGGGTAATAGGCTGGCCAAAGGAGGAGATAGAAGCCACTGACATAAAGACAAGAAAGCTCCTGACCATGCATGGAGGGTTTCACCCCAAGTCCAGCACCCTGAGGCTGTACGCTAAGCGGAAGGAAGGGGGCCGGGGACTGGTGAGTGTCAGCGCCACAGTCCAGGATGAGACAAGAAACATCCACGAATACATCACGAAGATGGCCCCAACTGACAGCGTGCTCAGTGAATACCTCAGGCAGCAGAAACCCAAGAAAGAGGAGGAAGGCGAGGAACCATCATGGAAGGACAGGCCCCTGCACGGTATGTACCACCGGCAGATAGAGGAGGTGGCCTCAAGCCCTCAAGCTCCCAGGCCTCTGGTAGAGGACCCGAGCTTGAAGGATAAATGGCCCGTAGGGGTGTGCTGGGTGTTTATATATATATATACACATACACACACAGACACACACACACACACACACGAAAAAGGGAGAAAAAAAACAAGTCATTTACATAAGCAAAAAATATTTTTATTTTATTTTATTCTTATCACTTTTGCACAATTAATCAAGCTGGTCATTAACATTGGGCCATAAATTTTCATCAACATCACAGGGGATGTCTTCGTTGTTCAGGCACCGTGGGAAAAATTTCCTGGCATGACGAATCCAGGCTTGACATTGCTCAGCAGTTATATCACCACAAGCTTCACACATGGCTTGAAGAAGGGAGACATGCTCATGGGGATGGCGATCATACACCTTCCACCTCCATGTAGAGAAGAATTCCTCAATTGGGTTGAGGAAAGGGGAATATGGTGGAAGATAGAGGGTCATGAAGCGAGGATGTGTTTGAAACCATTCCTGAACCAGCTGTGCATGGTGGAAGCTGACATTGTCCCACACAACAACATAGACGATGTCTTCTCCCTGACAGGCCTGCTCCAGTTCATTTAAAAAAACTATCAGGTGTTCAGTGTTGTATGACCCTAGAACTGGTCTACAGCCTACCACACTATCTTCAGATATAGCTGCACACATTGAGATGTTTCCCCCACGTTGTCCAGGGACTTGGATGGTAGCCCTTTGTCCAATAAGGTTACGTCCTCTGCGTCTAGTTTTTGCCAGATTGAAACCGGCCTCATCAACAAAAATATACTTGTGATGATTCACAGCAGCGTCCAGCTCCATCACCCTCTAAAATGATAATTTAGTTAGTTTTTTTTACAACTAAGATGATAGGATGAGGTCTCAGAATAGTTGTCAGTACTGTTACAGTAATTGCATGCCAGTTTAGTGTTGTACCTGAATATATTCTGAACACAGTTGTTTCACCCGGACATTGTTCCTCTCAAAAGGAACCAAGTAAATTTGTTTCATGGAAACCTGGTGCTTCTTCAAAAGCCAGGCAATCGTTGGAAGGCTAATTGATGGCACATTGGCAAAGGTGTCATTGCTGTTCTCAATAGCCTGTTTGATTTCAGACAGCCGTATGTCATTCCTTGCCCTGACCATTTCCACCACAGCCAACTCCAGCCAACAGGTTGTCTCCTGTTAATTCTGAGGACAATCATATACTGTCAATATTGAAGTATTACAAATTACATTACTGTAAACTGACAATTACATGTTGTTCATCTATATAATAGAGTACTATATTTTAGAAGTGAAGTTGCTATAGCAGACATACCGGTTTTCTTGGCGAAAAGTTCTGATGATAGAGCTGACAGTTGACCTTTGTAAATTAGGCTGTACCAACCTGGCAGCCTCAGCCATGGTAAAGCCTCTGTTAACCACATGGTCAACAATGATGGCCCGGACTTCATTAGAGATGATGGTGCGTTGTCTTCTGCCTACATTTCTCTGAAGACCACCTCTCTGTCGAGGAGCACCACCATCTCTTTCTCTTTGTCTGTGCCCACCTCTCTGTCGAGGAGCACCACCACCTCTCCGATGAAGGTTTCCTCTCCCTACGAGTCTATCCTGCTCCATATTTGAACAGTGCAAAGTCTCAAACACAGTTCTACTTATATGGTAACTAATTGTGATCATCAGGGGGAAACAATTAGCAATTAGTATTTCTAGATTGAAAGCTCTTGCAGCAATGTGTAACTTACAAATGATCAGACAACAATCAGTCAAGTTGGAAATCCATGGACATAATGAATGATTCATTGATTAAACATTAAGATCAGTTGAATGAAGTGACAGACAAATGTATTAAACTGACTAATAAGAGATGCAAATCCACAATTTTATAGTGATAACATTATGAAAGGCAGTAACTGTGAACGAAACATTTATTTAGATGAAACACTTATTTTGTGTAGTGTCAAGGATATTTTGTCATTATGTGTATTGTACTACCACAATTGAAAATATGCTGAAATGTTTGAAAAAGGTGCACTTTTGATGATCTGTTGTGATATAAGTACTAAGAGTTTTGGAAATGTACCAATTGCTTGTGAAAACTGTGCCAAACCAATAGAAAAAAACTGTAGTATGCAAAGTTGGGCAACTGAGTTTACAATTTCGAATGACAGTGTGTTTCTTGTGCAAACAAGAGATTTTCTTCATGAAAATTGTGCCAAATAAAAAAAGTGTGTTTTAAAACTGTAATTTGAGTGTGTAGTTTAGCAGAATTGGTTCAGGGAGTTGGTGCATCAGTTACATGTTGCAGTCATTGTGTCTGAAGTGCAAGGAATTGTGCGTAAACAATTGTGAAAGACTGTATTGTGAATATGGTCCGTCAGAATAATGCAATTTGACTGCATGAAATACAGCAGTGGATTATAGAAGACAACATACATGTTGAATCTAGCAAAAAGGAGAAGAAAAGGTCGCAGTGTCATAGGTCAACGTGCCATTATTGAACTGCCTGGGCAGCGTGGTGGAAATGTAACTGTCTGTGCTGTCATCAGCAGCTATGGGGTTCTCCACAGTCATGTTACTGTTGGGCCATACAACAGCAAACTTATAGTAACATTCCTGGATGGTCTGCGGGATGCTTTGCTTGAGCAGAGAGATCGCGAGTAGGCAGAGCATCCCACATACGTTATCATTTGGGACAATGTGAGCTTTCACCATGGTCCAAGAATACGCAATTGGTTTCACAATGAGCAGCATTTTATCAATGTGTTTCTCCCACCGTACTCTCCCTTTTTGAACCCTATTGAGGAGTTTTTCTCAGCATGGAGATGTAAAGTATACGACTGAAACTCTTACGGTGCGTTCACACCGAACGCGATAGATGCGACCAGAGCTTCAGGTTTACATGTAAAGTCAATGGAGGAGCGCGATGAAGCGCGGCTGGGGGTTGTGCGAAACTTCAGAAGCAGATTTGCGTTGCAAAAACGCTTTTCTGCCTGATTCGCGCAACCAAGTAGCGCGACTGACATGTTTGAAGCGCGAAGTAAAATACGCGCTGCAGTTTGTGTGGTGCATTTTGTGCATTCGCGCTTATCGCGTCTACCGCTATATTGCATATTGCATATTTTGCATATTTTTGGTCGCGTCTATCGCGTTCGGTGTGAATGCACCGTTACACACAGGAAAATCTACTTCAAGCATTGAATGGAGCATGTGGTGAGATAGGAGTGGAATCTTGCCAGGGCTGGATTCTGCATGCTAAAGGATTCTTTCCTCGTTGCCTTGCATGGGAGACCATAACATGTGATGTGGATGAAGTCCTGTGCCTGACCCAGCGCAGAGGTGTGATGCTGAGGCAGAATAAATTATCTGAATATGCTGTAAAAATATATACTTTTTTTAATGTATATATAACTTTTTTTTACTGCAGTTCTTTTTTTGTTAAAATGTGTGTACAAGAATAAATGAATGAATACATAAATATTATTTTCCAGCTCTCTCACAGTGTTTTGTATTTATTTCTGTAGTGTGTAATCGTTGCTAAGTTGTGTTTGCACATGGGCTGGTTCTGTGTGGCTTCTGGCACTAGTGGTTGATTTTGAGTAAAATTTAAATAGTTTTGGGTGAAATGTTTGGTTTTGCAAGACAAGTTGAATTTTACACTTTGTGTTTAGTGTTTTGACACAAAGAGATGAGATTATAGGAAATGTGCTTCAGCAATTCAGAAAAACTGTAACATGACCTTGTCTCCATGATGTTTGACAGATGGCTCTTTCCCTCTACTTCTGGTACAATTTTAAATTTGTCTTTCTCTGCCCCAAATGTTTTTCTTGAACTGTGTAGGCTTTTTTGTCAAAATCTGGCTTTTGTCTTTTTGAGTGTGACCAGCAGTTTGCACCCTCTGTCTCCTTATCGTGGGCTAGACTATTGAGCTCTACACGGTGTTACGGGTTCGAAATTGAGGACGAGAGTAAAACAATGATGGTCCAGAAGAGGTCGGTCAAACAATTGATTTTAATGAATGCACGCAGCGTGGAGAGGTGCAAACTGCAAAACATCAGTTGTACATCTCTGCCCAAAATACACTCTAGATTGCTTTTATAACATCAGGGTATTGTAACGCCCCTTCTTGCGTTTACAAGCACATAATTTGCATGTAGAGAACATTCATGTATTTTAAGAGATAACTGCAGACACAGAAGTTCCCCTTGTGGCATACTCTTCCGAATATGGTGATGATCTAAGGCCTTTGAGGTCCCCATGGACTGGACATCCTTTCGTCACCTGTAACTAAGCAAACTCAAATACCACAAGAAGCTGAGTACATTCAGGCCTTTGCTCAGCTACTATTTTACTGTAACAATATACTCAGGCTCTGAGTTATGATATATATATATTAACTCAATCATTTTAAAGTAGTTATAACTGCACCTGTAATAAACATGTTAATATTTGATTATGATAACCCCTATAATATAACTTATAACATAATGCCAGCAGCTTCAATAAACACTTTGATGAAATGATAATTAATGTAATGTTAAGGATGATGGTTAGATACAGTTCAGCAGTGACCTAATTTCTTTAAATATTACAACGGTTATGTCGCAGCGAATGGGATGAGCTGTGTGGAGAAAATAAAGGAGGATCCAAGCACAGGCACTCGTGGAGGTGCGAAGGAGGTTTATTGGAAAATAAAGCACAAAGTGAAAATGGCGGAACGAAACTAAAGATAATCTAAACTGGAAGAAAATAAAACTATCAAACATAAACACAAATATGAAGGCGGGTGAGCAGAGGCATCTCGAGGTGGACAGCAGGGTGGATACACAGACAGACCAGCGACCAGCACACGAGTAGACACGACTTAAATACACACAGAAGAACACAGGGAGGTTACACACAGGTGGGGAACACAGCTGGAAGTACTTGACAAGACGAAACAGGGGAAGCAAAACTGAATACACTCACATGAGACACGGACCTTCACGACAAGACAGGAAACAAGAAACAATAACACAAAGACGCAAACTTGACACTGAACTAAACCTACAGTAAACACGAGGGCACAAGAACAAAACCTAAGAACTAAACCAGAATAAACTGAAACAAAATTATAATAATAATCAACAAAGCACAACAAGAGAATCAAAAAACAATCTATAATGCACAATTAAACCAAAACATAAGAACTCAAAATGCTGGGTCAAAATGACCCAGAACCGTGACAGGTTATTTGTTAACCAAGGAAAGAATGTAGGGCTGCCGCCTTCAGTTATTTTAGTAATCTAGTAATCAATTATTCCATTGATTAATTGAGTAGTCAGATAAGAAATACTTTTGTCTTATTAATGAGCAATAAAAAATATTCAAAAGAAAAACAATGAACTGCTCGTTGGTTTCCATTTAAGAAATTGCAGTGTTTTAAACTTTAACTGCAGCTGTGAGGGGTTGCAGGGTCTCTTGGCCGTGTTGATTGAAATGTCTGTTTTTAGCTGATTTCTCAGTTACATTTTTAGGCTATTTTTATTATCTATTTCTGCATATTTATTTTATTTATTTTTCTAAATATACATATCTCCCAATTTTGGGGGGAAAGAAACTGGACAAACTAACATAATTTTAAATAAGGAGTGTTTTTAATACTTGGATGAAAATCATTTGAGGTCAATGATCATTTCAAGTCTGCTGAAGACAGGCATTATGATGGTGTAGATAGTACACTGCAAAAACAAGCCAAATATTCTTAAATCTGACAAAATTTTCTTGTTTTGAGCAAAAAAATCTGCCAACGGGGTAAGCAAAAGTTAACTAACTGCCTAACTTAACTAACTGCCATATGCCTTTTAACTAGACAAAATTGTCTAAAATGTATGCTTAATTGAAGAAAATGTGACTTATTATAAGGAAAGACACTTTGATATTTAGAAAATCTGTACCTAAAATGAGTATTATGCTTTCTTGAACAAGCTGTTTTCAAGAATTATTTGCTTACTTTAAGATTCTACACCTTAATTTAGATTTTTCACATAAAAAAAAAAAACTTACTATAGGACAAATTTTCTTAAAACTGAATTGTTTCTTTCTTGATTGAGCTAAGTATAAGAATTATGTTTCGACTCTGAGAACAATAATCAGCAAAAATTCCTGAGAATAAGACACCATCTCTTCAAAAAGCTACTAAAAATAAGGGAATTCATCTTAAATTAAGACAGCAAAAGCACTTTTAGTTTTTGCGCTTTTATTGACACAGCAATGGGTCAGTAACTCACTGAGGAGAATCATGTCTAAAATTACCTACATTTCAGCAGGGTACTGTGTAACATGGCCAATATAAGAAGTGCATATTCCAGATACTCTTAACATGAATTATAACAGTATAACACACTCATGGCTGGTATCAAAAATAAATTTTGCTGAAGCTTAAAACAATCACTATTTCAAATCCTATATTACATAACGTTTTAGAAGAACAAGTTTAATGACCACACAAACAAACATGTGTTTTACATTTGAACAACTTTTCTAGAGAAAAAAAAACAACCTCACTGACTAACACTGAGTCTGATAAACAAGGCAGATGGATGTCTGTCATCTGAGAGACTCACTCAATGAATGACTTCCACTCACCAAGCGCCTTCCTGTAAGAGGGGATTGAATCTCGGTCATGGATGGAGTCTTTGAGTATTTCAGTTTGCAAGACAGACAGCAGCGTGGAAATGCACTTTGGATATGTGAGTTGGAGGGCATAGTAATATGCCATCAGATAGAGCAGTCCCTCATTAAGATCCTTCCGGTCAAAGGTGCTCACCGGTGTGGTTGCAACAGCTATCATGCAGTTGCCTTCAGAGACAAGCAGAACTGGACAAGCCAGGGGTCGCTGGCGCAGGTAGCCTTCAGGGTCTTCTGAAGTCTACATGACAGAAAAAAAGAGGATTAGAACAAGACTGTAAGAAACACAATTTTTGAGTTGCATTACAGTTTGAAATAGATCAATTTTTTTTGTAGGTTTTATTAACATCAACATGTTATGGGGATCTGAACTTTAAGAATATTTCTTGAAGTATCTTGTAATGTCTTACCTGGGTTTTTTGGCTGTCAAAGAAGTCAGCTGAACCAGCTAAACACACAGAGCAGAGGTGTGTAAATCATTTATTGCCACAGTAAGGCTTTATATATCTGTTGGTGCAAAACAATAAAACAAAAATACCAAAATATATCTGTAAATTAGATCAACAAATTAACTAACCACCTATCTTAAAATTATTCATTCATCCTGTCAAGTTGTCACTATTAAATGGAACGCAAAGATTCCAAGATAAACAGTGAAGTAGTTGTGTTCCATTGTTAGCAGAATTTTTAAGAAAAAAAAAAAGTATCGTCCAAACCACATTTACACTCAGGGTGTAATAAGAGGGTGCATTATATTATACTTACATTCTTCATCACTGTCATCCTGGTGGTGCACTGGGGTGCCCATGGATCTAACTGGTGATTTATCTAGAATAATAGTTGATGCACTGGACTCCCCACTGCTGTCACTTTTTGCAACACTTTCAATCCCATCCTTTCTTGGCTTCTTCGCAGGTGGTTTTTTGCCCTTCCTTGGACTTTTGACATTGGAGAGTCTCTTCATTAGCTTTTTAGCAACATGCTCCTAACAGGTACAAATGGTAAAAATTAAAAGATGATAAGATACATCACTCATGATTAACACAGAGTGGTATTGAGCAAATGCTACTTACCCACTCACCACACGTTTCTTTAAGCATTGGGTAGTACTTCATCAATCGCTTTGCCATGGCATCAACCTCATGTTTGCTGGGGTATCTGGAGTCCTTAGCTGCTCTTGCTATCGAAATCATGTTTCTCATGGTGTTTCTTATGAGTCGACAAAAGAGTTCCTTTGACAAAGGTTCAGCACACTCTGTCCCCAGCCGCTTCTTTTCAAAGTAGGAACGTCGAGCTTGCTCAAGTTCACTGTCTGTGAAGACTATGTACTCTGGATTGGACATAGTCAGAAACTTAGAAGTGCTGGGTTCCTCTCTGGAGAAGTCACCATCTCCAGTAGTTGTTAGCGTTTTTTCAGCAGCAGTCTTGTTCTAAAATACAGTGTACATAGGACTAATTTCACATAAAATTGCACAAGAACTTTAGGTCTCTAAACATGAAAGAAAGTACAACAAAATATCAGTAAAGTGTTGAACAATAAAAAATATGCATATTTAATAAATGTGTAGGCCTCTTGATTTAAATCAAAACTAAAGAAGATTCTACTGTCTATCTGTTAAGTGAGTATTGGTGGAATTACTTGAAACTGCATAAAACAAACTGGTGTGTTCTCAGTTTTGTCACACAGCGATAGGACAGAACTTACTTCTTCACATTTGTGCACTGCAAGCCATAGAGCCCAACGCCTGAGGAAATGTTCAGGACCAGGAAACAGATCTTTGATGTCATCTCGTGAAAGTGATGAGAGCAGGTCTTCTCCAACATTTGCTTCTGCAATAGGAGTTTCCAATTATCACTACATTGCATTATCCTCATGTGCAAGCCAGCTGACAGCTTTGCTTGGGTAACACACAGGATACATAAGAAACATAATTTAATATTTACCATTTAAAAACAATACTCTATTCCATTATCTTCCCTCCTGACTGCTCCACAGGTTCTAAATTACCTTCCTCCCATTGACTGGAAAAAGTATTATATTTGCGATACATCAATTATATACGTGTATACATATAAATGTCTTTTTTTTTACTTCCTGTGCTAAAGTATATAATGAAATAATTTCACTAATGGAAATTTGAAACTCCCACAATTTCTGTAAAACTGACATTAAATTATGGCACTTTGCACACTTGTTGAATAAATTCACAGACAATGAAACTAATAGCACTAACATATTTAAATATGCTAATACAACTAAGCTAACCGCACAAGCTAAGCTAACAACCGGGTATAGCCTGCCATGCTAGCGACTTAACATGCAACATAGCAGAACACAAAACAGAAAAAACAAAACAGTCACATACCTTTCAGGGTGGCAATTGTTATTTCGTCCAGTTTCTCCATAGCTTGCCTTAATTTCTTCACACTGTACCACTGTATCCCGGGCCCCAAAATATTACTAATCCTGCAATCCAAATTTGAGGCGCGTAGCTGGACTGTACCAACTCAGGAGTATGGGGTTGTGTACAGAAATGGTTTAGTTCGCTCTTTTTAATCTATAAAATTATATATATTTAAAGATTTGACTATTTAGTTAGATTATATTCAGTAAATACTGACATGTGGGTACGATTACTTACTACAGCTGTTATAAGGCACGGAATTAGGATAGCCATTCCTACCCCTTAATGGAATAATCCTGGTCATCTTGGCTTTATGGGAAAAACGGTTCACAGACCAGTAAAACAAAATGATTTGGCGCTGTGTTATCTGCTTCGTTTTTGTGGGTCTGACCCTCAAATCCTTACTGAGTCATATTAATTCTGCACATAGCCATAGTCCAGATTTCCGGGTAGTTTGTGGCATAGATGGATGTGTCAAAGAATATCGTGTTTACAATTCATTTTGGTATCACATTCGTCGAACACACTCTGACCACCTTGGCAATGGACGATGCAGCGGATCAACTAGGACACAAAAACCTGTAAGGTGAGACTGACTATATACTTTGATATCTTTGTAAATAATCATATAAAGTATTCATGTTAGATTCCTACTTCTTTTTACAGCTTAACAGTAGCTATGTTAATGCTAATTCCTTATGATCCACAACAATGCTATCTATTTATAAAGACTTTCTGAGTCTTTAATTTCTCCTAATAGAGAAAACAGCATTTTTAATTTTTTTAAACTTTTGTTTTAAATAAACCGATGGGCATGGTCCAGAGTCTCCTTGGTTGTTTGTGTTTATTAATATTCGTTGTTTCAGTTAGTTTCCTGGTTATTTGTTAATTATTTCCAGTGTTTAGGTGTTCTCCGTGCCTCCCTTGTCTTGAGTCGAGTGTCCCTGGTTTGATGTTCATGTTTATTCCTGTTTTACTTTGATAGTCCCATGCCCTGCATCAGTGTATTCTGTTGCGCTTCCCCCTGGTCTCTTCTCATCTGATTAGTGTCAGCTGTGTTTCGTACCTGTGTGCCAATTCCTCATTTCCCTGTGTGTGTGTGTATATTTAGTGTGTGCTTCCCTCTGTTCTTTGTCGGATCGTCTGCATTTTCTCCTCTGTGTCATCTGTGTTCCCTCCCTCAGGTTTTCATGTCTCATGCTTCTTGCTCCAGGTTGTAAGGTTTTTGCAACATTTTCCATGTTTCCTGTGTTCTTTAGTTTAGCTTTCCAGGTTTAGGTTTTTGAGGATTTTTAAAGCTTTTAAAGTACAGTTAAGCTGCCAAATATCAATCAGCATTAAATTAGTAACAATTTATTAAACTCAGTCTGAAAACATACATATTTTAGAGTAAATTATCAATTGCAGAATAGAATTATTTAGAAATTATCAGTGTAGCTTGTAATTAATGTCTTTAACTAATCAATTAATCTCAATTGCAGTTCTAGGAGGGAACCCTCATCAGCGGTGAACAGAAGTCTGAGTAACATGTGGGCCTACAGGACTGATCCAGTGGTCGAAAACCAACCAACAAGCCAGCCAACAATGGGACGTGGCTGTAGACACCAGACTGAACTCAGGAGAAGATGCAGTGATTGAGCAAAACACAATACAGCATGATCCAGACAGTGTGTGCCAGCAACATTTTGGTACTTTTGACAGTAATATCACATTGTACTCTGGCTTCAATGATGGCGCCCATATCTTGCAAAGGCCCCTTGTTCTATCCCAGACCAACAATGATACCTCGACTGTTGGTTCTAGTGGTTTACCTATATTTGGGCTTGTGAAAAATATCTATGTGATCAATTCATCATTGTACTGTTTTGAATTCCAGCAGCACAATACCATTTGTTATGACAGAGATTACATGTCATATAAGATAGAGATTCCAAACATGGCACAAGCAACGGAACTGATATCTGCTGATAATCTTATAGATTTCACTCCATATTACAGTTTCACACACAAAGATATGACATATGCAGTCATGAAATATTACCTGTGTGATGTAATTGGACTACACATGAGTTCAACAGATGTTTTATAAAAGGTACACTGCTTTCCATGCATGAACTGTATTATCAGGTTATTGTTTTGGACAGTTTTGTTGTTGATTTTTCTATCAAATCTGACAGTTGAATGCGATTGTAGCATTTCCATAGTGAAGATATGTGTACTGATACTTGTCTGATGCTGATCTATTAATCTATTTGACCTGGCCTAAAGTGAATGAGTTATGCTGTTTCTGTTTTTCAAATGGGCCTGTATTTCATGTTTATCATGTGCTTTTAATTCGAGCTTTTGTTCATGTACTGCATGTTGTGTCAAACTTGACAGCAATTATATTACACTTTAGTGTCAATAAATACATTTCTTAAACTGAGCAGCTGTTTAAGTGGCCTTACTCTTGAAATGAGAAAAATAATCTTGTTTTTATTCTGGAATTTCAACCAAACCATTTTCATACCTTGTAACTGGTAAATAAAGCTCAAGATGAGCTGAAAAATCCTTTTAAGGAAAAGTTAGACATATTTTCCTAGAATAAGATTTATTTTCTTGTGCAAAACTTGCTTGTTAAGAATATATTTTCTTTTTAGACAAAAAATAAGAAAAAATGTCCATAAACAAGGGTTTTTTTACTTTCTTGAAAATCGTTTTTTGCAGTGTAATTAATATTAATAATAACTCAGGTCAGTGGCTCAGAACACTTTTATTTCTATTGTTATATTTTTAAATATTAATGTAACTTAATTAACACAATATATTATATTATTCCACTTTCATAGAAAGTGGGATGGTTGCTGTCAGCCTTCAGCAGCTGTTTCATTTAAACATGACATCGGACTAAGTTAACAATTCTTCTGCTTATTTAAACTAAAGTTACTTCTGTAGCTTTACTGCAGAGTTTGTAAAACAAACAGCGGTGGATGGAGCCGCTCCGAAGTTTCCTTTTTTTCACGTCAGAGTTTGTTGATCAGGTGGTTTGAGGAAGGAGTCCCACAGAAAAGGTTTGAATGCTCATTACAGAAATAGCACTGCTGTTTTGGGTGCTAGAAACGTGTTTTCTTCGTTTAGAATGAGCTCACCATTTGAATAATGGTTCCACGGGTCCGGCTCTTTGTGGTGTGTTTGTTATCCCCTTTAATTGTCTGTCAGACGAGATTTGCCGATGTAGAATTCAAAATTTGTCTCCTACTATTCGGCTTACTGTACATCTATGTTTTTTTTCTACATAAACTACAATTCATGCAAAAGCTTTTTAAGGTTGTCAAGTCCAGACTCACTTGAGTCTTTTTGTTGTTCAGATAAACCAATGTGAGCGCTCAGTTCCTCCTCCTCAGCTCTCCTGCTTTTGTTTTGGCATCTCACTGCTGTTATTTGTTTGTGTTTGCCCATTGTTGGTTCCGCTGGGCCGCCTTTCCTCCACTGTGTCATGACCAAATGTCTAAGTGAGAGCTAACGGAAGGCCTCATGGGGCCAATGAGTGCATGTGTGTGTGTGTTTGAGAGAGAGAGTTGTCCTTTTGTTTGTGTACATATCTTGAAACTATGTATATCTATGCATAACTTTTGTCAGTATATAGCTTTGCTTAAAAATATATGCATGCCTGCATGTGTGTGTTTGTGTGTGTTTACTCACAGGTTCCCCTGGGTTACACTGAACAGCTTAGAAAGGAAAACATGTTGGGCAGATAAATGGCCACCTATACAAACATGCACACCAGGCCCTGTTTACAAACTCACTGGATGAAACACAACCACAGTAGCTTAGGAGGGAAACGATGTGTGCGCATCAAGAGGTGTGTGTAAGCTTACAGTGGCAGAACACAAGAGCCTCTGATAGCAGACTGTACACGCTCATGGAAATGTAATTACTTTAACCCCCCTCTCCCACACACACACAAAGTTCTCACATCACTTGCCAGCACACACAAAAGTTTAACTACCTGACAAAAAGCTACAGAACGCATCAGTTCAACGAAAGAAAAATAATAATGACGCGCTACGGCACGATCAGCGTCCATGACTGTGTCGTTTGCTACATAATTTGGTTCAAACTTGTTGGGTTGTTAGAGTGTTAGAGTGGGCCATCTACCAAAAGCTGCTTCCTCCAGGCTGCATGTTAAAGTGTTCTTGGGCAACGTACTGAATCCATGGCTGCATCTGTTGGATGCACTGCAGTGTGAGTGTGAGGTGCAAGTGAATATTAGAGAAAATGCAGTATAAGTACTGGTTCATTTATCATCCACCAAAAAATAAATGTGACCATCCAAAACTAGTTTTTTAGATTCTTTACTGTAAGACAAAGAATCGAATGACCTGAATGAACCTGTAAGACGAGGTTTAGGTCACCACAGTTCACTGGATACTCTTTAATAAAAAGCTTTTATCAGATTTGTTAAAGCTGAAATTTGTGCCTTGGTTATTACTCACATTCAAACAAATCACCAGGTAAGCTCATAATTGAACCTACCAAAATTAGCTTCAAGCTCTGATGTATTTAATAATATTTAACTTCTGGCCATTCATTTGAAATATTCCCACAAAGTAAGCAAAGTAAAGAGCAGCGGCACTAAGACAGACTCAGTACACTGTCGTGGTCCTGGTCTTTCTGCTAGTGTTATATAGCTTCAGTTTTTCCTTCGTTTCCTTGTGATTTAGATTTCCACCTGCACCCTGCACTGTCCTGGCACTTCAATGCTGCGTGTCCTGTACAGTCCCAGCTTCAGCTTCTATTTTCGCTTGCGTCTACTGATGCTGTGTCTGTGGATCCCACCTCAACAGTGAGTGAAATCGACTTTCCCTTCATGCTCATGCTGAGCCTAAGAAAATGAAAACAGAGACTATTTTTCCTAGTTCCATAGTGCCGATATGGAAACTGTGTGTTTTGTTTCAGTAATAAAAAGTTTTGTGTTTCTGAAACATCGACTGGTGTTTATGAGTCAGCCAGTAATAAAATATTGTCTGACGTTTCTGAGCCGGTCTATGATTGTTTTGTTGCAAAGCCAGCTGTTGTAAAGTCTGTGACTTTTGATTCTGAGCCAGCAGACTTAGTTTTTCACATTTCTAAGCAGACTCCTTCAGACACTGCTTGTATTTCTCTGCCAGCTCAGTCAAAGACTATTTATACTGTATACTGTGATCCTGAGCTGACCCCAGAAACCATTCTTGTTGCTGTCTCTGTACCCAGGCCTGTTCCAGGGCCCAGCTTGTCCCCCCTCCCACTCCTCTCTCTTGCTGATCAGCCCAGTCATTGGATGAGTCTGCAACCCCTGCTAAGCAGCCCCAGCCGGTGTCCATAGAGTATCCTGTGTGTTCAGAGCAAAATCCTCTGGTTTTCTCTTCCATACCATCACTGGATGGTATGGGAGGGATGCTGAGGGATAACTACTTCTGGTAAAAAGTTCTTCATTCATCTATTTCAAGCTATTCTACTAAATGGATACAGCTGATCCCCCCACTGACATGACCACCGCGGCAAACCTCCACCCGCCCAACTCCTGCTAAACAGGTGACAACAGATTTAAGAGTGACAGGACTCAGTGCTGCTGAATCTTTGATTTTATTTAGTTTTTGCTGTGTTTTACTTGCGTCTATTTGAAAGAGTGAGTGAACACAAAACATGATTTTATTCTATCTGCTGGAATATGCAGACAATAGGTTTAAATATTGGGCAGCATGGTGGCACGAATAAAACAAGTTTTAAAAAGAGACGTTTTCATTTGATTACATTTTATATGATGATTATGCAGAAAAAACAGAATTGGACTGAAAGGTCTATTCAGGTTGTGTATCGTGTTTTTTAAAAGTAACTAAGTAACTAATTACTTTTGAAAATAAGTAATCAGTAAAGTAGCGTGATTACTTTTTTGGACAACTAATCAGTAATTACTTACTAATTACTTTTTTCAAGTAACTTGACCAACACTGCTCCTGACAAATCAAAAGAAAAAAACATTGAATGTCACTTTCAATCTATGAGGTTTAATTTGTATCATTGTTGCTACATCCAGCATTTTCTATGCAATTTATGGGTTCAGTATAAACTTGTGCGATGTTTGTGAAAGCTGGTGTGAAGCACGCCTCCAGTAACAGTGATTTCCTGTGAGTCTGCAGCACAACAGGATGAATCCTTGTTACTGACAGCAGGACGTCACCATACAGTCTAATGAAGTCCAAGCAGCTTCTTCATGGGGACACTGGCCTGCACAAAAACACATGGAGAGGTTTTTTACTTAGAGAGAGACACAAAGAGTTGAGAGACCAAATATGACACACAGGAGGAAAAAACAGAATGAGGTGAAGTTTCATCATCAGTGTCCGATGTGTGACTGATAAACACTCCTGCACGTCCTGTCTGAAAGGCAATCTCAAGTCCAAAGGTTTTCAGATAAGCACAATTAGACTGATACACACATCAAAGGAAAGGAACAGATTACATGACTGATAGAATACAACTGTATTTATATAGCACATTTAAAACTAAAGGTACACCAAAGTACTGATGAAGAAAGATAAATCAGGCTTTAATGTAAAATCTTAGTTTAGTTTTTAGCTATTTCCCCTTTTCCTGACCAATCACAAGTGTGCTCAGCTTGCCTAGGTCTGAATCTTTCTCAGTGATATCTGGTTTGGTTAATCCATACAAACATCACTCATCAGCAGCAGTCGTGACTGCCTTTGAATAGCTATGCTATGCTGGCATCGTCCGTGTCATTGTACTAGGGTTAGCTAAAATCTGCCACCTGCAGCTTCATATTCCTTGAGAACAGTGTCATTGCATCAGTCTTGTCATTTACCTTGCAGGGAGGAGTGAATCAGTGTAAATGATGAAAGTGCAGGAATCAGTAATCCAGTAAACGTTAGCTCATTACTAACCTCTTCATTCTGCTGCAATCACAGAAACACAGAGGCACCAGTTTTTACAAGTTGCTGCACTACTTTCATTTACACCCGACTGTATTGACCTGAGGACCATGCTTCAACATCTATCACTGCAGAATCGCAGTCTGTGCATGTTCACGCAAAGGGATGAAAAGAAGGGAGAAGGAGAGTTGGAGAAACTCAATCCTTCTGTCACCTTTCAGAGTCAGTAACCTCTTTGTGTGTGTGTGTGTGTGTGTGTGTGTGTGTGTGTGTGTGTTATTCTGCCAAGAAAAGGAAACTTAAATCAGCAATTAAAGTAAATAATTAACCAGCTTTACTATGTATTATTAATGAGACGGCCTAATTGCCCCCTGCTTTAAATGGACAGATAACACCTGAAGACAGATATAGATAGATGGAAGGCACGGGAGCAAAGGTAAAGACAAGCCGATGAAGAAATGAGCAGCAGAGGTGGATGTGATGATAAGTGGCAGTAAAAGGATGAATAAATAAAAAAGAAATAAACCTGAAAATAAGGCAGAAGTAGAAGATGTGAGGGATGAAAAAAGACAAGAATGGTAAATGGCCTGCATTTGTATAGCACTTTACTCAGTCCCTAAGGACCCGAAAGCGCTTTACACTACATCCAGTCATCCACCCATTCACACACACATTCACACACAGGTGATGGTAAGCTACATTGTAGCCACAGCCACCCTGGGGCGCACTGACAGAGGCGAGGCTGCCGGACACTGGTGCCACCGGCCCCTCTGACCACCACCAGTAGGCAACGGGTGAAGTGTCTTGCCCAAGGACACAATGACCGAGACTGTCAGAGTCTGGGCTCGAACCGGCAACCTTCCGATTACAAGGCGAACTCCCAACTCTTGAGCCACGATCGCCCCAAGACAAAGACACATGGGGAGACAAAAACTAACAGCAGGGCAGGACGGAAAGCGTCGGCTGGAATGAAGAGAAATGGATGTGAAAAGCGACCTCGTGTGCTGACCATCGACTGGATAGTCATTCATTTTTGCTTAAAATAGTGTCAAACATGAAATAATGACTGATAGTCACATGTTGGACTGCTTACATCAAGGTGTCTGTTTAAATGTTTGGACTAAAAAATATCTGAATTCTTTTCACCAAAAGAATCAATGAAAACAAAGTGAAATGTATCAGTGTACTTTTCCTCCTCTTCAGCACTCAGTATGTCTGTATCCAATGTTTCAGACAGGCTCTGTTAACTGCACCAGTGTGTATGAGCTAGCAGCAAGCCTTTTAGCAGTATCTACATGTTATTGGATTAAGATCATGTTAACTACATTAACACCTAACAGAAACATCTCCACACAGCAAAACACACCACCCTTTTAGCTTCTCACATTATGTGTGTGTGTGTGTGTGTGTGTGTGCGTGTATGTGTGTGTGTGTGTGTGTGTGTGTGTGTGTGTGTGTGTGTGTGTGTGTGTGTGTGTGACAAACACTTTAAAGTTCAAACACCAGCAGCTCAAAATCACACACCAATCCCTCCTCTCAGAGGAGAACAAACATATCTGTGACCTGAGCCATGAGTGTATTGTATGTCAGGAGAAACTCTGGATTTAATCCATCTTGTGAAAAACACTTTTTTCCCCCAATTTTGGTGTTGTTTCATTATGTGTCATTGTCAGTGCTATAAAAATCATTCAAACTTAATAATGAGAAAGGAGATTATTGTCTTACTCACCTTGACTCTGCTGGGTGCTTTTCATGCTGCTATCAGAGAGGAATGAGTATGGGCATCTCTTCGGATCTTGATAAGTCGGCAGATGTAACCTATGCACTTTAGACACAGCTGTGGAAACTGAAGACAAGCATGTTAATCTTTATGAGCGAGGACTGAGCAGAGACATTAACAGAGATATGACGAGGTGTCGTAAAACCTGAGAGATACAGAGTAAACGTCTAAACTCACATGCACAAGTTTTGAGTACACAACTTTGTGATCATGTTAAAGCTAAAGATGATTTTCAACATTATTAATTTTAACTACAAAATTTAATTTAATTGTTATTTCTGTTAAAACAAAGAGTACTTCCCCATCTTACAGGACATCATAAGTATGCTGCACATTTCAGGGTGCTTAAGTACTGCATAAGCAATTTTAAGTAAAGGACATGCAAATTACACTGGCAGTAATATAATCAGTAATCTAAGTTTACTGATTTGTTAGATAATGTTTACTTTGGTGAATGGTGGGAGTTTGTTTTCATAAATGAGAACTTAAGCTATGTTACTGTGTTTCGCCCAGCTGTTTGATCTTGTAAAAAAAAATAATGAAAGGGGCTCCCCATGAGCACAGACAACATAATTACATAACAACAACAAACTGAAACATAATTTCCTTTGCTTTTGTCACCAGCAGGGTGACAAAAGCAAAAGAAAGGCTTTTAACACATGCACACTAAGGACAGATCAGCCACATGCAATGTGCACAACTGGCTAGAAAGACACTGAGCTCCAACAGCACAGGTTGAGCAGTTTGGAGAGAGACGAGGCTGAAATGCTCTGAACAACAGAGCATAAGATACGCATAAGAAGGGTAGTGAATATAATGGATAACGTATGCTGAAACTGGAGCTTCTATGGAGGAGGAAAAGAGAAAGACCAAAGAGGAAGTTCGGGGACATTTTTGGGAATGTGTTTTCACAATAAATAAACATAAAACACTCTAAGGAATTTGCTCATCAATAAAACTTGTTTTATTAGTCTTTTTGTAGTCAACTGTATTCCATAAAAATAATACAAAAATCAACAGTTGGGTGTTTTAACAGATTTTGTATTTATAGGAATATTGTGTTAAAACATCACCTCTGTCAGTACGTTCATATTGTTTCAGTTTAAATAATGCACCATAAAGCAGAATTAATATCACAAAACAGCTAAAGTTTGTAAAATGTATTGTAAGCATGCTGCTAATGTATAAAAAGAAATGTATCTATATCTACTTTAATTCAAAAAAGGTGTGTTCATTTTCACGTCTGTATATATCACGTGCATAGAAATAAACTGCATAGCAGTAATTTCCTTGTTTTTTTATGGCACACGGTTTCACAGCTAAAATGTTATTTATTGAGTTGTTGTGTTATCGTGCTGAACTGCACAAGCACAAAAGGACTGATGGATGATTGGATGTTACCATATTAAAAGACAAACACACACATATTTTATTTAAATGACTGTAGTATATTAAAACATTAGCTGACACGATGTCTGAGTTACAGTTTCAGTAAACCTCAGTATATCAGTTTTGTTCTTTTATTTTGTTAATCAAAGTACAGGTAGGGTGATGTCATTTCCTGTCAGTAGCAGAAGCAGTTGTTGCTCAGCATTGCTTTGCTCTCTAAACAAAAGGCTTAAAATAGCACACTACAAAAATATTTACAAATGTAGCAAACAGACTGGATCTGTAATCTATGTAATCAATCACAGCGCCAACGACCGCTTAATAACAAACATTTCTCAGCTAGTATTTTAATAATAATAACAACAATACAAAATAAACTGTAAGTTGACAAAACAAATTAAAAAAAATACCTTATTATTATTATAATGAGGTTGATACAGTTTAATCTAATGTAGAAAAATGTGAAAATTCAAACTGACAGACTTTACCTTCTTATTTCTGGCAGGTTTTCATATTGTTACTATTACTAATATTACTAAGCCGGCAAGAACAGCAAACTCCCCGCACATCGTTTTCAAACCCTCCGGCCTTTGGCTACTCAGGTTAAACATGATATATAAGTCACTTAGACAACTTAAAAATGTGACTGTTTGGCTTTTTTCAGTGATTTCTTTGTTCCTGAGTAAATCGGTTTGGCTGAGATTAAAGTTAATTTTCACACAGCTGAATAAACGTCAAACAGAAAACTGAATAAACGTCAAACAGAAAACTGATTAAACAGAAGTGTGAGAGTCGAGAGTTTACTCCAGTGTCCTGTTATAATTTAGATAGCAAGGAGCAGACGGCTGAGTTTATTAAACTCCACCGAGACAGCGGTGACGCAAATCTGAAGGCTAGACCATCCAATTTCACAGCCACCCAAAGGATGCGGCCTAGGAATTGTGCCGGAGGTTTCTTCCTGTTAAAAGGGAGTTTTTCCTTCCCGCTGTCGCCAAAGTGCTTGCTCATAGGGGGTCATATGATTGTTGGGTTTTTCTCTGTATGTATTATTGTAGGGTCTACCTTACAATGTAAAGCGCCTTGAAGCAATTGTTGTTGTGATTTGGCGCTGTATAAATAAAATTGAATTGAACTGAAAATATCACTTTCACTTTTTAGATAAACAGGGCAGTTTGTCAGTGAAAGAGAGCCACTGCTGACCTTTTTGACATAACACAATTAATAATTTAGGATGAATTGATTTATCAATAAATAAGTAAATGGATATCACAGAGGGAATATGATATGGTCTGCAAGTTGTTTAAATTGTTAAACACACTGATCAAATTAACATTGTCAAATTGGTGGTTTTGTGTGACAGTCATACATAGAGATTCACTTCAATGTCATGTGTGGGAAATAAAACTATCAAATATTATTGCATGAATTATTAAAATCTTGGAAGAGTTGTGTACACAACTACACTGGCAAATTCATTAGGTGTGAGTGCTGAAACTAAATCTGTTCAGCCAATCATGTGGCAATAACTGTGTTTAGGCACAGAGACAAGGTCAAAGCAGGATCAAAATGGGGAAGTATTTATATATATACCAACTGTATAATGCTATCATGTCAACATGGCATAAAAATCTCTGAGAAGTTTCCAGCACCTTGTTAAATCTGTGCTACAGTTCTGCAGGAAAAAAGGGGTTCAGCCCACTACTTGCAAGGTATACCAAATGAAGTGGCCAGTGAGTGTAGTAGTAATGCTTTGTAGCCATCCATCCATTGTTACGTAAAGCAGTTTCACCCCGGTTCTTTTTATTCCTCGGGCCTCCAGAGACGACACCGGACTCAGTAGTCATTTCACAAAACCTTTATTCATCTTCAGTTACGCATGCACCTTCCAGAAGGGGAGATGTACAGGGCCGGTGTCCCTCTGCAGATCTCCACTTCTTTGTTTGTTTCCACCAGTTTTATAGAAGCGACCCCACTGTAAAATCTATGGAGGACCACAAGAGCCACGCGCATCGAAATAAAAATTTCTGTGCTTAAATAATGAATTGTAGAATAAATTCTGCAATTGTAAATTCATTTTTGAATTCCAATTTGATAAACTGCATTTCAAAATCATTTTTTCAGTTGCACTTTAATAAACTGCATTTCAAAATCCTTTTTCCAATTGCATTTCAAAAACTGCAGTTCAAAATCCTTTTTCCAATTGCACTTTAATAAACTGCATTTCAAAATCCTTTTTCCAATTGCAATTTAATAAACTGCATTTCAAAATCCTTTTTTCAGTTGCACTTTAATAAACTGCATTTCAAAATCCTTTTTTCAGTTGCACTTTAATAAACTGCATTTCAAAATCCTTTTTTCAGTTGCAATTTAATGAACTGCATTTCAAAATCCGTTTTCCAATTGCACTTTAATAAACTGCATTTCAAAATCCTTTTTCCAATTGCAATTTAATAAACTGCAGTTCAAAATCCTTTTTCCAATTGCACTTTAATAACCTGCATTTCAAAATCCTTTTTTCAGTTGCACTTTAATAAACTGCATTTCAAAATCCTTTTTCCAATTGCAATTTAATAAACTGCATTTCAAAATCCTTTTTCCAATTGCACTTTAATAAACTGCATTTCAAAATCCTTTTTCCAATTGCACTTAAATAAACTGCATTTCAAAATCCTTTTTCCAATTGCAATTTAATAAACTACATTTCAAAATCCTTTTTCCAATTGCAATTTAATAAACTGCATTTCAAAATCCTTTTTCCAATTGCAATTTAATAAACTGCATTTCAAAATCCTTTTTTCAGTTGCACTTTAATAAACTGCATTTCAAAATCCTTTTTCCAATTGCACTTTAATAAACTGCATTTCAAAATCCTTTTTCCAATTGCATTTCAAAATCCTTTTTCCAATTGCAATTTAATAAACTGCATTTCAAAATCCTTTTTCCAATTGCAATTTAATAAACTGCATTTCAAAGTCCTTTTTCCAATTGCACTTTAATAAACTGCATTTCAAAATCATTTTTCCAATTGCAATTTAATAAACTGCATTTCAAAATCCTTTTTTCGGTTGCACTTTAATAAACTGCATTTCAAAATCCTTTTTTCAGTTGCAATTTAATGAACTGCATTTCAAAATCCGTTTTCCAATTGCACTTTAATAAACTGCATTTCAAAATCCTTTTTCCAATTGCATTTCAAAATCCTTTTTTCAGTTGCACTTTAATAAACTGCATTTCAAAATCCTTTTTCCAATTGCAATTTAATAAACTGCAGTTCAAAATCCTTTTTCCAATTGCACTTTAATAACCTGCGTTTCAAAATCCTTTTTTCAGTTGCACTTTAATAAACTGCATTTCAAAATCCTTTTTCCAATTGCAATTTAATAAACTGCATTTCAAAATCCTTTTTCCACTTGCAATTTAATAAACTGCATTTCAAAATCCTTTTTTCAGTTGCACTTTAATAAACTGCATTTCAAAATCCTTTTTCCAATTGCAATTTAATAAACTGCATTTCAAAATCCTTTTTCCAATTGCACTTTAATAAACTGCATTTCAAAATCCTTTTTCCAATTGCATTTCAAAAAAAAATTTTGAATTCCAATTCAATAAACTGCATTTCAAAATCCTTTTTCCAATTGCACTTTAATAAACTGCATTTCAAAATCCTTTTTCCAATTGCATTTCAAAATCCTTTTTCCAATTGCAATTTAATAAACTGCATTTCAAAATCCTTTTTCCAATTGCAATTTAATAAACTGCATTTCAAAGTCCTTTTTCCAATTGCACTTTAATAAACTGCATTTCAAAATCCTTTTTCCAATTGCAATTTAATAAACTGCATTTCAAAATCCTTTTTTCGGTTGCACTTTAATAAACTGCATTTCAAAATCCTTTTTTCAGTTGCAATTTAATGAACTGCATTTCAAAATCCGTTTTCCAATTGCACTTTAATAAACTGCATTTCAAAATCCTTTTTCCAATTGCATTTCAAAATCCTTTTTTCAGTTGCACTTTAATAAACTGCATTTCAAAATCCTTTTTCCAATTGCAATTTAATAAACTGCAGTTCAAAATCCTTTTTCCAATTGCACTTTAATAACCTGCGTTTCAAAATCCTTTTTTCAGTTGCACTTTAATAAACTGCATTTCAAAATCCTTTTTCCAATTGCAATTTAATAAACTGCATTTCAAAATCCTTTTTCCACTTGCAATTTAATAAACTGCATTTCAAAATCCTTTTTTCAGTTGCACTTTAATAAACTGCATTTCAAAATCCTTTTTCCAATTGCAATTTAATAAACTGCATTTCAAAATCCTTTTTCCAATTGCACTTTAATAAACTGCATTTCAAAATCCTTTTTCCAATTGCATTTCAAAAAAAAATTTTGAATTCCAATTCAATAAACTGCATTTCAAAATCCTTTTTCCAATTGCAATTTAATAAACTGCATTTCAAAAGCCGTTTTTCAGTTGCACTTTAATAAACTGCAGTTCAAAATGCTTTTTCCAATTGCACTTTAATAAACTGCATTTCAAAATCCTTTTTCCAATTGCACTTTAATAAACTGCATTTCAAAATCCTTTTTCCAATTGCATTTCAAAAACAATTTTTGAATTCCAATTTAATAAACTGCATTTCAAAATCCTTTTTCCAATTGCAATTTGATAAACTGCATTTCAAAATCCTTTTTCAGTTGCAATTTAATAAACTGCATTTCAAAATCCTTTTTTCAGTTGCACTTTAATAAACTGCATTTCAAAATCCTTTTTCCAATTGCAATTTAATAAACTGCATTTCAAAATCCTTTTTCCAATTGCAATTTAATAAACTGCATTTCAAAATCCTTTTTCCAATTGCACTTTAATAAACTGCATTTCAAAATCCTTTTTCCAATTGCATTTCAAAATCCTTTTTTCAGTTGCACTTTAATAAACTGCATTTCAAAATCCTTTTTCCAATTGCAATTTAATAAACTGCATTTCAAAATCCTTTTTCCAATTGCATTTCAAAATCCTTTTTTCAGTTGCACTTTAATAAACTGCATCTCAAAATCCTTTTTTCAGTTGCACTTTAATAAACTGCATTTCAAAATCCTTTTTCCACTTGCAATTTAATGAACTGCATTTCAAAATCCGTTTTCCAATTGCAATTTAATAAACTGCATTTCAACATCCTTTTTTCAGTTGCACTTTAATAAACTGCATTTCAAAATCCTTTTTCCAATTGCAATTTAATAAACTGCAGTTCAAAATCCTTTTTCCAATTGCAATTTAATAACCTGCATTTCAAAATCCTTTTTTCAGTTGCAATTTAATAAACTGCATTTCAAAATCCTTTTTCCAATTGCAATTTAATAAACTGCAGTTCAAAATCCTTTTTCCAATTGCAATTTAATAACCTGCATTTCAAAATCCTTTTTTCAGTTGCACTTTAATAAACTGCATTTCAAAATCCTTTTTCCAATTGCAATTTAATAAACTGCATTTCAAAATCCTTTTTTCAGTTGCACTTTAATAAACTGCATTTCAAAATCCTTTTTCCAATTGCAATTTAATAAACTGCATTTCAAAATCCTTTTTCCAATTGCACTTTAATAAACTGCATTTCAAAATCCTTTTTTCAGTTGCACTTTAATAAACTGCATTTCAAAAAAAATTTTGAATTCCAATTTAATAAACTGCATTTCAAAATCCTTTTTCCAATTGCAATTTAATAAACTGCATTTCAAAATCCTTTTTTCGGTTGCACTTTAATAAACTGCATTTCAAAATCCTTTTTTCAGTTGCAATTTAATGAACTGCATTTCAAAATCCGTTTTCCAATTGCACTTTAATAAACTGCATTTCAAAATCCTTTTTCCAATTGCATTTCAAAATCCTTTTTTCAGTTGCACTTTAATAAACTGCATTTCAAAAAAAATTTTGAATTCCAATTTAATAAACTGCATTTCAAAATCCTTTTTCCAATTGCAATTTAATAAACTGCATTTCAAAATCCTTTTTCCAATTGCAATTTAATAAACTGCATTTCAAAATCCTTTTTCCAATTGCACTTTAATAAACTGCATTTCAAAATCCTTTTTCCAATTGCATTTCAAAAAATTTTTTTGAATTCCAATTTAATAAACTGCATTTCAAAATCCTTTTTCCAATTGCAATTTAATAAACTGCATTTCAAAATCCGTTTTTCAGTTGCACTTTAATAAACTGCAGTTCAAAATCCTTTTTCCAATTGCACTTTAATGAACTGCATTTCAAAATCCTTTTTCCAATTGCACTTTAATAAACTGCATCTCAAAATCCTTTTTCCAATTGCACTTTAATAAACTGCATTTCAAAATCCTTTTTCCAATTGCACTTTAATAAACTACATTTCAAAATCCTTTTTCCACTTGCACTTTAATAAACTGCAGTTCAAAATCCATTTCCCTTTCCTGTTCGCTCCGGGATTAGGTGCTGGATTAGGTGCTGGATTAGCTCTTCGATTAACAACTTGCTGGAGGCTATTCAAATTAGCCACACCGTGGGATGTAAGGAGCTCTCTGATTGGTTGTTTAGACACAGGCTGTCTGCCAGCCTGGATTTTTCTAGCTCATAGCTTCGCCCTGCTAAGAAGCGTGTGTGCTTGTACAAAGGCCGTTCAGCCTCGGGATTTACACTCGGCTCGACACGGATATGTGAAGAATGAAGGGACCCTGCAGCGAAACGGAGAGCCCAACCTCTGACTGAGTGCCCGTTTACTCAGTCTGACCACCTGTTGAAGGTAACGTGGTAACGTGGCTGACGCTAGCATCACCGCACGTAGCCCCGTTATTTTAAGGTCATCTTAGCTTATGAAAATTTTACGTCGCAGCTGTACGAGCTCGCTACGTGTTTTGTAAGCTGCTGTGCTCTTCACAAATAAAGCTGGAAGCAGCTCAGACTGTTAGAACCAGCACTGAGGCCTGTTACATTTATACAGTGTTGGAGCAATGGCTGCAACCTACAGCCTTTAAACTAGCGATTAAAATGCTGACAGTAAACTCGTCAGTCCAGATGTTACCACATTACTTTGTGATACTTAAGAGTTAAAACAACTGAGACAGGCTGATTAAAATAACAGCTGTCAGTTCTCTCATTCCTTATATCAAGACTGGAGATCACACTACTGATTTCAGTTCATTTAATATGTGAGTGCACAGATTCATTCTCAACTGGACATAAATGATGATCAAAGGTTGTATATATGATGAAGTCATCAAATCCCAGCCTCTAACACAGTGCGCTGAATCTTAGCTTTGAATGTCCAGTATATTCTAATCAGTGCAATTTAAGCATTCACTGAACCTACAGTATCTACACCTGTGTGGTAAAGATACAGATAATGAAATTTAATTATTAATACAATATACATCATGAGAAACGAAAGCTGAAATTGATTCAGTTTAGTACTTTTCTCTGTATGCTCTGTGATTATAAAGGCCTTAAATTCTGTGATTTATATTGTAAATGATTTTCACAGAGGTCTTAAAGTACTTAAATCACTGCTGATAGTCTGGTTGTTTATATTTTCACGTTTTTGTGTCTGTAGGGCTGTTTGATGACGATTTGGACTCCTCTGGGAGATGAGGACACACCCACATCTGTTCCATAATTGCTGCACGGAGGATGTAACACCCATGATAAGCGCTGAGGTGTGTGTCCTTGTCAGGAATTAGCCATCCTCAGCTTCCAGGTTAGGAAAAGTGGAACCAGAAGATATTCAAATGCATCTCTCCACAGCTGCTGATGAATTCTACAAAAAACAAAGTTTGTTAAAAACATTTGCAGGTGAATCACCACTGATTTATCACTGACATCCATTTACTCAAAAATTACTGACAAGTGGATAACTAGGATATATAATATATATATATATAATTTCAAAATTGTACTGTACAAAATGGAAGTATATATGACAAATGTGGTGTGGTGCTTGTGGAATTTTTAACAAAGGCCCTACAAAACTTTACAGTACTCATGCTGCCCAACTTTTAACAGCTAAGTGTGCAGTTCCTGCTTTAAATGCATTCAAAATCTAAGTGATAAGAGGCCAGAAATGTTTGAACTCGCTTATGAACCTACATCACTGAGGCCGTCTCAGAGCTGCCTCAGAGCTGTAACACCATCCATGGCTGCAGTATGGAACAGATGTGGGTGTGTCCTCATCTCCCAGAGGAGTCCAAATCGTCATCAAACAGCCCTACAGACACAAAAACGTGAAAATATAAACAACCAGACTATCAGCAGTGATTTAAGTACTTTAAGACCTCTGTGAAAATCATTTACAGTATATATCACAGAATTTAAGGCCTCTATAATCACAGAGCATACAGAGAAAAGTACTAAACTGAATCAATTTCAGCTTTTGTTTCTCATGATGTATATTGTATTAATTATTAAATTTCATTATCTGTATCTTTACCACACAGGTGTAGATACTGTAGGTTCAGTGAATGCTTTCATTGCACTGATTAGAATATACTGGACATTCAAAGCTAAGATTCAGCACACTGTGTTAGAGGCTGGGATTTGATGACTTCATCATATATACAACCTTTGATCATCATTTATGTCCAGTTGAGAATGAATCTGTGCTCTCACATATTAAATGAACTGAAATCAGTAGTGTGATCTCCAGTCTTGATATAAGGAATGAGAGAACTGACAGCTGTTATTTTAATCAGCATGTCTCAGTTGTTTTAACTCTTAAGTATCACAAAGTAATGTGGTAACATCTGGACTGACGAGTTTACTGTCAGCATTTTAATCGCTAGTTTAAAGGCTGTAGGCTGCAGCCATTGCTCTAACACTGTATAAATGTAACATGGCTCAGTGCTGGTTCTAACGGTGTGTTCACACCGAACGCGATAGAGGCGGCCAGAGCGTCAGGTTTACATGTAAAGTCAATGGAAAGGGCGCGATGACACGCGATTGCGCGTCCGGCGAAAATTCGGAGGCAGATTTGCGTCGCGAAAACGCCAAAACGCCTGAAACGCGCGTCAGTGTAGCGCGTGGGGCGCGTTTGACTCGCGAAAAAAACCACGCGCGTGAATTTTTGTGTTGCATTTTGTGCATACGCGTGTTTCGCCTCTACCGCTCGAGTTGGAAAAATTGAACTCCAGCGTCAAATCGCGCCGCGACAACCAATCAGGAGCCTGGTGACGTGGCTCTGACCTAGGTCAAAGGGGCAGATCCAGCCAAAGCCCTTCATTCTTCATTCAGTATGGAGGAAAAGCTCATCAGTGCCGTGGCTAATCATCCAGAGCTATATGATGCTAGCTGCTACTTTTACCGAGACAGGAATAAAAAGGACCGAGCTTGGAGGCACATAAGTGAGGAGATCGGGCAACCTGGTATGTTCATTCATTCTTCTTTTTAATTTTCAGACTGACCCGATGAAGCCGCGCAAAAGCTAGCAAGCCCGCCTACTGTCCCACTTTTCCCACTGATGTACAAATACCGTTCTGCTTTTATGCATGTTGTCATATAGGAATATAGTTTATTAATAAACAGCACACAGTGGTCCCGCTCATCCGTCACTGCCTCGCTTCTTCGCTGATTTTTTATTGCACAGTACAGCATTGCATTCTGCAGCCTGATTGACAAATCTCCTCCGTGCTGTGTCTCCTGCACTTGCCAAATTTATCATGTTTGGTTTTGATAACCATCACGTCCAATAGAAAAAACAGCACAAAAACACCCATAACTATGACCCTCGTTCGGAAATAGACACCTGCACCGCGAGGGAAAAAGGCGCACGAAAGTGGCAGGCAGATGAAGACAAAACACTGCATAATAATACTTTTACGTTTTGCAATCTACAAAGGTTTGCACTTTGAGAAACAACTTGTGAGAACTGTGAGTAATGTTCATGTGTGTGGGGAAAAAGTGTATAAAGTGCGTGGCGAGGGGCTAGTTATCCTGACAACCCATGCTGCAATAAATGAGGGACCACTGTATATACTTTCTCTATGATTATTGTATTCAACCTGTTAACATTTAATATTGTCTTGATAGAACCAGCTGAATCTGCGGCAGAGCATCCCCTGTTGCTTCTCTTTGCTCCCCAGTCCCTGAGCTCCTGCTGCTGCACCCACAGGTATGCAATTGTAGCATCAGATGTACAGCACGCACTGATAACTTTTTACTCGGTGGGATTCCCTTGTGATCACTTTACTAAATGTCTACAACCAATCTGATTATATCCTGTGTTTTGTTTTTTCAATGTTGAAATGAAAATCTAGCATCAGCCTTCTCTTTTCCTTGTGTTTTGTGCTCTTTTACAGGCCCAGAGAGGAGGACGGCTCCGAGGCAGATGAGGGACGGGTCCCAGGACGGTCCATCGGCGGTGGAGCTGGCCATCCTGGAGTTCCTGAAGAGGCCACGCCAGGCTCCAATGGAGCATTTCCTCCTCAGCCTTGTTCCTGCTCTGGAGAGCAGCTGGCTCCTTTTTATTCCTGTCTCTCTGTAAATACTTATATTTTATATATTTATGTTTAATGTTTTTCTGTTTGAGAATTGTAATATTATTTCAAATAAATTTTTATAATGACTAATGTCTCAGTTCTACTACACACCAAATGTTGGCACACGACTTGACACATGTAGAATTTATTTCATATTATACTAATGACAAAATATACTAATACAGTGGGATGCAAAAGTTTGGGCAACCTTGTTAATAGCCAGTATTTTCCTGTATAAATCGTTGGTTGTTACAATAAAAAATGTCAGTTAAATATATCATACAGGAGACACACACATTGATATTTGAGAAGTGAAAAGAAGTTTACTGGAATTGTTTAAACAAAATCAAGCAGGTGCATTTGGGCACCACAAAAAAAGAAATGAAATAAATATTTAGTGTATATCAATGTGTGTGTCTCCTATATGATATATGGGGGGCCTTCGTCTGGACGTGCTTCCCATCCAGAGCTCCACAGCAGAGAGGGAAGTTCCAGCGCTCCTGGAATCCCTCTGTGATGGACCGCCAGTCTCCAGGTGAAGGCACAGCCATAAAGTCGTCCACTAGACAGTCCCAGATGGCCGTCGCTACCTGGGGGGTGATCTGGCACACCGTGGACACACCGACTCTGAAACTGAACGTGATGGTCCTGATGGAGTCCCCGGTGGCAAGGAACCTGGACAAAATTGTTCAAAATTAGTATTATGTGTACTGCAGTTACAAAATACATTATTCAAATTCCAAAACACTTTTGTGATGTCAGATTTAAATTACAAAACAAATCTTACATAAAACATTTTGTAATTATAAGGATAATTACATAATATATATTAGATATAATATAAAACAGTTGTTTTGTTTTAACTTTAACATATCATAATTTGATTGGTAGCAACTTTTACCACTACAGTGAGCCAATCACTAATAATTCCTAGACATGTCAGTCAGGTAGGAATGAAGTAAGACATTACAGTTTTTTTCAGTCGCTAACAAGCGTTTGTCCAAACAGTTGTCACATTTGCAAAACTCTAAACACAATTAGCACAGCATCGGTCTGTCGTGGCCATACCATTCACACATTTCATGTCGTGTTCACCCAATATGCAGTCAGTGAACACATTTCCACAATGCTTACATTTTCTTAACAGACAAGCTATACCTCCCAACAAAATTATGGACTGTGTTTGTAGTATTTACGAATGTTAACACACAACATCCCACAATAGCAAAAACAATATTCCAAACCTTAGATACCGTATAAAAACCTCTGCTTCTGCAATGATATCAGTACAAAAACAATATCAATATCAAAAATATATCTCAGCTGATAATAAACAATTGAATAATTGACACACAGCTGATTTATGTTGGGTAAATTGGGCCAACCACAGCTTATTCCAGTCTGGCTTAGACTCAGTGGGGTTTATAAGGCAAGACCTTGAGGAGTGATGTTTTTGGAAACAAAAAAAAGACAAACACTGTAATGTCTGGTCGAGGAAGAGTAAGAGCAAGGAGCCCAGGGAGAAGAGCAGGCCCAAGGAGAGGGCAAGGTAGAGGTGTAAGAATGCGTGGTGGTGGCATTCCAAGGGCTGCAAGAACAGTAGTCAGTGATGAAATTCGTGCCACTATCATTGACCATGTAATCAACCATGGTCTTTCACTAAGAGAGGCTGGTGAAAGAGTGCAGCCCAATTTGAGGCGGTCAACGGTTGCCTCCATCATACGCATCTTTCAACAAACCAACAGGTAAGTATTGCATTTCACATGGATTGTTTCTATTCTCACTTGACATGTCAATATGGTCATACAGTAATGCATATGTTGAATTTTTTGTCTTTCTAAAGAATGCAACGTCTTCCACCCTCTGGGGGAAGAGGAAAGCTCCTCAGTAATGATCAGGAGCTTGCCATTGTAGAAATGGTTGCTGCAAATAATGCAATAAAACTGCGTGACATCCAAACTAGAATTGTGGCGGACCATGAGATATTTGACAATATCGATAGAATCAGCCTCACAACCATTACGCGGACATTGTCCAAACACAGAGTGCGGATGAAGCAGCTCTACACTGTTCCCTTTGAGAGGAACAGTGAGAGGGTCAAGGAGCTACGACGACAATATGTCCAGGTATAGTGTATATTCAATCCAATGTCCAGTTCTATAAGCCTTGCACTTTGCAAGTAGGTAACCTACACAATACTAGGTTACAGTACAGTATGGTATACAGTAATAACATGACTTACATAAACTTTGTTTCAGAGAGTTATGGAATTGGAGGCCAACCAGGCCCCTCATGAATTCATATACATCGATGAGGCAGGATTCAATCTGGCCAAAAGGCGTCGACGTGGACGGAATGTAATTGGAAAAAGGGCCACAGTTGATGTGCCAGGACAGAGAGGGGCAAACATTACCATGTGTGCAGCAATTGCAAATGCAGGATTACTCCTTCACAGATGTCAGGTTGGACCCTATAATACAGAGCGCTTGCTTGCCTTTCTCAATGATCTCCACCAGCGCCTGGTTCCAGAGCAGGGTCAGGAGGGTGGAAACATGAGGACCTTTGTAATTACCTGGGACAATGTGGCTTTCCATCACTTGCAAGCAATAACAACATGGTTTGAAGTCCACCCAAGACTGGTAAGTCTCTTCCTTCCACCCTATTCACCTTTCCTCAACCCCATAGAGGAGTTCTTTTCTGCATGGAGGTGGAAGGTTTATGACCATCAGCCACATGACCAGATGTCCCTCCTTGAAGCCATGGATGCTGGCTCCAGGGACATCACAGTTGACGATTGCCAAGGGTGGATCCGACATACCAGGTGGTTTTATCCCAGGTGCATCGACTTGGATAACATCAGATGTGATGTTGATGTAAACATGTGGCCTAACCCTGAAGATCGCAGAGATTAGATGCAAATTTTTTGCCTTTTTTTAGCCCCCCTCCCCCCCTTTTTATCTTGGCTTTTTGCTGTTGTTTTTTGTTCAGAATGCTCTTGTGTGTTTCATGGATATTTTGTTCACTGTAAGCAATACTGTAAAACTTTCTCTGTCCTATCATACCGTGTTTCTACTGTACCTCCTGTAGTAAACAGTAAAGAAACAAAAACCTGTTTGCTTTTTACTGGAATGCTTTTGAATGTGAACATTACTGTACATGTGGACATACAGTTACCAACCAAGACATTTTTGGTGTCAAAATGGTGGATTGCATGTTTCGCATGCAAATACCTGTAAAACTGAAACATAGAAGTCTATGCAGTTTTTGTAATGTCAATAATAGCCAGTATTTTGAAACCTGGTGTACTTTGATTGACTGCATGTACCTTGTGAAGTGAAAACAAGTGTTATTCTTTGGCAGACTAATTTCATTTTGAGTCAGATTTATAGTGTTTTTGTACAGTTACTGTGTGCAGGGAAAGATGTGTTCTATTTTGAAATGAAGAGTTAGTATATATTTAACAAAATGTATTTTTGAGAAGAAAATTATCCATTTGGCCAATTGTGTTTTGTAGGTGTGAGTCTGTGTTAAGAGTTTAGAAAATGTATCTGAAGTATGGGTAGGCGCTTGTTAGCGATTGGAAAAAACTGTAAAGTGCAAGTGGAAAAAGGATTTTGAACTGCAGATTATTAAAGTGCAAGTGGAAAAAGGATTTTGAACTGCAGATTATTAAAGTGCAAGTGGAAAAAGGATTTTGAACTGCAGTTTATTAAATTGCAATTGGAAAAAGGATTTTGAACTGCAGTTTATTAAATTGCAATTGGAAAAAGGATTTTGAACTGCAGTTTATTAAATTGCAATTGGAAAAAGGATTTTGAAATGCAGTTTATTAAATTGGAATTCAAAAAATTTTTTTGAAATGCAATTGGAAAAAGGATTTTGAACTGCAGTTTATTAAATTGCAATTGGAAAAAGGATTTTGAAATGCAGTTTATTAAATTGGAATTCAAAAAAATTTTTTGAAATGCAATTGGAAAAAGGATTTTGAACTGCAGTTTATTAAATTGCAATTGGAAAAAGGATTTTGAAATGCAGTTTATTAAATTGGAATTCAAAAATGAATTTACAATTGCAGAATTTATTCTACAATTCATTATTTAAGCACAGAAATATTTTATTTCAATGCGCGTGGCTCTTGTGGTCCTCCATACAAACCCACATGCTGTGCTGTAAACTCTGTTTTTGTGTATATATGCGCGAGCACGTGAGTGCCTGTGTGTGCACGTGAGTGAGTGTGTGTGTGGGTGTGCGTCGTAACAGTTAAAGCACTATGTGTATGTCTGTGTGTATGTGACTTCCTGCCAGTCCATCTCCCCTCACCCAAGCTACAACAAATTCCTCTACAAAACATAGTTAGCAGATTACAAGCACTGAGACCCCCACTCTACATCCATTTGCCAGTTTCCACTGGGCCATTGGCCTCTTGTTGTCTTACTTTTACCACTAAGCATGTGGAGGGTCTCCTGCAAACCTACTTCTAAGTTGTGATAGTTATGAGCTTTTATTACATTCAGGGACAATGGTAACAGACTTCTCTTTCCTATCTGTTCCATACAGTCCTAGCATCCCCCAACTGTAGCTTCCTGTCTCCTTTTGTGACAGGCAGACCCCCAGTGTCAATAAATTCCTCTCCCTCTACACAATTACACACACTCTCAGGCCTACAGCCAAACCAAACTAAAACACACAGACATTCACAAATCCTTTCCTATTCCTCTGATCTACAGCTGGACCCCCTCAAGCAAATTTAAACACCTTATATTCTAATTATGTTTTCTTTTACTCACACCATCCATCCATCCATCCATCTTCTTCCGCTTATCCAGGGCAGGGTCGCAGGGGCAGCAGCCTAAGCAGAGAAGCCCAGACCTCCCTCTCCCCAACCACCTCCTCTAGCTTGTCTCCTCCCAGTGGGACATGCCCAGAATACCTCGCCCAGGAGGCATCCTTATCAGATGCCCAAACCACCTCAGCTGGCTCCTTTCGATGTGGAGGAGCAGCGGCTCTGAGCCCCTCCCAGATGGCTGAATTTGTCACACTATCTCTAAGGGAGAGGCCAGCCACCCTTTGGAGGAAGCTCATTTCTGCTACTTGTGTCCGCGATCTCGTTCTTTCGGTCACTACCCACAGCTCGTGACCATAGGTGAGATTCTGAGACCACCCAGGTGAAAGCCTTCTGCCACTTGGCTATGCTTAGAAATTCTGTCTATAAAGATTATGAGCAGAATCAGTGACAAAGGGCAGGCCTGGCAGAGTCCATCACCCACCAGAAACGGTCCGACTTATTGCCAGGATATAAGGATCGAATGGCCCGTTTGTAAAAGCCCAAAATAAAATGCATGATTTCAAACTTGTCAATCTTACAGTCTTAATACTTTTGAGTGTCCAAATGATAACGAGAAAGATTTATTTCACATCAGTTTTTGAAACTGCTCTTTTAATTCATGGTTGTAGGAGGGTAGAACCTGTGCCAACTGTCATGGGAAAAATGATTCATTTTGATTTTAGTGCTAAAAGAAAAAAATGTCTTAAAAACTGCTGGAAATGTTACATTTTCAATCGTCTGTACAGATGGACATTACTCTGCTATCCTATTAGCTGGGATGATGTTGCAAAATTAAAAGACACAAATGCCAAACTGAAAAAAGATACACAACTTGTGATTTCCATGGTGTTTTATAGTATTGTTTAAGTATTGTACTAATATTTCTAAAGCTCCTTTTTAAGGGTTAAGAAATAATTTCATGTTCTTGTTTTTAATTAATGTTTGAAAACAACTCGCCTCTCCATCCGAGTTATTGTAGGCTCGGATGAGCCCAAGCCTTGCAAAGTTTGATTGTATTTATGAATGTATAATTTCAAATATTAAAGGGAGAACAGTTCTTATTACTATCATTTTTCTATTTAATATAACACACCGCTGAATAGCCTACAGACCAAGAAACACAATTCCTTGGACATCATGTGTCATCAGTGAGACCTTGTACAGACGTGTGCCTTTCCAAATCATGTCCAGTCACCTGAGGTTACCACAGCAGGACAGCAGGAAGTTTTACAGATTGATGACTAGTGGAAACAGGATCTACCTGAGCTCAGTTTTGATTGTCATAGCAACGGCTGTAAGTACTTACTGACATGTCTAATTTTGTTTTTTATTTTGAAAAAAATTGCAAGCTCAAGCAAAGGTTTTTTCACTTCATTATGGCGTACTGTGTGTAGAATGTTAAGGTGAAAAATTAATTTTGGATTAAGGCTGTAACATGACAAACTGTGGATCAAGTGAAGTGCTGTGAATACTTTCCAGATGCACTGAAACTGATGCCACAACCATTTTGTGGTCTGTGGGTTGCTCTCTCTTTCTTCACTTCTCTGTTTTTGCCTGCTCGTCCACTGTGTCTGTCTCTCTTCTGGTTTGTCAGGATACACAGAGTTGTGGTCAAAGGCAACTGTAAGAGACCGAGGCAGAGAAGTAAACACCGCATCCCAGTGAGGCTGATGTCAAACATGTTTTCATTTTTAACATAAACTCTTTCTTCTCTCTCTCTGTCTCACTTACTCTCTCTCTCACACACACACACACACACACACACACACACACACACACTACCAGTGACTTGTGAAAATCTGCGTGTCAGTGCAGTCGGCTGACGAGGGTTTGGTTATGAAGCCTTTGGTTTATATCAGCCTCACAACACTCACTGACAGAGTGTAGCCAGTGTGATCAGTGGGGTACTAGACTTTCTGACTAATAGGTCACAATGCGTGAAGATGAACAGTGTACTGTCTGATGTGCTCTCCTCTTCTCCTGGATCTCCCCGGGATTGCCGCCTCTCACCCTTCTGTTCATTCTGTACATGAATGACATGGACGCATGCATGCCGTGGGTAGGAAGAAGGCTAAATCCAAGTCCAAGATCAGGAAAGCAAAAGCAGTGACTCGCAGGGTGAGAGGGAGCACCTAGGTCAGGATGAGCGCCTCCATTACGGCCTCATCCATGTCCACCCCCGAGGCCACCTCCACGCAGCGACACCAGTGTGGAGGCCGGCCTGTCCACCTCTAGCACCAGCCTGTTCCACCTGTCCCGACTGCAGGAGAAGGACGAGCTCCAGGGCCTCAACAACCACGTCACCAACTACATCCAATGGGTGCAGGGGCAGGAGAGCAAGTGCTCCTACCTTCTGCTGAAGCTTGAAGAGAAGGAGGAGGACATGAGCAGCTTGAAGAGGCTGTAGAATGAGGAGCTGGCCGACGCCAGGAAGTCCCTGGACGACATGGCCCAGGAGAAGGCACAGCTGCAGATTGTCTGGTCACTCTGATGAATTTCTGTTTATATCACTCTGGTCACTTGTTGACCCTACCTGCACACAGAGCAGTGCAGGTAGGGTAAAGACACTTTTACATTCCACTCGCACAGTTTTCAGATTTTTAATTTAAAATTTCCAGATTGTTTTATTTAATTTACTTAATGTATATAATTCACTTACTTACTGTATATAATGTCCTCTTTTTGCACAGTCGAGGAGCGTTTCAGGATACATTTCATCTCACTGTGTGTTGTACTCGTTTAACTACACTGTAAACCCAAATAAGTTGACTGAACTTAAAACTTTTGTGGAAACTGATTACCTCAAAAGATTTAAGTACACAAACTCATCTCTTCTAAGTATGGGGGTACTCAAATTTGTATTTATTGTGAACTTAAAAATTTTCAATCATATTATATATTGTATTAATTGAGCTTTACTTAAATCTATATACTTTGATTTTAATATTTTTGTGTTTTTTGTAGTTTACTATTTTGATGCAACACAATGCAATTATATTACAACCTAAACTCAAATTATATGATTATTAATTAAAAGATATTTATTTTTAGATGTTTGAGTTTAGACTACTAAAAAAATTACAGAAATTCTTTTGCTTTACATTTTGTTTATTTAACATTTTTTTATGGAAATGTAAAAACATCACAAATGTTTTTATAAAACCACTAACATGGACACGGGCACCATAAAGTGAGCATTATAAATTCAGTGTAGAACATTTATCTTTTTATTAAATCATAAAGGACGACATCAGTCCTAATTGCATCTTTCTCAAAATACACAAAAATTCAAAACAAAAAGTCAAGTACTAATCACTTTTGTTTGAAAAAGAAGTGAAAAACATTTTTTTAAAATGGGTACAAATAAATACGATCAGCTTCCAAATAACCAGAACAGGCAGGCAAGTATAGGAAAATCAGGTAAACTGATGGAGTTAAATCCACCCAAAGCCTGTAGTAAACATAAAGTGCTTTAAATAAAGTGCTTCAAACAAAGTGCTCAGAGTGCATTTCCTAACAAACATTGCCTTATATTCCTTCCAGAACTACTCTTTCAGCAAGAAATCATTTTTAAGAGCATGTAGGCAGGGTTTCAGGGGTTTGTCGTCATCAAGCCCCATGAAGATTTTTTGGACAAAGGTAAATGTGTGAACGAGCTTCCTGGGGTAGTCTAAATGCAGAGCATAGATCAAGCCAAACAATAAAGCAAATGCATCTGCAAATCTGGGAATATCACGCATCACCAAGTCGCCTTCCACCACAACAGCCATGCTTGAGGAAGTAAAATGGACTGGACTGGTCTGGGAAGCGCCATTGGTAACCACTATGAGAAGGGCATCTGGAGTGTCAATGAGGGTCGACTCATCCAATGCGTCTGCCTGGAATAGACACAGTGTCGATAAGTAAGGTTGGTTTGAGAGAATGTGACAAGCAAGACCTGTAATCTAGCAAAACATTCAGCAGTGTAGTGGGTTACTTTGTAACGAGTTAGGGTACTCTACTTTCTTGAAAAATGTACATTAACGTGTTAGCTTCTTGCATTACATAATTAGTATATTTGTTATTTTTCTACAAAAAGTCATTTTTTATTTTATGACTTTATCTCAAAAAGAAACTAAATCTTGACTTCAGCCTGGTTTTAGGGCCACCTGCAGCGTAGCCGAAGTGCTGTGATATGCCTGTGCCCTGCTCCTGACCCTGTGTACGGGTTCGTACTATCCTGGTGGGGACCAAAATCTGACTTTTACTATCCTGGTGGGGACTTTCTGCACCGTGGGGACCAAAATCCAGGTCCCCTCGGGGTTGAAAGCAATTTTCACACTCAAAATGTGGTTTTACTGTCAGGGTTACAATTAGGTTATGGTTAGGTTTAGGGTAAGGGTTAGGGTTAGGCATTCATTTTTAATGGTTAGGGTTAGGGTAAGGGGCTAGGGAAAGCATTATGTCAATGGGATGTCCCCACGAGGATAGCAAACCAGACATGTGTGTGTGTGTGTGTGTGTGTGTGAGGGTTTTCTAAAGAGAGGGTACTTTGCTTGTACAATTTGGTACCTGCTAGGGTATGAAATTGTATTAAAAAAAATCCTTGGCATTTTATCTCACTGGCAGAATTTAAGTAATGCAAAAATGCACTTACATTACAGATCTTAAAGAATTCTGGGTCCTCCTCCCGCAGGTATACAGGAAGGGCACGAAGCACTGCAGTGCGTTTCATGTTGACATCAGGCGCCTCCTAAAAAGGGAAAAGAAAAGTTCATTTAACACAAAGTTTTCAGGTGTCATTCTTTGGGAAGAATACATGTTTATGAAACTGCATGGCATTAGACTCTACATAATTTTGGGGACATTTCTTTTAAGACACAACCTTTCTGTCTCTTATGACAAAGAGTCTGTTTCTTACTCATTTGACAAAAGTCCTACACAGTATTTTAAAACAGTGTTCTCCAGATCAGAGCTGTAATCTGTATAAAACACAGATGTTCAAAGCAAGGAAAAATTGAGTGTTTATCAGTGAAACTTTTAATTTGTGTTAATTTTATCATTATCAATATTCACCTGAAGATCATAATGATTCAGGATGTTTCGGAGAGCTTCCGATATCTTGCCAGTCAATGCGGCCTTCTGTCTGTATAGACCAGGGGTCAGCAACCTTTAACACCCAAAGTGCCATTTGGACCCAGTTTCCATGCAAAAGAAAACACTGGGAGCCGCAAATACTTTTTGACATCTAAAATGAAGATAACACTGTATATATTGTTTTTTACCTTTATGCTTTGTGTGAACAACTGAGGTGTGTTGCTTATGAAATTCATGAAGTGCTACAGAGAAAATTACATTTTATTTATGTAATTAACACATTTTGAACTCTTAAAGAAATATAACAAAAGGAAAGACACCAACCTGAACTAAAATGATCCATGTAGCAAACAAAAACTGTTGTGAGCCGCCACCCTTATATCGCCTTTGGGCTTTTGGAGCCTTGGCCTGACTTTTAAAAAATAACTGGGGAAAAAAAGCACTATGCTGCTGAAAAATTAAAAATAGATATTTGCAAAATTTTGCCTAAATATGTATTTTACCAGATTAATGTGTGTGGCGGGACGTGGTCTGCAGCGCCGCTGCAGGGCCTGAACCTTTGCAGCACAAGTGTATCACAAAGCTGGAATATATTTTTATTTGTGGTAGTCAAAATCAAGTGGTAGTCACAGGTATGCTTCTCCTTAGTGCGCATGCGCCAACCAGCGTGCAGCCTGTTACAGTCGCTCCTGCTTTTTCTCTTAGTTTAGCTCTGTTTTCTTACCTATTCTTTTTTTTTCTTTTTTTTTCTGACTTGTATTTTCATCCGATTATTATCTTTCACTCAATCATGTGGATTGAGAGAGTTTTTGTTCTTCTGGTGGCCGTGGAACTATTACTTTTATCAAGGAACGGGACCGCGGCACACCTCCTACACGCACGGACTGTTTACTCCAGAGATCAGCTGATCGCCCTGATGCCGGCCGGCTCGCTGGCCAGGCCCGCAGAAGTACCAGCTGAAATTTGGAGAAAAACACATCGGGGATGCAGAGGTCAAGGACAGAAGAGAAGAAAGAAGGAGACGGTGAGACAGCGGAGGCTCGAAGTGAGGAGGAGGTATAAACCTTGTCTGCCGTCTATCGTAATGGGAAATGTGCGATCGTTATCGAATAAAATCGACGAGCTCTCAGCACTGGTACGGAGTCAGAGGGAATACCGAGAGTGTAGCCTGATGTGTTTCACTGAATCATGGATGCACCAGGACATTCCCGACGAGAATGCTTCCGTGGAAGGCTTCCACACTGTTTGGGCGGACAGGGACAGCATCGCTAGCTATAAGCAGAAAGGAGGTGGACTTGCTGTTTTAGTTAACAACCGGTGGTGTAACCCTGCCCACATAACAATCAAAGAAAGGATTTGTTGCCCGGACATTGAACTGTGTGCTGTTGGACTCAGGCCGTATTATTTACCCTGGGAATTCTCTCACGTCATCTTGGTGGCTGTTTATGTTCCTCCCTCTGCTAACCCCACAGCTGCATGTGACACTATTCACTCTGCCATAGCCCGGTTACAGACTCAGCACCCGAGTGCCTTTATTGTGATCTCGGGTGACTTCAACCACGTATCACTGGACAATACACTACCAACATTCAGACAATATGTGGACTGTCCCACCAGGGGAGAAAAAAATCTAGACCTACTGTATGCTAATGTCAAGGATGCATACAGCTCCTCCTCCCTCCCCCCACTTGGTAGGTCAGATCATAACCTGATTCACCTCACCCCCCGCTATGTGCCAATTGTGAGGAGGGAACCTGTGACCACGAGGAGTGTTAGGAGGTGGTCAGAGGAGGCCTTAGCGGAACTACAGGGCTGTTTTGAGGTGACCGACTGGGAAACACTCTGTGAGCCTCACGCCGAGGACATCAATGGGCTTACTGAGTGTATCACAGACTACATAACTTTCTGCACCGACTCCATTGTTCCAGCTCAGACTGTTCATTGTTACCCAAATAACAAGCCGTGGGTGACTAAGGACATCAAAGCCCTCCTCAACGACAAGAAGAGGGCTTTCAGAGGGGGCAATAAAGAGGAGGTGAGGAAGGTCCAGGTGTTACTAAAGGACAAGATCAGAGAGGCTAAGGATAATTACAGGAGGAAGCTGGAGTGGAAACTCCAGCAGAACAGCATGAGAGAGATGTGGAGGGGCATGAAGACCATCACTGGATTCAGACCAACCAACAGCAGGGGAGCTGAGGGAGGTGAGAATAGAGCTAACGAGTTGAATCTGTTTTTCAATAGATTCGACACTTCAGTGTCTGCTCACACCCCCACAACCTCACCTGTAGTCAGCCTGGAACCCAGAGCCACACCACTGTGCCAGCCTCTCTCTTCACATGGTGCTGTTGCCTCCTGTGAGATTCCTGACACCCCTCCCCCACCCATCACCTTCACTCAATACCAGGTTGAGATGCAAATGAGGAGACTTCACTCAGGCAAGTCTGCTGGACCAGATGAAGTGAGTCCCTGCGTCCTCAAGGCCTGTGCCCCCCAGCTGTGTGGAGTCTTTCATAAACTGTTTATGCTGAGTTTGAGTCTGCAGAGGGTCCCAGTGATGTGGAAGACATCATGCCTCGTCCCTATTCCAAAGACGCCACGTCCCAGTGGCCCCCAGGATTACAGGCCCGTGGCACTGACCTCCCACATCATGAAGACCCTGGAAAGACTCATCCTGGACCAGCTGCGACCCATAGTCAGACCACATCTGGATCCCCTTCAATTTGCCTATCAGCCTCGTCTCGGAACAGAGGACGCCATCATCTACCTGCTAAATCGTGTCTACACCCATCTGGACCAGCCAGCGAGCACTGTGAGCACATGTTTTTTGACTTTTCCAGTGCTTTCAATAACATCAGGCCGACTCTCCTGGGTGATAAGTTAACAGCGATGCAGGTGGATGCTTCTCTGGTGTCCTGGATTGTTGATTACCTGACAGGAAGACCGCAATATGTACGTCTCCCACAGTGTGTGTCTGACAAGGTAATCAGCAACACAGGGGCACCACAGGGGACTGTCCTCTCCCCCTTCCCCTTCACCCTCTACACCACAGACTTCAGCCACTGCACAGAGACCTGCCATCTTCAGAAGTTTTCTGATGACTCCGCGGTGGTTGGATGCATCAGCAGGGATGATGAGACAGAGTACCGGGCTGTGATCGACTCCTTTGTCACGTGGTGTGAGCAGAATCATCTGCAGCTCAACGTGGGAAAGACCAAGGAATTAATAGTGAACTTCAGGAAGACCAGGAAACACTTGACCCCTGTTTCAATCCAGGGGGTCAGTGTTGACATTGTGGAGGACTATAAATACCTTGGAGTACACATTGACAATAAACTGGACTGGGCTAAAAACACCAAAGCACTTTACAGAAAGGGCCAGAGTCGTCTCTATTTTTTGAGGCGACTGAGGTCCTTCAACATCTGCCAGAAAATGCTCAGGATTTTCTATGAGTCTGTTGTGGCCAGTGCGATCCTCTATGCTGTTGCTTGCTGGGGGAGCAGGCTGAGGGTCGCAGATGCCAACAGACTCGATAAACTGATGCGTAAGGCCAGTAATGTTGTGGGGATGGAGCTGGACTCCCTCAAGGTGGTGTCGGAGAGGCGGATGTTGTCCAAGATAAAGACAATGTTGGATAACACCTCCCACCCACTCCATGACATGCTGGTCAGTCACAGGAGCACGTTCAGTGAGAGACTGAGATTACCGAAAAGCACCACTGAACGACACAGGAAATCATTCCTGCCTGTGGCCATCTCCCTGTACAACTCATCTAACACACTGTTTACTGCAGCAGCTACACGTTTCTTTTTTAGCTATTTATTAATAAGTGACTTTATGTGTATATATATATATATATATATATATATATATATGCCTGTATATATTGTGCTATTCTTAGTTAGTTTACTGTCTGTCTTTGTTAATGTTTGTTTGTAATGGAGCACTGTAACAAAAAAAAATAATTTCCCCTAGGGATCAATAAAGTATTCTGATTCTGATTAATACTGAAGCACTGCAACCATTAGGCTACTTAGTTGTGGCGCTTTCAGATATTATTTTAAACCTATTTGAACTATTTTCAATAAATAAATCTGAATCTGAAGAGATCTGTTGAACTTGTATTGTTTCATGTTAAACTGAATAAGAAAAAAAAATCAAAGCACATAAACATGAGAGTCAAATCGCAGAGCAGGCCATTTCTTCAAGAAGTTCTGCACCATTGGGTTGTCTTGAACAATTTCATGGTGACGAAGTGCGAAGGTAGTCTGCATCAGTTTTTCAATCATTACTTTGTTGGGCTCAGTCTTCTCAACCTCATTTTTTATCTGGACTCTCATATCCTCCAGACTGACCTGATCTTCTCCTTTTGGAAAGTTTGGGAGGTAGTTCACCTCAGCTCTTCTGGCTCTTTTTATGTTGGAGTAGGGATGCTCTCCTTCAGGCTTGTTAACACTCCTCCTGCCAGCGTTGACAGACACCTCCACACATCCAGATCTGGCTAGCTTGGTGCGATAATTTCCCATCTTGAATTTGAAACTGGTCTTCCAACCATAACTTCCATTCCTACTTCCAGGCTCTTTAAGACATGGATAAGTGGTAACAAGAGCTTCTGCTGCCAAACCGACATCTCTATCACTCGGATAGGCTTTGAAGGTGTGCATCACTGAAGCCATGGTCTCCAAGATGTTGTGCTTTTGGGCTCGAGTCAACTTCAGATGTTTTCCAGACATCTCAAAGGCTCTATTTCCCTCCTCAAGGAGATGTTCAACTTCGTAAGAAGAAGGTAGGTACTGGGAAAGTGTCAGGCCAACACTTTAGATGCTGAGCTAATGGCACATGAGGAAGGATGTCTGTATCAGAACTTGCACAAGAACTGGCATCACTTTCGGATCTCACTACTTTTAGTGTGCCCTTCTCCGGCAACTCTTGAATATCCAGTAGGCAGGTAAGTTGTCCATCAAAGTCGGGGTCTTCGTATTGTAAGGTAAACTCAAAGTCCAGCCTTGGGTTGAGCTTCTCCCGGAGTATGGTGATTAGTTCTTCCACTGACTCAGGCCGCTTCGTTAGAGAAACCTTCACAACAACATCTGTGGTGAGGTGAACTCTCAGCAGGAACTTTTGGGATACTGCCATCATCCTATGAATAAAACAAGGGCGATCTGATGGCTGTGTTGGCTCAGTTCAGGAGTGCTGAAGCGACTCTATGCTTGAAGAACGTTGAGAACCACAGACTCAACTGCGACCTCACCGACCTGCAGAGCCAGCTCGAACAAGTAGAGGGTGTACTGGCTGACACCAAGAACCAGCTGAGCTCTGAGATGCTGAGGAGAGTCGGAATGGAGAACCAGGTGCAAACACTGAAACAGAACCTCAAACTCAACAAGAATGTCAGTGAGCAGGATATCCTGAAGATCCAAAACAGACAAAAGACGCCTGGTTGAGGTGGATTCAGGGTGGAGGGGAATGTTTGAAAGCAAACTGGCTGAGGCGATGCAGCAGCTGTGGCAGGACAGCGAGTCACAGCTTCAGCAGTACAAAGGACCGGGTTTTCAGCTCAAAGTTACACAGCGCAGAGGAGGACGCAATGGAGAAAAAACAAGTGGCTTCTGCTACCAAAGAAGAGCTGGAAACCACAATGGTCAGAGTGGAGACCCTCGGCTCGTAGCTGCAGCAGTGCCGGAAAGAAAAAAGATTTGTGGCTGAGTCAGAGCACACATGGCTTCGTGCAGATAAAGGCACAATGATGAAGGTTTCTGCCAGACAAATACATCAGATTAAGAGAGCAGCTGCTAAAAGGCCATAACAAAGCAGCAAACACATATTTGAAGCTGCTGGTGCCTCTGGTGCCTCTGGAGCCCTGCGAACATCAAGGTGTAGGATCCTCCAGAACTTGCAGTTGTGCATAAACCTTATGTTTGGCCACCTGTTACGTTCGTGTGTTGTTGGTTTGTTTGTTTCTTAATGTGTGTATGCTAATTCACCTGTGCAGGGGCTCGGCTGTGATTGGTGGACGGAAGGAACGGCCTGATGTAACTGACTCCGGCTGTGGACATAATCCATAAAGGACGATTGAAGAGCCGCGATGTGGGGGTGTGTGTGTGAAAACTTCCCGTGCACTTGCCACAGGTCCAGATGGAGCGGCCACAGTTATAGCTACCTAGTTAAATTCGGCCGTGTGTGTGAAGTGCGGAGCAAGTAAGGGTGAGCTGCCGATTATTTTGGGAAGCCTCGTTTTCTCCTGTGTTGTTAGACCAGGGAGGTCAGACTGTGTCATTTCTTTGTTTATTTTCTTGAAGAGGTAAAAGGGGAACCGAAGCCTAGGTTGGGTTTTGTTTGTTGTGTTGGCCTTAGCTCACCCTGAAATCATGCACTACCGTTGTATTGAGCGCCATTGCTGTGAATAAATTATTCTTAAAAGTCCGATGCTGTGGCTGTTTGGGCATGGGAAGTCGCTCTTGTTACGGTCATTCCAAGCCGGGTCGTAACACCACCCCTAACCAATGCTCACAAGCAGAAACGGCTGCAGTGGGCCCAGAACTACATGAAGACTAATTTTCAAACAGTCTTGTTCACTGATGAGTGCAGCGCAACCCTGGATGGTCCAGATGGATGCAGAGGTGGATGGTTGGCTGCGTCGTCAGCAGTGAGGTGGTGGAGTCATGTTTTAAGCCAGAATCACGGGGAGAGAGCTGGTCGGCCCCTTTAGGGTCCCTGAAGGAGTGAAAATGACCTCTGCAAAGGATGTGGAGTTTCTGACTGACCACTTTCTTCCATGGTAGAAAGAGAAGAACTGTGCCTTCTGCAACACAACCATCTTCACGCAAGACAATGCACCATCTCATGCTACAAGGAACACCTCTGCATCATTGACTGCTATCGGCATAAAAGGAGAGGAACTCATGGTGTGGTCCCCATTCTTCCCTGACTTCAAGCCTATTGAGAACCTTTGGAGCATCCTCAAGCAAAAAAATATGAGGATGGGAGGCAGTTCACATCCAAACAGCAGCTCTGGGAGGCTATTCTGACATCCTGCAAAGACATTCAAGTAGAAACTTTCCAAAAACTCAAATGTTCCATGGATGCAAGAATTATAAAACTGCTATCAAATAAGGGGTCCTATGTTAATATGTAACTTGACCTGTTAAGATGTTTTTGATTGAAATAGCTTTTGATGTCAGTCAAATTGATCTACTAATGCTGCAAATTCAACAAATGACCATTTTCAACTCTCTACAACCTATAAAATCTTTTGAAACTCTGTGTGCGTAATAATTTGGAACAGTGCATTTTAAGTTTTTTATTTTTGAAAAACATACTGTTTTCATTGGGAGTTTTGTTCAGTAACATTTGAATTCTACTCTAATGGTCGATGACTCGAAAATTATGCCAACTGTCATTTGAATCGACTATTTAGGAAAAACAGAGAAAAATATAATTTGCTTAATAATTTGGAACGCGGTGTAGAGTGCAAATGTCCGAAGGGGACTGGCGATGGCTCCCGGGCCTGGCAGATCCCCATGTACTGAGGCGATCGTGGCTCAAGAGTTGGCAGTTCGTCTTGTACTCGGAAGGTTGCCGGTTCGAGCCCCGGCTCCAACAGTCTCGGTCGTTGTGTCCTTGGGAAAGACACTTCACCCGTTGCCTACTGGTGGTGGTCAGAGGGCCTGGTGGTGCCAGTGTCCGGCAGCCTCGCCTCTGTCAGTGCGCCCCAGAGCGGCTGTGGCTCTACATCTACAATGTAGCTTGCCATTGCCAGTGTGTGAATGGGTGGATGACTGAATGTGTAAAGTGCTTTGGGGTCCTTAGGGACTAGTAAAGCGCTATACAAATACAGGCCATTTACCATTTTACTAAATAGAAGTGAAGAAGTTAAAAAATGGAGACCAAGGAGGGAGGGAGGGTGGGGCATGTAAACGAGAATGATCAGTTTGCAGAGCTGGGGGAACCTCTGTAGATGACAGCCGGAAGGAGCGTGTTTGGAGGCGTGGTCCCGCTCCTGAAATTCCGATACATAATCTCCAATTTGAACCCCGAAACACTGTACCTCCAGCTTGCCCAGCTGCTCTTTTAATCAGCGACCACAGGGCAACTGTGCGCCCGGCTTTTAAGGTAAGTGACAATGTATCTGGAGATGTGAAGACACCTCCAGGTTGTCGGAAGGCAAGTAATTTAGTGGCTTGCATTCCAACCAGGCAAGCCACTACATTGAGCTTGCCTGGTCGGTGTCGGATGGTGAATGTGAAGGGCGGTAGTGAGAGGTACCATCATCATAGCAACTGCATCGTGTCAACTGGATGTTGTGGTCCTTCATGAAATTGATCCAGGTGAGCACCCGGTGGTCAGTTTCCAGCTCAAATTCCCGTCCAAAGTAAATAATATCTGAGTTTCTCCAGTGCCTCTGTCAAGGCTGTGTGCGGGCCGGCAGGCAGGATAAAGGACCCAATATGCAGACTTGTGGAGGCAGAATTCAAAGTCCACTGCTTTATTGCAGGCAAAGTCAAAAAACAGGACAAAACTAGGAGGTCCGGAAACTGAACCTAAAACAAACCACATAGGCCCAAATCAAATCAAATCAAATCACTTTTATTGTCACGTCACATGTGCAGGTACACTGGTACAGTACATGAGAGTGAAATTCTTGTGTGCGAGCTTCACAAGCAACAGAGTTGTGCAAAAATACAATAACGTAAAACAAGCAAAATATAAGAATGGCTAAATCTGAAAGTAATAAATATATGTACAATATATAAGAGTATATGCATTACTGGATGTGTATACTAAATATGTTTTTCTACGTGTGTGTGTGTGTGTGTGTGTGTGTGTGTGTTTGAGTGTGTATATAGTATGTATATACATATTTTACAAATGAAATAGAGTAAACAATAAAATAAGATATATAAAATATACAGAGGTCGGTAGTTGACATGTGCAAAACAGTGGCATTAATGTACAGTATGGAGTGCATAATGTTGAAGTTCCAGTAGTGAAGGTGAGGTGTCTATGAAGTGTTCAGCAGTCTGATGGCCTGATGGAAAAAGCTGTCTCTCAGTCTGCTGGTACGGGACCGGATGCTGCAGAACCTCCTTCCTGATGGTAGTAGTCTGAACAGTTTATGGCTGGGGTGACTGGAGTCCTTGATGATCCTCCCCGCTTTCCTCAGGCACCGCTTCCTGTAGATGTCTTGGAGGGAGGGAAGCTCACCTCCAATTATCCGTTCAGCACACCGCACTACTCTCTGGAGAGCTTTGCGGTTGTAAGCGGTGCTGTTGCCGTACCAGGTGGTGATGCATCCAGTGAGGATGCGCTCAATGGCACAGCGATAGAAGGTCCTGAGGATGCGGGGGCTCATGCCAAATCTTTTCAGTCTCCTGAGAAAGAAGAGGCGCTGCTGCGCCTTCTTCACTGTTTTTTTTATGTGTACTGACCACGTAAGATCCTCAGCCAGATGTACACCAAGGAAGCGGAAGCTGCTCACTCTCTCCACAGCGGCGCCGTTGATGGTGATGGGGGTGTGTACTTCTCTGCACCTCCGGAAGTCCACTATCAACTCCTTTGTCTTTGCGACATTGAGGGTGAGATGGTTGTCTTGACACCAGTGGGTCAGGGTGCTGACCTCCTCCCTGTAGGCCGTCTCATCACCGTTGGTGATAAGACCCACCACTGTAGTGTCGTCCGCAAACTTCACAATGATGTTGGAGTTTCTAGTGGCCGTGCAGTCGTACGTGTAGAGTGAGTACCGGAGAGGGCTCAGTACACACCCCTGTGGAGCACCAGTGTTCAGTGTGATGGGGGATGAGGTGGTGCTGCCCAGTCTGACCACTTGGTGTCTGTCAGACAGGAAGTTAAGGATCCAGCTGCAGAGGGAGCTGCTCAGTCCTAGATCCTGCAGTTTCCTGTCCAGCTTCGAGGGAACGATGGTGTTGAATGCTGAGCTGTAATCTACAAACAGCATTCTCACATACGTGTCTCTCTTCTCCAGGTGTGACAGGGCAGCATGGAGTGTCAGGGCTATGGCATCATCAGTGGACCTGTTGTGGCGGTATGCGAACTGTAGAGGGTCCAGTGAGTCGGGTAGTGCAGAGCAGATGAAGTCCCTGACCAGCTTCTCGAAGCATTTGATCACGATGGGGGTCAGGGCTACAGGTCGCCAGTCGTTCAATGAGGAGATGGTGGAGGATTTGGGTACAGGGACGATGGTGGCCATTTTGAAGCAGGCTGGGACTACAGACAGAGAGAGGGAAAGGTTGAAGATGTGTGTAAACACTCCAGCCAGCTGAGCCGCGCATGATTTGAGGACGCGGCCGGGAATCCCGTCCGGACCAGTAGCTTTGCGTGCGTTCACCCTCCTGAAGCACTTCCGCACATCCTCCTCAGACACAGTGTGCGCACTGACGTCATCCGCGGTGCGCGCACTGTCCGGTCTCGTGGTGTTCGCTGTGTCGAATCTAGCGTAGAATACGTTCAGATCCTCACACAGAGAGGCCGTGGTCTGCGGTGTGCTGGTTTTCCCTCTAAAGTCTGTGATTGTGTTTAGTCCCTGCCACATACTCCGAGGGTTGTCAAACTGTTGCTCCACCCTGTCCCTGTACTCACGTTTGGCTGCTTTGATCGTCTTCCGGAGTTGGTAATGTGCGTGTTTGTAGTCCGATGTGTTCGCGGAGGCAAAAGCGGTGCTCCGTGCCGCCAGTGCTGTGCGAACATCTCTGTTAATCCAGGGTTTTTGATTTGGGAAGGATTTAACTGTTCTGGATGGGACGACATCTTCCACGCATTTTCTGATAAATCCGCAGACTGAGTCTGTGTACTCATCAATGTCATTAGCAGCCACGTGAAACATTTCCCAGTCCGCGTGATCAAAACAGTCCCGCATAGACTCCGATTGGTCCGACCAACGATGCACCGCCCTCAGGGTTGGAGCTTCCTGTTTCAGCTTCTGCCTGTAGGCGGGCAGGAGCAGGATGGAGCGGTGATCTGATTGGCCGAATGGGGCGCGGGGGAGGGCTTTGTACGCATCCCGGAAAGAGGTGTAGCAGTGGTCAAGAAGCCGGTCTCCACGAGTGTTGAAATGGATGTGTTGGTGTAGTTTTGGTGAAACTTTCTTCAGGTTACCCTTATTAAAGTCCCCGGTCGTGATAAACGCCGCCTCTGGGTGTGCGGTTTCCTCACTGCTGATCGCGCTGTACAGTTCCCTGAGTGCTCGGTCAGTGTCGGCTTGTGGGGGAATGTAAACCGCCGTAATAATCACTGCTGTGAATTCCCTCGGTAGCCAGAATGGCCGGCACTTAATCATCAGGTACTCCAGGTCCGGTGAGCAGAAGGATTTGACCGGGTGCACGTTCGCATAATCACACCAGCTGTTGTTGATCATGAAACATACACCACCGCCTCTGCTTTTCCCAGTAAGCTCCTGTGACCTGTCCGCGCGGTGCACAGAGAACCCCGGTAGTTGTATTGCGGAGTCCGGTACCTTGTCCGATAGCCAGGTTTCTGTGAGGCAGATCACGCAGCAGTCCCGCATCTCTCGCTGGAATGAGATCCGTGCCCGAAGCTCGCACAGCTTGTTCTCCAGAGACTGCACATTAGCCAGTAATAAACTGGGTAACGGTGGTCTGTTAGTGCGCCGTCTCAGTCGAACCAGAACGCCAGATCTTCTCCCTCTGCGTCGGCGTTTGCGGCCTCCACAGGCCCAGAACAAAGGCGTCTCAGGTGAGACTAATGGGGGGTCTGCAAACGGAGGGTCCATGTTGCAACACTTGAACTCCGGAAAGTGATGAGAAAGTCCGTCTTTTATGTCCAGTAAGGTTTGTCGGTCGTACACAAGGAGACATGTGCTACTCGTGAAAAAATAAAGGAAAAGTAAAATTAAACACAAAAAACAGCTGTTGCTTGGGGGAGCTCGCGACGAGGCTGCCATACTCGGCGCCATCTTGAAATGAGGGTGAGCAGACGTTAATGACACAACAGAGAGCAAAGGAACACAGAGGGATTATATACACAGAGACCTAATCATGGAATGGGAAACAGGAGGGAGACACAGCTAGAAATTAGGGCTAACAAGACAGGAGGAAGTAAAACTAAATACGCTGACATAGGACTGGGACTATCAAAATAAAACAGGAAACAAGAAACAATTCACAAAGACGCAACCTTGATGCTGAACTGAACCTAGAATAATAATCAAAATAGCACAACTTAAAGAACCAGAACATAAATCATAATACAAGAAATATACCAAAATATAAGAAGCTGAAAATGACCCAGAACCGTGACACCCACTTAATTAGAGCACTTCACTCTCACACTGCAGGCTTACTTGTTGTTCCTAGAGTATTTAAAAGTAGAATGTTTTCAGGCCCCTCTTCTGTGGAACCAGCTTCCAGTTTGGATTCAGGAGACAGACACTATCTCTACTTTCAAGATTAGGCTTCAAACTTTCCTTTTTGCTAAAGCATATAGTTAGGGCTGGACCAGGTGACCCTGAATCCTCCCTTAGTTATGCTGCAATAGACGTAGGCTGCTGGGGGATTCCCATGATGCATTGAGTTTTTCCTTTCCAGTCACCTTTCTCACTCAGTATGTGTTAATAGACCTCTCTGCATTGAATCATACCTGTTATTAATCTCTGTCTCTCTTCCACAGCATGTCTTTATCCTGTCTTCCTTCTCTCACCCCAACCAATCACAGCAGATGGCCCCGCCCCTCCCTGAGCCTGGTTCTGCCGGAGGTTTCTTCCTGTTAAAAGGGAGTTTTTCCTTCCCACTGTCGCCAAAGTGCTTGCTCATAGGGGGTCATATGATTGTTGGGTTTTTCTCTGTATCTATTATTGTAGGATCTCTCCTGCTCTCTCCTATCTTGTCGCTTTTGTCTTACTTCTCTCTATCACCTTTTCTATCCTTTTGAAGAAGTGAGGCTCCATAAATGCTAAAGAGGTAAGTATTATTTCTCAGTTGCAGTGAATAGAAGAAAATAGAAGAAAACTATAGAAAACTAAACAGAAGAAAGAAGAAATAACAATTTTAACATAAACCAGTGACACACTCCGGGGCTGATCAACCCTGGCAGGGCCTCCTTGGATGAGGGTGTCTAGTGATAATGGTCGAAACACCCGATGAATCCAAGGTCCACTACTGACGATGTGTCCCAAATTTAAAATGATAATTCTAGATCAGATCTCTAATCCATAAACCTAACCAAGGAAAATGGCAGATTAGCCTGGGTAAAAGACCAAAAGTTGAGGCATAACGATGTGCTGCTGGTAAAGTTTCTGGGCTGCCTTTCCTCATAACAGCCATCCCTCAAGAGTCTCTCAATTTAAAGCAATGCATTATCAGGGACTGTAACATCTAGCCCTTTTATTGAATCGTTGGTTTTCTACCTGGTGACAGTGTTTTTACATTGCAATGTGCCTTTGTGACATTCATTAGTGCCCTCACTGACACACAAAACAAAACAACGACTACACAACAGACTAACTACACACTGCACGCTAAACGTCACAAATCTCCCACATCTAAAAACTCTCTCATTCGCTCGCTCTGTCTCGCTGCCGTTACCGTCACTCCCAAAACTTTCCCCTCATCCTAAACAACCAAATCTCACGTGTTGACTGTTTATTTTAATTGGTCAACATGGTACATTTTTCCACCGATGGGAAAGAGGTGGCTTTTTTCCCCCCTTTCTTTACTGTTTTCGCGCTTAGAGAATTCTTTAAAAAAAACACCCAAAAAAACATGACGACAGTATATAGAAAAAAGCGTGGCTTATATACATTTTTTTATCATAACTCTGGATTTACTGGCCTGCAATTAAAATTTAAAAACTTCGAAGTCCGACCTTTCAACACGGCTTGAAAGACTCAGCGTGGCTGCAGCTTGTTGCTATGTCAGCTTAAATCAGTCATGTGATTTGGAGGTGCAGCGTGTCCGTGGACCACAGAGGGTTAATAACACTCACCTTCCTTCCATTTCCAGAGTGTGACTACCAACCACCTGTGTGAAATCTGAAATTCCCATGGTGTTGTTCAAAATGTGCTCTGGCACAACCATAAGCATCGGTTGCTGAAAATACTGAAAATAAGAAAAAGGCCGGTCTGTGCTATGGGCTGAACGATTTGTTAATGGAGGGGGTAACACTATGCAATATATTCAGTTTTAGCATTTATATTCACTGTTGACTGTAACTACGCTCAAAGTGTTAATGCTATCTTATTTTAATAAACAACACTGTCATATGCAAAACTAGGGTGGCAAGAGATCATTTTAGGGTGGCACTTGCCACCCCATGCCACCCTTCTAGAGCCGCCCCTGATAAAGCGCCTTGAGGCGACTGTGGTTGCGATTTGGCGATATATACATAGAATTAAATTGAATTGAATTGAATTGAATTAGGAGCAGCAATAGAGAAGGCCCCGCCCCCTCTGAGCTTCCTCTTGGACCTGGGTACCTCCAGGAGCAGCTGGTCAGCTGACCTGAGAAACCTGGGGCGTGAGTAAGGATGCAGAAGCTCAGAGAGGTAAGGTGGGACAAGACCGTTTAAACATTTAAAAACAAACATTAGAATTTTATAATGAACTCTAAGATATACAGGCAGCCAATGGAGTGAAGCCAGGATGGGAGTTATGTGCTCTCTTTTACGAGTTCTGGTTAAAAGTCGTGCATCAGCATTTTAGACTAGCTGCAGACGAGAGAGAAGACACTGACTAACTCCAAAATACAGCCCATTACAGTAATCCAAACGAGATGAAATAAATGGATTACTGTTTCAAAATGCTGCCTGGATAAAATAGGTCTTACCTTTGCCAAACGCCTTAAATGATAAAAACTGGACTTGACAGTAGCCCTAATTTGACTGTCTAATTTAAAATCACTGTCCATCTTAAAACCCAGGTTTGTAACAACAGGTTTAAAATACTCTGCCAGGGGTCCCAAATCAATAGCAGAGGGTTCACCAAACACAATCACCTCAGTTTTGCTTGAATTACATCTTAGAAAGTTTAGGGACATCCAAGATTTAATGTCTCCTAGAGATGCTAGCAGTGGTTTAATAGAGAAGGCATCCTTCTGCTTCAGAGGCAGATAAATCTGACAGTCGTCAGCGTAACAGTGGAAGAATATTCCATGCCTTCTGAGGATAGTTCCCAGGGGCTGTAAATATAATGAAAAAGCAGAGGCCCTAAAATTGAGCGCTGCGGGACCCCAAACTGGAAAAAATCGTGGTGGGACAGGATTATTTGGCTGACCACATCCTCTAAATAAGAAAGAGTCACAGGCTCAAACTGGTTAAAAACAGCAGAGCAAGGGATCGAGACAGAGGGGTCAGACTCAGGGGAAGAAATGAGAGCCTGCGTGGTTGCAACCTTCTCAATGAAAAAACACATAAAATCATTAGACAGTTTATGAGAGGCCTCCAAACAGCCATTTTGTCGAGCATTTAAGACTGAATCAATAGAGTTAAATAACACACGTGGATTGTGACTGTTGGATGAAATGATCTTAGAGAAGTATTTTCTTTTTGCCTCTTTGACCATATCCTGATAGAGGTGCCAGCAGTCCTTTAGGATTTGAAGAGACACCTGCAGTTTGTCCCTCTTCCATCTGCGTTCAGCTCTACGACACTCCCTCCTCACAGCCCGAGTGGTGTGATTAGACCAAGGCTCGGTTTTAGCCTTGGGCTGCCTGGTTTTCAATGGTGCGGACTGGACCAGATTAAAAGAGTCAATGAGGCTTAAAAACTCCTTCATCAGAGGTTTGTCAGGACAGCAGACATGGATATTAAAATCTCCCACAATAAGAACATGATCGTAGTTGGGCATAATCCCAGCTAGAAATTCTGAAAAAGTCATTTATGAAATTCTGATTGCATTTAGGGGGACGAGAAATTACAGCAAAGAGCAGAGTTAGAGCGACTGACTTCAAAACACGTGAGCTCAAAGCTGGAAGACGAGGGCTGTAAAAAACACTGTTTACATTTAAAATGCTTTTTAAATACAACCGCCGTACCTCCTCCTCTCCTGATCTACTTGGTGTGTTAAAATAGGAACAACCCGCTGGTAAAAGTTCAGATAAAAAACTGGACTCACCAGTGTTAAGCCAAGTCTCTGTGACACACATGAAGTCTCCAGGAGGTGAATAACTCCTTCAGAATAAAAGATTTGTTAACCAGCGATCTGGCGTTTACCAGGCCAATCCTGAAAGGAGCTGGGGATAAGGTATGAGCCTCAGCAGCATAGGGAGCCCGACACAGCGGCCTCAGATTGCGGAGGTTCGCCCGGCGCACATTGAGCCGAGGAGGACAGGGGTCACGGAGGAGCGGCACGTCATCCTGGCCATCCACGGGGATGAGGCAGGAATCCACAGGGTCCAGGAAACGTCGATGCACAAAAACTCCAGGGAATAATCTATGTATTCCTTTGACGGTACTGGGATGGTGCACCAAGGAGAGCTTGAGCGTAACCAGCCGACCACTGTGCCTACCCCGACGCCTTCGCCGGGTCAGCAGAATTCCCAGGTAACCAAGGTTGTGCTGACTACGTAGTCTCCAGGGGTCCAGAGTCAGCTGAGAGCTGAAACTCAGCCTCTGGCGAGGCCCTGGAGAGAGTAACAGTCTCTAAAAAGTCCAGCTTTTGAGAAACAGCTAGTCTTAATGGGATTTGCTCCCTGCTTAGAATGAGTGGGTGAAGATGTTGGCTGAGCTAATGACTGAACTGACAGTTGAACTAATGATTGAGCTGCAACCTGAGCAGGTAACAGAGCTAAAGACTGAACAGATAACAAAACGGGCTGCAGGGTGCGCTAACGGCAGTGCTACCAGCTGAGCTATAGGCTGAGTGAGTGACTGAGTAGAAGCCTGAGCAGGTGACTGTAGTGGTGGTTGTGATGGGAGAAGAGCAGAGTCAGAAAAAACAGTTTCTGTGAGATGAACTTTCTTCTCTGAATGAGCAGATGCAGATGAACGTCCTTAACAGTCTCAGTGTTTAAATAAACAGTCCTGGTCATAGTAACTCCAGGCTCGGAAGAAGCAGAGTGAACACAGTCCTTCACACTTAATGTGGGCTCAGAAACAGCAGTCTTTGTAACAACGGTCATAGGTGAAGCAGGAAAACCACTGTTATCCTCACTTGCCACACAAAAAACAACCCCCGAATAAACAGTCCCGCTGTCCGAAAGAGAAAACTGTCCTTTTCACTCACCACTGCCGGCTGCTCTGAGGGGTGACACGCCGGCGGCACGGCCACCACTTTCCCATTGGAGATGGCACCGACGGGCCGGGCAACACCACAAATGGTGGGCCGGGCCGCAAATCCTCCGGTGGGCCGGGCAGAGCATCCTCCGCTAGGCTGGGCAGGTAAGCGGTAGCAGCTGGGGGGTGAAGATGGACTGTGTTTAGGGTGAAGCGAACCCAGTAGCTTGGGGAGACCGGAAACCAGTCACTGTAGCTGGTTCGCTACACAGAATCAGTAAAGTCCTCTCGGAGCTCCTCGGACGGGACGAATGCCGCTGGGTCCATATTGTGGTCAGTCCGTACTGTCACAGCTGTGGAAGCAGATGTGTAGCGTAATGAGTGAAAGACCCAGAATGCATGCACTGGCTGTGATGCAAGTGAGCTTTATTTACAAGGTGAGGATACAAACAGAAACGGAGATGGCATGTACAGAAACTAAAGGAAGCCTAAACTGGGAAACAAGGAACCGGAACCAACAAAACCAAGATGCAAGGGGACTTAAAGCAGAGGTAACACGGGGGATGACAAGTAGGGAGAAACGCACGGATGTAACACAGATGGACCAGTAACAAGCAGACTAGGACACTGGGCTTAAATACACGCTGGAGCAATCAGGGAATAAGAGAGAGGAGGGAAACACAGCTGGGAGAAATCAGAGCTGATGAGACAAGGGGAAGCAACACCAGACACACTCCACACAGGACAGGCACTATCAAAGTAAAAGAGGAAATATAACAGGTATGCACAGACACGAGGTCAACACTAAGACATCAGACATGGCAACAGGGAGGGAACAGAGAGACATGGGACACAAAACAGAAGGAACTCAAAAATACTCCACAGTCATTTTTCATTCATATCTTAATCCCCTCTGTGGGTATTGACAGTTAAATCAGCTGAGGTTTTTCATTAATATTTTTAATATATGCTTTTTTAAAATTCAAAATGTTGGCCTGTGTTTCTGAGTCAATGAACAACTGATTTTTTTCATAGATGTGTGGTCCTTACAGGACAGTCACCACAAATGTGATTTATAGAATATAATGCTGAACATCAAACAGAACCAAAGTATTTAAAAATTAGGTCAACTTTAAACATATACAGCAGTAATATTAATCTATTTAACACCAATGAGGAACATTTTTCTGCAGAATAATTCATTTTTATCCGTTGATATTTTAAGCACAAATTCTCAGTAATACAGTTTTATGTCTGAGGTGTTTTCATAGTGTTTTATTGGTTCTTTTCCTGAAGGGATGGATTCAAAACTTCCTCAACCGCTTGTCATTGTCAGCTAACAATAAATATTTTGGGGAATATAACAGATATTAATTTAACTATATTAGTAGTAATATTTGGAAATTCTAATGAGGGGGTTAGTAAAACTGGGGCACCAAAGGAGATTCCACCATCAAAAACAGCTGTGACTAGGCCCATCAACATCATGAGTGAGGAGGTGGAAACAGTGGACAGCTGAAGGTACTTGGGCGTTACCCTGAATTACAGACTGGACTGGAGGAGCAGCAGTGATGCTGTGTACAAACAACCAATCACACCTGCTCCACGCCACATTTCTGAGGCAGCAGAGCTCCTTATCCCTCAGGCTGATTAAACCTTGGTACCATAAAGTACGCCTCAGGAAATCATTCCTACTGTTCTCTATAAAGCTGTATAATAGTTCTTCACTCTGTGACAGGTGACCATACCTGCCTAGCATAAAACACATATTTTGTATTATACCGTCATGCTGCTGTTTTTCCTCGATTTATGATGCATTTATTATGTATTAATTCAAATTGTTTTCTCCATTTCTTTTGCTCGCTGTGCTTTGTGGGGTGTCTGCAGCCGTTGGATGGCAGTTTTTATGCACGAGGGAGATCTCCTAGCCACAATGACGTTTGATTTGGATGATTTTGCACAACACCCCAGCACTGATAAGCTGGATCAGATTTATTGTTGGTGGCTAATTTGTTTAATGTTGTTGTACCAATGAATGCGCGGAAGGCAGAGGTGAAGTACAGTCTGTCAGAGCAGCTGGTGGAAGGGGGTATAATTGGGAAGGCAAAACGGTTGCTGCTTCTGGTGGAAGTGGGAGCAGTAGTTTATAAAAAATCATCCCACAAGATTTCAGTTGGAGGGTCACACCATGGGTGGAGGCTACTAAAACACTGACCCTGCCAGTCTGTTACAGGCTGGAAGGATACCTTTCAGGGAAAGTGAAACGCATTGCTACATTAATGCCTTTGAACCTTTGAAATGGCCCAAAGATATTTGGGAATTTGTTGTTTGTTGGAGTTTATTGCAGTTTTACAGCCAGACTCAAAATACCAAAACAGCAACACTGCAAACTAAACTTGAGGTTTCAAAATGGGATTTCACAAAAACAATTTTGCCTCCTGCTTTTTAATTTATATTAAATATGTTAAAAATGTCAGTTATTTTTAAATGGTATTTTTAAATATTGACTGTGGAAAAAATGGAATATCTATGCATAAAAGTAGCTACACTTTATAAAAGCCTTCTCCTCTGTGTGCAGATGCCCACTGAGAATTACATTTGAAGAGTATAAGAAGACAAAGCCATAAGCAGATTACTTGGCTGCCACCCCGCTAAACTATGAAGACTATATTTTTATTAATCTGTATAGAATAAACATCCTTAATTTTTACCTCTATGTCCCATGCCTCTGTCTAGGTTCTCCACTGTGCATGAACAAAAAGACAAGTTATAAACAATAATCCTTATCCTGTATGTTTTAATTTAAAAGTCTGTACCACATACAATTAGGATTTTGTTTCCATTACATGAAATTTAATACTTTAATTTATTCAAAACAATAATAATAAATCATTTATTAACAAATGAATAAAGACTCAAGGAAATAATAGTTAAAAAGTAACAAACAGTAATATAGTTATTATTAGTCCTGTTTAGCAGTAGACAAAGAAATAATAGCAGTATTATTGTTAGCATTCAGCTTAAAGGCATGTTTACACAGTCTAAGACAGCCAGGCCTTCATCATGTGTTCATATTGATGGTCTGAGGCAATCCTAAATGAGTTTGTACAATATAAAGTGATTACAGTTAACACTGATGAATGATGGTTTGTGAAACGTTCATATGCACACTCAGGTTTGTGTGTATCCACTGTTTGGGATGGAGTTCCAGTGTTTGATTAAACCTTCATATCTGTGCAGTAACCAGTAAGAACAGAGAGACGTGGCTCTCTTTGTCAGCTCGTTTTGCCTCAGCAGCCTTTGCCATGCAGCTCCAACAGCCTCCTCTTCATTCTCCTTGCCAGAGCCTCCTGATCATACTCTTTTACAGGTCTGTGGCATTCTCAGCCTCCTGCCCAACCTTTCAGGGGGATCCCCATGACCAGGTAGATTTGAGCTAAGAGACAGTAAGCTAGTTGACAAGGGACACCCTTTCCTCATTCATTTTGCTACATGACATGAACCCACGACACAGTTTTGTCTTTTCGTGAGCTCATGCAGGTTGGGTCAGCATGGCTTCTGTTGTGGAAAAAGCAGACAGACAGACAAACTGGAAATGTTTATTCCCCTTCCTAGTGTGCGAGCACTTATGCATTTTCAAGTTACAGTCAAATTCTAATGAGGCAATTAAAACAGGACCTGGCAGATGTGTGCGCACACACACACACACACACACACACACACACACACACAGCATGCAAGGTCATTCCTCTTTGTTTTTTTCTTTCTTGCACTTCCAATATTTCTTCAGTACATCTCTTCTTCTCCCATCTTTCTTTTCTGTCTTGTCTCTCCTTTCTCATCCCCACTTTGCTCTGCTGCCAGTGCATAATGGCACTGAGCAAGGCAGCCCGTGTCCCCCTCCCACCCACATCTCAGAGAGATTCAATTGGATTGGAAGCCAATCAATCACTATGAGTATCGAGCTGTTATTGGATTTGACCGTGGCTGACGGGGTGAGCTGGGTGGATGGAGGGGGGCTGGTTTGATTAAAGCTCTGCTCCAATGAAGGTAGATCTGATGGATTATTGCTATGGATGTACAGGACACAGAGACTGTGTGTGTAGGTGGAAGGGTGGATATCATGTGTGATTATGGTTGACATGTGTCATTGTTTGAGGTTTTGAAGCAGGGCCAGCCCTGACTGATGTCTGCTGAAGTCCAGCACTAGCTATTTATCATATAGAGATGTACTCACTCTGTGTCTCACGTTTCATTTCACATTTCAATTACTAAACTAATGTGATCAGAACAGACTGTGACCATAGAGTAAGTATGGTTTTCCACATCACAAGAGGACTCCTAAAAGGAAACGTGGCTTAATTACTACGATCACAATACGTTTGCTGGTATTTAAAGTGCACATGTCTCGGTGCATGTACAGCAATATACTGTAACCTAGGAAACACAATACGACAATATGTAGAGAAGAAAAAGAGGAAACACGACAAACAACGACCACTGGAAACTTGGTTGCATTTTCACTCGCACACAAAAATGCACAGATACATAAATAAACAATCTTCCTGTGGTGTGTGTGTGTGTATGTGTGAGATCGAGTGTCTGTGTCATCAAATATACTTGAAAAGGAGGGTGGGAAGCCGCAGTCACGCATCAGGAGCCAGCTGCAGACAGAGATGGATCCAGGAGATCCGGGCCATCCGCAGCCCACAAGAGTACCAAAGGCCAAACATCTCGGCAACGTCAGCAGGAGAACGGGGGAGGCCCCGGCAACAACCTGAACCACCAGTTCAGTCGACCCCACCAGGTGGGTCCCCAGGCGCCCAAGAACTTGGCATGGTTGGATGCATGCTAAGCTAAGTATTATATTTCAGAACAACAACATAACATCATATAACATCAGAAGACTCGGGGATTCTGGTCCAAATGACAAAGGACAATAAACCTCGTGAATTCCCATCAATTACTTTTACAATAAAACCTACTGTAGGTGAGAGGGACTAGTAGGGCTAAAGTGGAACTTTAATGTCAAATGAAAAAATAGATTTTTTAAAATTTCAGTGGAGTAATCACTTAAGATTTCAGTCTTTTGTTCTTACTTTATTTGAACGGCTCACATATTGTGGAGACATTTCTCACAGAGGTCCTGCTGTTTTCCTGACCTGGCTGATGATACGTAGTCCCGGGATCTAGCATGAGCCCCACTCATTATTACCGTACTCTTTTGTATTCCTGCCTTTTTCTCTTTGTCACTGTGTGTCAATGCAAACTGCTATAAATCCTCCTTCCTTACTGAGAAATGACAGACCACCAACCCACCCCTGCAAGCACACACACAAATAACCCTTGGCAGTGTGTATGAGTGATGGCTGCATTAGGTCTGTGGAGAATCTCCGTTATGACAGTGATGATGCTAAAGGATCTCTGACTCTCCCTCACACACACACACACACACACACACACACACACACACACACACACACACACACACACACATGTGCGCAGGCACACACACCATGATCACAATGAGGGAGGAGAGAGATACAGATCAGATAAAAACTACACTTTAAACTATCAAAGGTGGCATTTACGTTCAGATTATGAGATTTCTTCATAGAAATCCTGTTAATTTAGACACAAACACACACACACACACACACACACACTTGCAGTTCTGACAGTAGTGGCAAACTGCAGCCACAGATAATGCTGTAAGGAGCCAGTCAATACTAATTCACTCACTCTAACCTGCTTAGCACTGACCAGTCATTCTGTGTGTATGTGTTTGGATGTGTGTAAGTGAGAGAGAGGAAAAAGTTTCCCTTTCACTGTAAGTGAATGTGTGTGTGTATGTGTGTGTTCACCAGTGTGTCAGTAACCCATTTAGTGCTCCCCATACATATTTCTTTGCTGTAACATGAAACGTAGCTGTAGACCAGATCAATAGAAATGTTTCTTTGTTAATGAAGAAGTGTCCAGTGTGTGCGTGTCTGAGTGTGTGCTGCACTTGACCACCACTGGTTTAAGTTAGCAGACAATTCATACAGCCCATAAACGTCATTTCTAACGCACACCTGCGCGTCTTTGTCACTGCAGGTGAAGGGCGTCTACCAGTTGTCCTCACGTTTAAGAGGAACACCAAATTTCATGGGATGTGCAAAGCTGGCATGCTGCTGATACAGTAACTGGCCAGAATCACAGGTCAGGCAATAACAACAACGGTTCAGTGTGTTTATTCACAGTGAAAACACAGTTCAAACAAAAGATCAACACTAATGAAGGTCCCGGCCTCCCACATGTCCCACATGTCAGGGTTATCCACACATTTTCAACACTTCTCTCCCACAAAGCAGGTCACTGCGTCCACTGGAATCTGCGCACAGGGAAATGGTTGGTGAGCCGTTATACACAGGCAAGTAGCACAGCCACACACACACACACACACACACACACACACACACACACACACACACACACAGAAAACAGCACAGCGAGGCACCATGACAGTAATGCTTTTGCTAAATGATTATGGCTTGTGACTGATCCCAAACACGTTGTTACAACCAGATTTTGTTGATTTAAGTTTCTCTTTTCTTCTACTACATTTTAAAATAGACAACATGATAAATTAGACAGGGAAATATGCTAAAAATAATGATATTCATATATGTCGGCCATGTGCTTGTTAAGCTCTTCCAACAAAGTGAACTTTCTCAGTTACTTGCACAATTTGAATTTACTTGCCTGACACTAACGATTACAGTTTTTGCCCGTTGCTCGAACACTATAAACCCATGCTTAGACTAAAGTAACACAACTTGAAGCTTTTGTTACCATACCTCAAACACATGTACCCATACCTTAAACAAAAGCGCTGCTTTGCACTCTAGTTGCAATTATGCAGCACACTTACTCCTTTATGCAACACACATGGTCCTGCATACCACACTCTATTTCATACATAAGACACTTCGTTCAAAAATGAAATTTCAGGGTGCCATTTGGAAAACACATGTATCCAAAATAAAAAACACATCGGGTAATTGCAACCACTCAAATACACACCTGAAGGCACTTACTTGCAAAACTGAACACCAATTAGCCAACTGCAAAAAGCGCTCAGTTTAGCCATTTCAAGAACATTGCAAGCATGGATTCAATTCAATTCAATTCAATTTTATTTATATAGCGCCAAATCACAACAAAAGTCGCCTCAAGGCGCTTTATTTTGTACAGTAGATAGCACAATAATAAATACAGAGAAAAAGAGAAAAACCCAACAATCATATCATATGACCCCCTATGAGCAAGCACTTTGGCGACGGTGGGAAGGAAAAACTCCCTTTTAACAGGAAGAAACCTCCGGCAGAACCAGGCTCAGGGAGGGGCGGGGCCATCTGCTGCGACCGGTTGGGGTGAAAGAAGGAAAACAGGATGAAAGACATGCTGTGGAAGAGAGACAGAGATTAATAACAGATATGATTCGATGCAGAGAGGTCTATTACAGTTTTTGCCCGTTGCTTGAACACTATAAACCCATCCTTAGACTAAAGTAACACAACTTGAAGCTTTTGTTACCATACCTCAAACACATGTACCCATACCTTAAACAAAAGCGCTGCCTTGCACTCTAGTTGCAATTATGCAACACACTTACTCCTTTATGCAACACACATGGTCCTGCATACTACACTCTATTTCATACATAAGACACTTCGTTCAAAAATGAAATTTCAGGGTGCCATTTGGAAAACACATGTATCCAAAATACAAAACACATCGGGTAATTGCAACCACTCAAATACACACCTGAAGGCACTTACTTGCAAAACTGAACACCAATTAGCCAACTACAAAAAGCCCTCAGTTTAGCCATTTCAAGAACTTTGCAAGCATGGATGGAGGGAGAGCAAGAGGAAGAGGAGGAGGAGGAGGTCGAAGAGGCCATGCACGGACCCATATTTCTGATGATATAAGAGCAACTTTGGTGGACCATGTCATCAACCATGGCCTGACTATGAGGGAAGCTGGGCAGAGAGTCCACCCACATCTAAGCCGCTTCACAGTGGCATCTGTAATAAGAACATTCCGACTAGAAAACAGGTATGTCGTCACCTCTCTACCTTCTACTCTACTCAGATGGTTTTTATAGCACTGTTCTACAGTATATCACATTACCATATCAAGTGTACAGGGTATTGCAGGGTGCTAATGCTCTTTTTGCAGCCAAAGTGGTAGTTTCTGTGAAACATACCATGATTACTTATATTGAAGTACAGTGTTGTACAGTGGATGATACAGTATATACAGTAAAGTACTGTAAGAAAAATAAGCAAACCGATGACAATATGTGGTTGTATTTCTCTAGAATGACTCGAAGACCTTCTGGGGGAGGACGCCAACGCCTGTTCACACAACAGCAGGAACTTGCCGTTGTGGACCTAGTGAGGGCAGACAATGCCATCCGTCTCCACCAGCTATGAAAGACAATACTTGCAGACAGGCAAGTGTTCAACAACATAAACCATGTGAGCATCACCACCATCAGACGCATCTTGGGAAAACACAGCATCACCATGAAGCAGCTCTACAGAGTCCCATTTGAGAGGAACAGTGACAGGGTCAAAGGACTTCGAGCTGAATATGTACGGGTAAGTGTAACTGTCCTTTACATTTACAATACAGTATTGGTGAAATCCAGTAGCAGCTGAATATGTACCATATCAGTACCACATGGATCCATTCTGAGAGCTACACAGGTACCTGTGTGATGGGGTGAGGGTTCTGTATGTGTAGCACTGTAGTACAGTAATATGTTCTCTTTTTTTTTACAGAGAATCTTGGCCATGGATGGAGCTGCACTGTTACGGTCCTGAGTCTGTGGACTCAGTGTTTTTCTGTTTGTATTAAGTTTTCCTTGATTTCATGATGTGTTTTGATTTCTGTTGTTAGTATCCCTAGTTCCTTGGCATTTCTTGTGTTCTAGTTCTTAGGTTGTGGTTCTGTTACTTCTGTTCAGTTTCCTGTTTTACTTTGAAAGTCTGTGTTCTATGTCAGTGTGTTGAGTTTTGCCTCCCCTTGTCTTGTGATGTCTGATGAGTCCCAGCTGTGCTCTCCTCCTGTTTCACATTCCCTAATTACCTCAGTATGTATTTAAGCCCTGTGTTTTTCCCTGCCTGTTGTTGCGTCCTCCACATTGGTTGTGTGTGTGTTCATTGTCGTCTACCGTCAGCATCTCCGGTCTAGTTAAGTTTAAGTTGTTGTTTATGTAATGCCAAGCGTGATTCTCCAGCAAATAAAGCTGCCGTTTAAGTTCATGCTTTGTCTCCGAGTCCTGCACGTGGGTCCAGCCACTGACAGCCACACAACTCACCGTGACATGCACAGCCTCATGAATTCATTTTCATTGATGAAGCTGGATTCGACCTGTGCAAAACAAGACGACGGGGTCGTAATGTAATTGGCCAAAGGGCAATTGTGAACGTCCCAGGGCAGCGCGGGGGAAATATCACATTGTGTGCCGCCATAAGCCTTCGAGGGCTTCTGCATCATCATGCAAAACTAGGTCCATACAATAGCCAACATATACTCACATTTCTAGATGCTCTCCATAATATAGTTGTACAGAACAGACCAGATCAGCCCAGGTTTGTGGTGATATGGGATAATGTCAGTTTCCATCGGGCTGCTCTGGTCCAGGCCTGGTTCTCCAACCACAATCAACTTGAAGTGGTATACTTGCCCCCTTACTCACCATTTTTAAACCCTATAGAGGAATTTTTTTCGGCTTGGAGATGGCGTGTGTATGACCGCCAACCACATGCCCGCATGCCTCTTCTGCAGGCAATGGAACAGGCCTGCGGCGACATTCAGGTGACAGCAATCCATGGATGGTTTCGACATGCAAGGGGATATTTTCCCCGGTGCCTAGCGGGAGAAGACATTGCTTGCGATGTCGATGAGGTCCTGTGGCCAGACCCCAACAGACGGCGGGATCCATGAGCCCACGTATGCACAATTGTCATGATTTTTTGTGTTTACAGTATAGTGTTTTTTCTATTACTGTATTATGTTTTTTTTTTTTTTTTGCTTTATCTGAATTCATGGTACTGCAATGTACAGTGCTGCAATGTACAATATTGAGTAGGCCTATTCGCTTTTTTGGTTGTTTAAAAAATTGTGTCTCCTGAAAATATGCCTTCTGAATAAACAATGAAAATCAAAGACTGCAGTGTTTTATATAAAATAGACTAGTGTGTTCCCCCTGATCTGAAAGTGTTTGCATATGATGCAAGTATGTGTCATTTTGTCAACAGAGTTACATTTTGACAAAGGAATGTTAGGTTTTGATAGCAGAGTTTAGGTTTTGAGAGTAGAGTTTCAATTTGGCACAGATGTGAATGGTATATTTCCCAGTGTTGTGTCATGTTTACTTGTGTTTAGAGTTTTGGCACAATGAGCGAAGTTTTGCAAAATGTGTTCAAGCAACGGGCAAAAACTGTAACACATAGTGAGTGAGAAGGTGACTGGAAAGGAAAAACTCAATGCATCATGGGAATCCCCGGCAGCCTACGTCTATTGCAGCATAACTAAGGGAGGATTCAGGGTCACCTGGTCCAGCCCTAACTATATGCTTTAGCAAAAAGGAAAGTTTTAAGCCTAACCTTGAAAGTAGAGATAGTGTCTGTCTCCTGAATCCAAACTGGAAGCTGGTTCCACAGAAGAGGGGCCTGAAAACTGAAGGCTCTCCCTCCCATTCTACTTTTAAATACTCTAGGAACAACAAGTAAGCCTGCAGAGCGAGAGCGAAGTGCTCTAATAGGGTGATATGGTACTACAAGGTCATTAAGATAAGATGGGGCCTGATTATTTAAGACCTTGTATGTGAGGAGCAGGATTTTGAATTCAATTCTGGATTTAACAGGAAGCCAATGAAGGGAAGCCAAAACAGGAGAAATATGCTCTCTCTTTCTAGTCCCTGTCAGTACTCTTGCTGCAGCATTTTGGATTAACTGAAGACTTTTCAGGGAGTTTTTAGGACATCCTGATAATAATGAGTTACAGTAGTCCAGCCTGGAAGTAATGAAGGCATGAACTAGTTTTTCAGCATCACTCTGAGACAGGATATTTCTAATTTTAGAGATGTTGCGCAAATGGAAGAAAGCAGTCTTACATATTTGTTTAATATGTGCCTTGAAGGACATGTCCTGGTCAAAAATGACTCCAAGGTTCCTCACAGCATTACTGGAGGCCAAGGTAATGCCATCCAGAGTAAGGATCTGCTTAGATACCATATTTCTAAGATTTTCAGGGCCGAGTACAATAACCTCAGTTTTATCTGAATTAAGAAGCAGGAAGTTAGCGGCCATCCAGGTCTTTATGTCTTTAAGACATTCCTGCAGTTTAACTAATTGGTGTGTGTTACCTGGCTTCATGGATAGATAGAGCTGCGTATCATCTGCATAGCAGTGAAAATTTATGCTATGTCTTCTAATGATGCTACCTAGGGGAAGCATGTATAATGTAAATAGAATTGGTCCTAGCACTGAACCCTGTGGAACTCCATAATTAACCTCAGCATGTGAAGAGGACTCTCCATTTACTTGAACAAATTGGAGTCTATTAGATAGATATGATACAAACCACTGCAGTGCAGTACCTGTAATACCTACAGCATGTTCTAATCGCTCTAATAGGATATTATGGTCGACAGTATCAAACGCTGCACTGAGGTCTAGCAGGACAAGCACGGAGATGAGTCCACTGTCAGAGGCCATAAGAAGATCATTTGTAACCTTCACTAAAGCTGTTTCTGTGCTGTGATGAGCTCTGAAACCTGACTGAAACTCTTCAAATAAGCCATTCCTCTGCAGATGATCTGTTAGCTGTTTGACAACTACTCTTTCAAGGATTTTTGATATGAAAGGAAGGTTGGAGATTGGCCTGTAATTAGCTAAGACAGCTGGGTCTAGAGATTGCTTTTTAAGTAAGGGTTTAACTACAGCCACCTTGAAGGCCTGTGGTACATAGCCAATTATTAGAGATAGATTGATCATATTTAAGATTGAAGAATTAATTAATGGCAGGACTTCTTTGAGCAGTTTTGTAGGAATGGGGTCTAAAAGACACGTTGATGGTTTGGAGGAAGTAATTATTGAAGTTAACTCAGAAAGATCGATTGGAGAAAAAGAGTCTAACTTAACATCAATGGTACTAAAAGTAGCTGTAGATAATATTACATCTGTGGGATGATTATTGGTAATTTTTTCTCTAATGATAAAAATTTTATTTCTGAAGAAGTTCATGAAGTCATTACTAGTTAACGTTAAAGGGATGGTTGGCTCAGTAGAGCTCTGACTTTTTGTCAGCCTGGCTACAGTGCTGAAGAGAAACCTGGGGTTGTTCTTATTTTCTTCAATCAGTGACGAATAGTAAGATGTTCTGGCTTTGCGGAGGGCTTTCTTATAAAGCAGCAAACTATTTCTCCAGGCTAAATGATGATCCTCTAAATTTGTGACACGCCATTTCCTCTCCAGCTTACGAGTTATCTGCTTTAGGCTACGTGTTTGAGAATTATACCACGGAGTCAGGTACTTCTGATTTGAGACCTTAGTTTTCACAGGAGCTACAGTATCCAGAGTCGTACGTAGTGAGGAGGTAAAATTATTAACAAGATAATCGACCTCTGTTGGAGTAGCGTTCAGATAGCTGCTCTGCTCTATGTTGGTACAGGGCATTGAAGATGATAACAGTGGGTGGATTATATTCTTAAACTTAGTTACAGCACTTTCAGAAAGACATCTACTTTGATAAAGTCTACTCTCCACTGCTGTGTAATCAATTATTGTAAATGTAAATGTTATCAGGAAATGATCAGACAGCAGAGGGTTTTCAGGAAACACTGTTAAATGTTCAGTTTCTATGCCATATGTTAAAACAAGATCTAGAGTGTGATTAAAGTGGTGGGTGGGTTCTTTTACATTTTGAGAGAAGCCAATTGAGTCTAATAACAGATTAAATGCAATTTTGAGGCTGTCATTTTTAGCATCTACATGGATGTTAAAATCACCCACAATAATTATTTTATCAGAGCTGAGCACTAAATCAAATAAAAAGTCTGAGAAATCAGAGAGAAACTCTGTGTAAGGCCCAGGTGGACGATAGATGATAACAAGTAAGACTGGTTTCTGAGTTTTACAGCTGGGGTGGACAAGGCTAAGCATCAGGCTTTCAAATGAATTAAAAGTCTGTCTTGGTCTTTCGTTAATTAATAGACTGGTGTGAAAAATTGCTGCCACACCGCCCCCTCGGCCTGTGCTTCGAGGTTTCTGGTAGTTAGAATGATTCGGGGGTGTTGATTCATTTAAACTAACATAATCATCCTGCTGCAACCAGGTTTCTGTAAGGCAGAGTAAATCGATTTGTTGGTCAATTATTAAGTCATGTACTAACAGAGACTTGGAGGAGAGAGACCTAATATTTAATAATCCACATTTCACTGTTTTACTCTTTGGTTCAGATGTGGATTCTGTATTGTTCTTTCTTTTTGATTTTTTATGTTTAAGTTTTTTATTGCTGGTTTTTGGTTTGTTTTTTGTCTGTTTGGGAGCTGACACAGTCTCAATGGAGATGGTTTTTTGGGGGGGTAGCGGGAGGAGAGAAGCTGCAGAGAGGCACGTAAGACTGCAACTCTGCTTCCTGGTCCCAACTCTGGATAGTCAGATTTTGGGGGGTTTAATAAATTTGTCCATATTTCTAGAAATGAGAGCTGCTCCATCCAAAGTGGGATGGATGCCGTCTCTCCTAACAAGACCAGGTTTCCTCCAGAAGGTTTGCCAATTATCTATGAAGCCCACATCGTTTCTGGGACACCACTCAGACAGCCAGCAATTTAAGGAGAACATGCGGCTAAACATGTCACTCCTGGTCTGATTGGGGAGGGGACCAGAGAAAACTACAGAGTCCGACATTGTTTTGGCAAAGTTGCACACCGATTCAATATTGATTTTAGTGACCTCCGATTGGCGTAACCGGGTGTCATTACTGCCGACGTGAATTATGATCTTACTGTATTTACGTTTACCCTTAGCCAGCAGTTTTAAATTTCCTTCAATGTCGCCTGCTCTGGCCCCTGGAAGGCAATTGACTATGGTTGCCGGTGTCTCTAGCTTCACATGTCTGAGAACAGAATCACCAATTACCAGAGTTTGACCCCCGGCGGGTGTGTCGCCGAGTGGGGAAAAACGGTTAGACACATGAACAGGTTGGTGGTGTACCTGAGAGCAAGAGGAACAGGAGGAGGAGGAGGAGGTCGAAGAGGCCATGCACGGACCCATATTTCTGATGATATAAGAGCAACTTTGGTGGACCATGTCATCAACCATGGCCTGACTATGAGGGAAGCTGGGCAGAGAGTCCACCCACATCTAAGCCGCTTCACAGTGGCATCTGTAATACGAACATGCCGACTAGAAAACAGGTATGTCGTCACCTCTCTACCTTCTACTCTACTCAGATGGTTTTCATAGCACTGTTCTACAGTATATCACATTACCATATCAAGTGTACAGGGTATTGCAGGGTGCTAATGCTCCTTTTGCAGCCAAAGTGGTAGTTTTTGTGAAACATACCATGATTACTTATATTGAAGTACAGTGTTGTACAGTGGATGATACAGTATATACAGTAAAGTACTGTAAGAAAAATAAGCAAACTGATGACAATATGTGGTTGTATTTCTCTAGAACGACTCGAAGACCTTCTGGGGGAGGACGCCAACGCCTGTTCACACAACAGCAGGAACTTGCCGTTGTGGACCTAGTGAGGGCAGACAATGCCATCCGTCTCCACCAGCCACGAAAGACAATACTTGCAGACAGGCAAGTGTTCAACAACATAAACCATGTGAGCATCACCACCATCAGACACATCTTGGGAAAACACAGCATCACCATGAAGCAGCTCTACAGAGTCCCATTTGAGATGAACAGTGACAGGGTCAAAGGACTTCGAGCTGAATATGTACGGGTAAGTGTAACTGTCCTTTACATTTACAATACAGTATTGGTGAAATCCAGTAGCAGCTGAATATGTACCATATCAGTACCACATGGATCCATTCTGAGAGCTACACAGGTACCTGTGTGATGGGGTGAGGGTTCTGTATGTGTAGCACTGTAGTACAGTAATATGTTCTCTTTTTTTTTTTTTACAGAGAATCTTGGCCATGGATGGAGCTGCACAGCCTCATGAATTCATTTTCATTGATGAAGCTGGATTCGACCTGTGCAAAACAAGACGACGGGGTCGTAATGTAATTGGCCAAAGGGCAATTGTGCACGTCCCAGGGCTGCTCTGGTCCAGGCCTGGTTCTCCAACCACAATCAACTTGAAGTGGTATGCTTGCCCCCTTACTCACCATTTTTAAACCCTATAGAGGAATTTTTTTTTCGACTTGGAGATGGCGTGTATATCTTGGCACATAGCATTATCTGTTATTATATAAAACCTTGGAGAAAGGGGACCTCAGATCAGCTAAAACATGAGTAAAGCCAGACGGTAATTCTTTCCTGTCACGGAGTGGCCAAAACAGCATCTTCAGCCAAGTCACAAGCACCCACCTCCGATGGGTCAGCTGGAGGCTCTTACAGTGTCATATTCTTATTAATGGCGATTAGCCTCAACAGAGCAAGTCTGCATTTTCGTTTCACTTGTTTGATTGTAACTTTATTTGGTTACAGAGAAAAACTAAATGAATGAAATGAAAAAGAAAAAAAACATCTGTAGCTATGTAGGATTTTTCCAGTATATTCATATTTTTTGAACCTTATTGTTTTCTAACCGGTTTCACTATAACTGCTTAAACACCCTCTTTTTTTTTTACATTGACAGCAAAGTGAAGGGGCTGACGGGCCTTTCAAACATCTTGATTCCCTTTAGCTGGACTGCCATATCTCTTATTGATAACCTGTCCAGTTTCATTAGCATATCTAATTCATACATAACTCACATAAACTGATGAGTATGCATGAATCCCCAGGGTCAATATTTCATTTTTGCTCCATTTGCACAATCATTGAATTTCTGGGAGAATGGGAGATTGTGCAGGTGCAAATGTGTGTGTTATGTGTATTACATGAAGGTGTGACAAGTAGACAGATAATAATTAGATTCTGATTAGATTTGGATCAAAGACATAGTCTATGTATTACTTGCATTAGGATTGGAGTTCATAGCTTAACAGCCAAATATCCAAATGGTTTTAGCAGCATTAAATTATCTATTCCATAAAAAACAAGCAAAGTATTCACAAAATTACTGAAACATCTGCATTTCAGGTGCACTGCATTTGTACGAGAGACGTCTTAAATCAGCAGCAGATGAAAGTGTTGTTCTGAGTCAGGTTAAACACATGCCATTGGTTATCTCTTTATCGAGGCACATTTTAGATGTAAATGAACAGCTGGTTTTTAAAATGGAGGCAAAAGGACATTTAGAAAGGAGCAAACCGTTTTTGAGTGACTGGAAGTAAAGAGTTTTCAGAACAGTGAACAAAGAAAGGCGGGTGCAAAAAAGCCATAGAAAGTCATGACACCAGCTGAAGTCTATCAGTAATTAGAAAGTAATCGTGCCACTTAATATCAGATGGTTCAGTTCAGTCTCATTACCAAGGTTTCACACAAGAAGAAGCTCATGATGGGTAAATAATTTCCCCTAGGGATCAATAAAGTATTCTGATTCTGATTCTGATTAAAACCAATGAGCTCAAGGCCTTTGCAAAACAGCAAAAACATACTGATGGGATTGGTTACAGAGGAATTTCTACTACTGAAGGTTCCGGTGAGCAGTGAGTGTTGGGACCATAACCCAGGAGTGGAAAAATCACAATTTTACCATGAACTGACCTTACCATGACCCCCACAAGATTTCAGACAGAGTGAAAAGAATGATCAGAAAAGGTCTCAGAAAAACCTGGAATCAGCAGGTAGAACTGTTTCGAAGAAAAAGCATATTGAAGCACATTTGCTGAGCAGCATGTAGACAAGCCTCTGAAATACTGGGAGGATATAGTTTGGTCAGATGAGACCAAAACTGAACTCTCTGGATGGCATAATACAAAGAGTTCACTACTATGCCATGTGTGCCTTTGGAGGTCAAAGGCACTGCATAAACACAATATCAGTGGTGAAGTTTGCAGGTGGGAACATCATGGTGTGGAGCTGTTTTTACCATATAGCACTGGCATACTTGATATAACTAAAGAATGGAAGAATGCAAACAATATAGTCCACAGGGACATCTGACTAAGCTCATCTGTCAGTCTGTCTATCACCACCACAAACAATAAGGGTTTAGAACCTCTCTGATGTAATCACACTCCCACCATGAACCAATTTGCGGTCGTCATGCTGTCGTTTAGATCCACTGTATACTTGAGCACTCTACACACTAGTGAGATGGGCTTTGCCAGTGACATGCCATAATTTATTTTTCAACAGCACAATACCCCCAGAAACACCTCCAGGCTGTGTAAGGGCTGTTTGACCAAGAAGGAGAGTGGTGGAGTGCTGCACCAGATGGCCTGGAGAGGACATACTTCAAAGCATATGAGGAGTGAAGCTGCTGGTTACAAAGGAGCACGGGACAAAGCATCTGCCAAGACATTATCTTTGCCCTTAATGTGCTGAATGTCCAAAGTGTAAGGCTGCAAAAAGAGAGCCCACCGCATGAGCCTCTGATTTGGGTTCTGCAGTGAGTTCAAGAAAGTGAGAGCAATATCATGCTCTATCAAAGTTGTTTTAGAAGGTGTGTCTCTAAGCAAAGTTGGATACCTTTTAATTAAAGCAGACAGTTCTGCACGTTTGTCAGCAGGCAAATGGCCCAACAACACATCCAAGTTCTGAAGAGTTTCTGAATTCTTCAGACGACCAAGCAATAAAGGATCATCAAGTGCTGCCACATCCTCCCCCCCACAAACTGACTGCGCCATTGTACAAGCAGTCAACGCTGGACTCGATGTGGAAGGAGAAATGAGAGAGCCTGACAGACCGACGGACAAAGGACGAACATGATATGGTTTCAACAAATTAACATGGCAAAGTTGATTTCTTTTCCGGCAATCTGGGGTAGTGTGATAGATTGATTATTAGTTGAAGTTCATAATGGAGTAAAAAGTTGTGGTTAAAAGTTACTCAATTTATTATTCAATTTATTTGAAATATGTATGTATAAAAAAGGGTAAAAGAAGTCCCATCAAAGAGATGTAATGTAACACAGGCTAAAACAGTTAAAAGAGTTCATGACTTTGTTCAACTGGATAACAATTCTTAATGTGACTACAACCTGTGTAAAATTCAATCTGTGTTCTACTTGTCGAGCCTGGGGAATAATCCATGTGATTTAGTGATCATGATTGATTAGTTATGCCTGCCGTTGCCGGAAGGGGGAGCTCTGGCCACGATGCCTCATTCGCAATGAAGCTGCTGAAAGAGAAGCATCGTGTCTGAGCGTCATCATTGACTTATCCCCTTTTCAGGTAATAATTGAGCAATTCTTCTTTTGAACTTTACAAATATGTATGTTGAGCTGTACTGACCGTGTTTCCAAATGTACCAAGAGGATACTAGGAATATTTAGATGACTTATGTTAATTGAGTTGTTGGGATAAGTTATAAGCAGCTAGCTAAGCTAAGCGCTCTGTTGGTGGCTAGCATGGAGCACTATCGTGCCAGACTGTGTATGAAACATACAGCATTGTGTGCATTTTGCATTTGATCTGGGCAAAGAACATGTTTATTTTGTGTGAAGGGACAAATGCCTATTAGTATTTTTATATGAATATTTTGTTTATTTTCTGTACATTTAAGTTTAATGATCTAAGTTTGTTTATTGATTCATAAGCTGTTTTTGTAAATTCTTACATTCAATTTAATCTGTAACTTAAAGGAAAGAAAGCAGTTTGAGATATTTTTTCTTACAACTAATAGAGACTACATTGTTATTAAGATGTTTACTACTTTTGTATGTATGTTTATATTTCTGAATCATTCGCAATGAAGCTGCTGAAAGAGAAGCATCGTGTCTGAGCGTCATCATTGACTTATCCCCTTTTGAGCTGTAGCTCAGGTGGCAGAGCAGGTCAGCCACTAATCAGAAGGTCGGTGGTTCGATCCCAGGCCAAATATCCTTGGGCAAGATACTAACCCCATGTTTGCCTACTGGTGGTGGTCAGAGGGCCCGGTGGCGCCTGTGTCCGGCAGCCTCGCCTCTGTCAGTGCGCCCCAGGGCAGCTGTGGCTACAATGTAGCTTGCTATCGCCAGTGTGTGAATGTGTGTGTGAATGGGTGAATGACTGAATGTAGTGTAAAGCGCTTTGGGGTCCTATGGACTAGAAAAGCGCTATACAAATGCAGGCCATTTTCAGCCCCTTTTCAGGGTGTAACAGTAGCAATCAGGTAATTCTGTTCAGACAGTTTCTGTACCACGGTGTAAGGCCCAGCAAACCGTGCCTGGAATGGTGACCCTGCAATCGGCAGCAAAGCCCAAACCTGGTCACCCTCACTAAACTGCTGCTCTTCAGACTGCCGGTCATGAAGATATTTCATCTTGACCTGAGCCTTTTCAAGATTCTGTCTGGCCAACTGCCCTGCCACATACAGCCTGTGCCGAAAACCATTAACGTAATCTATCAAGTTCACTGGTGGTTCACCTGATAACCACTTATCACACAGCACTTTCAAGGGTCCCCGAACTTTGTGGCCAAAGACCAAGTCATTTCGGCTAAACCCAGTACTCTCCTGGCACACTTCTCGCGCTGCCAACAGAAGCCACGGTAAACCTTCCTCCCAGTCACTCCTCATTTCTGTGCAATAGGCACGTAACAAGGACTTCAGTGTTTGATGGAAGCGCTCTAAAGCACCTTGGCTCTGCGGATGATAAGGAGAAGCTTTATTATGTGTGATGTTCAACAGCTTAAGAACTTGTGCAAATGGATTGGATGAAAAGTTTGATCCCTGGTCACTCTGGATAATCTTCGGTATGCCAAATATAGAAATAAACTGTGTCAAAGCCTTCACCACAGACTTGGCTGTGATGGTACGCAGCGGATATGCAGCAGGATAACGCGTAACCTGGCACATTACAGTCAACAGATACTCCGAACCAGATTTTGATCTAGGAAGAGGGCCCACACAGTCAATGATCAAATGTTCAAATGGGTTACTCACAGCAAGGATGGGACAAAGTGGAGCAGGTTTAATAGATTGATTGGGCTTACCTACAACTTGGCAAATATGGCAGGTTTTAATGTAAACTGAAACATCACGCTTAAGACGTGGCCAAAAGAAGTAGCGCAAGATGTAATTGTAAGTCTTCGTCACTCTCAAATGCCCAGATTTGTCGTGAGAACACTTTAACACATCATCACGGTATTTAGTCGGAACCACAATCTGGACAACTGGACTTCCAACACAGTCCAACCCTTGTGGACTCCACCTACGGACTAGTACATCCTTCTGCAGAAAATAACCTGAGGCCGCACTTCTAGCATCATCACTAGGTTGCACTTTGTGAAACAGCTCGGTCAGTGAAGCATCAGCACGCTGTGCTTGAATTAACTCTTGCTGGGAAACTGACAAATGTTCAGGAAAAATCAAATCTGGTTCAACCTGACACTCATCTGCTTGAGTTACAGGCTCTGCATCCCTTCTAGCTGCAGCCCTTGTAACAACACAAGCTGCAAAGTCAGACAAACCCTGTTCACACTCATGGGACTCATTCAGAACTCTAGATTTAACAGGCAAAGAACTGTCAGCCCAGACTCAATTTCCAGCTAAATCAGTCCCCAAAATCACATGTACGCCCTCAAGTGGCAAAGCAGGGCGAACACCAATGCAGATATCATTATCCACAAAACTGCATGACAGCCTGACTTTATGCAATGGGGCACAGATAGTGGTTGAACCCATGCCTTGAACAAGTACACACTCACCAGTATCAGTAACCTGTGAAAAGGGTAACACGGAGGCTAAGATAAAAGAATCCTTCGCTCCTGTGTCTCGCAAAATCTTTACAGGAACTTTATGAACATCACCTGGGAGTGACACAAACCCATCCGACACAAAATCCTCAAACTCCAAAAATCTCTCTGAGGGTTTCCCGAGAGACTACTGAAATTTCCCATGCAGGAATGGTAAGAGCCGCAGGCTTAACCTGTTTGCCTGTACGCGCCAACTTGCTTTTCAACAAGGGACATTCTGCTTTCCAGTGTCCATCGCCATGGCAATAATTGCAAGCTTGACCAAACTTACTGGGCTTCACACCACCATTGGCCTTTGCAGGATCTGATGTATATATGTGTATATATATTTATATCTATCTATCTATAGATATATATATATATATATATATATATATATATATATATATATATATATATATATATATAGATAGATAGATAGATAGATAGATAGATAGATGTACTTTTCTTTTATAGTCGCAGACAGAGCAAAGTATGTCTGTACTGGTGGTAATGGCAGAGCTCTGGTACACCAACCTGTGGAGGACATGTCTACAGTACATCATCTGTCTGCAGCATCTATACCTCACTTTAATGGTACTTATGATATCATTTATTGTCATTACCATCTGAGGCCACTCTAACCACTAACATATACACAAGTACATGCAAGTGCAGGTAGCAGGCACAGTAAGTGATATAGATTGCAGCACTCTTCAGTCCGTACAGAATGGAGGTCGTGACCTTGGACCAAATGTCATCAAAGAGCTGTAAATCTCTCAGTGGTTTGTGTAGCATCCTCTTAAGCTCGTCTTCTTTTGCACCAAAATACACTTAAATTAATGAAATTAAAACAACAATCCAAGGCCTTGGAAACTTACCAAAAAGCTTATCCCTCATTTTAATCTGTTATCAAAGCTTTATATGTAAGAACCAATGGCACACGTTTTTACTTAAAATGTATTTTATTCAATGTGGAACTAACCATAAAATCACATGAAATTCAAATTAGATCTGTCAAGCTATGCTATGCTGCCAGGTTTGTAATTTCTACATCAGATCATAAACTCTAAACATTTCCTTTGCCGTTTTTCCCCAATCTGGAGCCTGAGACAACATGTGACACTCAGTAGGATTAGGTTACTTGCAGATTCTGTCCATAGGTGTAAATCTAACTGCATGTCTTTGGACTGTGAGACGAAGCCAGAATACGTGAACAGAAACCATACAGACACAGGGAGAACATGCAAACTCCACACAGAAAGATCTCAGACAGATGGTGGGCCAAAGGCAATAAATATGACACATGGGATTACCAAACAGTGTCATATCAAAGTATAATTATTATTAGAGTCTGGAAAAACCTTGAACCAGAGGGCTCGTCTCACTCGCCACCACGCTGAAAAAACATTAGCCAAGGATGGCAAAGCTAACATTTTATCAATCAACACACTTAACCTGAAGAAAGGTTTTTATCATATGTGACCATAATACCTTAATATATTACAGACGACTGACAACATATACCTGTAATAGTACAACATTCCACACGTTGCATGCAACACTGGGGAAAGTTTTAGATTATTGGTCAGTCTGTCTGCTTGATAATCCCAAGATGTAGTTTGCAGGTGAATAAAGGTGATAACTTACAGTGTTTGGCGATATATGCTATTGTAATACTCAGCATTTTGCAGCATATGTGAAACTGCAATAATATCCTATTTTAAGTGTCATGATGATATTCTCTATTCTCTGACACATGCTCTAATATTTGCATTTTGGACTTGCATTATTTGAACACTGTCTTCATCTTCCAGCAGCTTTTAAAGTGTAGTATGTATTTATACTTTAAAAAAATCCACCAAAGATAAAAAGTCATATAGAACTTTTCCTCCCAAAAGATAATTTACCTATCTCTGCCTTTCTCCTCTTCCTTATTTCTCCATCTGTCTCATCCTCGCAAGGCCATTACCCCATTAATCAAATACAGGCCACCTCACCACTATCTGTCTTCTGCCGAGGCTGGTCATGATGGGATGGGGAAGCAGAGAGGAGAATCAATGAGGCCCCTGCCTGTCAAGTCTGCTCAGTCGTTTTCATATCCATCTACCCATTGCTGTGTCCTCCTCTTCTTCCTCAACGTTGCCGTTTTTTTCATTGTTAGTTTCCAAACCTAAAAGTGTGTTGACTAAGGGACCAAATGCTGCTACAGCCTCTCTGCATCCTCACATGTGGTAGATTTGATGAACTTTGAGTCTCAGTAACGATGCATATTGTGTAAAAAATTAACATTTATTTTTATTCTAAAAACATTTCTCCGTATTTCTAATAAATGCGTTGAATTAATGAAAAGACGACTTGATGACTGCTGGAAAGGAGAATGTTAAACTGAGGGGTAGGCTGCTAATGAAGTTCAAAATGATGTGGGAGTTTTCATGAATGCAGCTCTGTGCTGAAGACCTTTCTCTGACTGAGTGCACCTTAATCTATACAGGCATAGATCACTCCATCAAGTAAAAATGACCTCTACATATTTTCAAGTTACATTCTGCTCTAAATTCAACATGATGTCACAAAGTTTGCAGATGTATTAACACCAGTTCTAGTAACATGTGGTGGTGCATATATTTTCACAGTAATGTAAAAATCTAAAAATCTTTTGTGATAAATTTTATGAAAGGACAAAACGCATCACTGACTTTCACTAAGATAGTTTCCCAGACAGAGATGGGGGGTTGCTCTGTAGAAGCCTCTTATTTCACATCATTAAGAGGTGATGATATGCAGCTGAACAACAAGCACTAAACTGAGAAAAGCAAAAATCCCTCATTTGAACTTTGTCATAAAGTTCTTGAAGATACAAAGAAAATGATATATTTTATAACAGTGTTCTGTAAATACTTTCTGTTAATGATTCCTGAAATACCGTTTACATGTGTTAAAATCACAGCATAGAGAGGATATTTGTGCCGGGGTTTGGAAGTCGATGGCCTTCTGTGTGTGTGTGTGTGGGGGGGGGGGGTCGGGGGTCGGGCAGCTATTTGAACGGTCACCTAATGTGTCAAATCCAGTCTGGGCTCTCAAACCTGTCTGTAAAATGACTGCAGTGATTTATCTGAGATGTGCAGAGCGCAGAAGGAGAGTTAAAATACAGGTGGCTCACAGCGGCCAATTCACTGCAATCCATACATTATTTATGTAACATTAATAATGTAACATTAGTAACATAAATACTGTTATAATGTAGAAGGCTCTTACTTACCTAACAGTAAAACTACTGTTAAGACATCTACTTAATACATGTAACAAATTGTGTTATTAAAGTGTTTATTTATTCATCGTATTTTAAATTTTACATGGTTTATCCGGTCTCTACATTCAGGTGGGGTCATATGATGATGATGAAGCTTTGATTGCACAATCCCAAGAAACAATGTGAAAAATGTATAAAACAGGTATCAGTTGTTTAGATTCTCCCGACTGCAGAGTTGAAACAAACTGTATTCTGTGGGAACAGTGAGCGCTGTTTGTATGGTCGCTCATTAGGACCAGGTTGAACACTAATAACTGTTCATTCTCTCCTACCTGTCAGCACATGGAGTGTTTCCACCTATAACTAAATAAATAAATACAGCAGGTTGGACACTTATTTGCGGGACATGTACCAGTTGCTGGATTTGGGGTCTCCCTTTCACAGAGTTAAATTTTTGAACCAGAGTATTAAAATAAATCACAAAGACGATAGACTAAGATTAGCGGCAGACACCTTGAGTAAGCGGGCATGACTGTGATGGTCAAAGCTATCACTGTTCATTTATTTGGAAAACGTAAATGGAGGGAATTAACAATAGTTTTAAGCACAGTGCCAGAGCTTTGTGGTTCACTCCTACAGCAGCGTTTCACTGACCTTATTAATCATCAGAAATATTTAGAACAAAGTGCCACATGTTTCTGGCAGAAATACACACATGTATACATATTGTTGCACTTTTAAATTGTGATTTTTCATTTTATATAAGAACATTATCAGTGCAATGAAATAATCATTTTATGCTTTCATGTTCAGAAACACAAATCAGTAATAATCTTAGAAGATAAGAATCCCTTTCTGCCTGGCTTGTTCAGAGTGCACAACCTGTATTTTATTTGCTTCAAACGTGCATCTATATCAGTATTTCATTGAAAGGTTGATTCTGGCACAATTATAGAATCCCTCAACAAATTTTAAAGGTATACATATATAGTGTAGCAAGTCTGTAACTGAATGCGCCTCCACACTGCTCCCCCTGGTGGATACACAAGACATTAATACTGATTTTCCTAAATGGGGTATTATTAGTTATTAATAGGAGTATTACTACTCATGGTCACATCACCCACGCCGCAGGCAGGGGATATCGTTACGACCACACATCATTCAGTCAGGATTCCACGAAGGATCAATCATGGTCCTGTTTTTCCATGGCCTCTCCAAACTCCTCCCACACCCAGGTTTTTGCTTCAGCTGCTGTCCAAGCTGTTTTCTGCTTGGCTTCCAAAGTCCCACAGGCTAACCAAGCCCAATAGGACTCCTTCTTCAGCCTGGTGGCTCCCTTCACCTCTGGTGTCCACCATTTGGTTCGGGGGTTACCACCACGACAGGCACCAACCACCTTGTGGACGTAGGTCAGTGCAGCAGCTTCGGCAATGTAGGTACTGAACATGGTCCATTCAGACTCGGTGTCCCCAGTGTCCCTCAGAATGCTGTTGAAGCTCTGCTGGACAAAACAGCAGAGTAACAAGGCCGGGAGGCCTTTCCTCCCATCTCCAGGTCTCACCGTCATTGCCCACGTGAGCATTGAAGTCTCCCAGTAGGACGACAGAGTCCCCAGGTCAAGCACCCTCCAGTACTCCACCCGGGGACTCTAAAAAGGCTGGGTTCTCTGAACTGTCATTCGATGCATAGTCAGGACCCATTCCCTGACCCGAAGGTGCAGGCGACAAACCCTCTGGTCCACTGGGAAAAACCTCAAAGTACAGGCAGCAAGCCGAAGGGATACTAAGATACCCATACCCAGGGATACTAAGATACTAAGGAAAATGAGCCCATGTCCCTTTTTTTGGCTGTGCTCGGCCAGGCCCCAAGGGCTAAGGCCGGGCCACTAGACACTCGCCCTCGGGCACCCTTCCCGAGCCTGCCTCCAGGGCGGGGCCCCGGTAATCCTATCCCGGGCAGGGTGAACTTATAGGGGTCGTTTGAATGGCTCTTTGTCTGGTCCCTCACCCAGGATCAATTTGCCATGCTGGACCCTACCAGGGGGCAAAAACCCCCAGACAACATAGCCCCTGGGATCCCTGGGACACACAAACCCCTCCACCACAATAAGGTAGCGATTCACGGAGGGGTGAATCATCTTCTTTTGCATGAATAAAGGAAGCATCTGCAGATGGTGTACCTGAGAGGAGCCATCCCTAACCAGTTCCCAGTTGGAGGCATGAAACTGTCCAAAATGCAGCTAAATAAATGGAGCTAAATAAATAAAATAAAATTGAATTGAATTAAACTGAGAGCGATCTATTCCTTCACAAATGTAGAAGCAGTCTGCATGCCTATGTACTTGATTTTATACACCTATAGTCGTGGAAGTGAACACATGAATTCAATTATTTGGATAAGCGAGTAAATACATGGTCCTCGCAGCACAGCTACTACAAACATATGATAGATACAGTATGATGTTGGACATCAAACAGAATGCAACATATGCAAAAAGAGTTCAAACTTAAACATATGTAGCAGTAATATGAATTCATTTATGACTGATAGGTTTTTGCAGGATGTTTATTTTTAACAGCTAGGATAGGCTTCAGCCCCTGTAACCCTGAGTTGTATAAGTGAATGTGGATGGACTGATGTACAGTTATTTTTATGTTGATATTTTTATGTGTAGCGAGGTCTTTTTATATTGTTGCTTCTTTTCCTAAAGTCGTGGGTTGAAAAAATTCTCTACTGCTTGTCATTCTCAGCTAATGTTAAGTCATTTTTGGTAATATGCTAGATATTTATTTCACAATAGAATAATAATAATGCAAAATTCTTCAGACAGTAAGGAGTGCAGAAAGGTGATCTGATCAAGTTTATCTCGTTAAACTGCTAAATAGAGGAGGAAGATGTTTTTGTTTGTGTGTCTCTTGGGGGAGGGGCTTCTCTGGTTGCCTTTATGTAAAAGTCAAGGCTCGTCACACAGACCCACGTATACCACAGTCTACATGTGGTATCCCTGAACACACTGTGAATGCTATTGGACCTAGTACTGTCACCATCCTGGCTCGTTTGACCCAGAGTTTTGAGTTTTCAAATATTTTGATGGTTTATGTTTCAGTTCATTTAGTTATCTTAAGCTCCTAGGTTGCCCAGTTATAGTTCATTGTATATTAGATTCCCCCGGTGTTTAAGTCTCCCTCGCCCTTCATGTGTTTCAGTGATGTCTTTGTCTCCGTCTCGTCCTCACTCCTCACAGTCAGCGCCCGCTAACTGTGACAAGTACATGTTAAGTCATTAGAATCACATACACTGCTTTTTGCTACCGGCTATGCATCATTAGATCCAAATACATAAGAATATTAAGAATAGATTCTGGAAATGCATGCAAACAGTCTCTGTCCTTTTAATCACACACACACGGTCATATGCAGTACACCCATGTTCTTATTTTCTGCCTTCGTTCATCTCTCGCTTACACACCAATCACACACACAGAATCAGGTCATGCCCTTCTCGTGTTTCCTTTGACACATGGTAATAGATTCCGCTGTAGCTCTACGCCTCGGCTAAGTGGCCTCACCTTTCACTGAAAACAAATCACTCTCTCCCACTCGCACACACTCACACACACACTCGCACACACTCACACACACACTCACACACCCTCACACACACCCACACACACACAAACACGCGCGCACACACACACTCCACCCCTCACATTTTTACACGTTTTCTTTCTCACCCTCTTTTTCCTGTTTATCCTCATTTCTGACCTTTCTCTACTCTCTTTCTCTTTTTCTCCCATGGGTGCGCTTCCTTTCACTCGGCCCATCATCCTTATCATCAGTTTATTTATATGCAGTTTTTCCTTTTTAATCCCTTAAACATAAAAATCTTAATTTTAAGTTTTAAAGGTGTTATCTTCAGACAAATTACAAATCAGCAATATAAACTGCAGTAGAAATTAATAATATCATATTAGTATTTTGAGGTGATTAATTCTTTTTATTATAAATGATAATTATAATTACTAATAATTATAATGGTAAGCATTTTAGGTAGTCTAAAATCCAGGTAGTACAATCCTAACTGTAACTGTGACACTGATCTTTCTGTATGGACAGATAGATAACTAGACACATCAAACTATTTCCAACGCTATAATAAAAATATTGTAGCTATTTTAAAATGTAAGCTTAGATCGATAAATAAATAAAGTTCATCATTTAGCTGCACTCAGAGTTTGCTGGTTAACACTGGTCTCCACTGCTGTTGTTCACCAGCTACAAAACAACAGTGTGGGATTCGGTTTTATCATTAGTGCCAATTAACTTTAAAGATACTGGCTAGCTAAATGTCTGTCAACTATAATATAGGAAACAGCTAGTGTCACTGTTTGACTGATGCAGCTCGTCGCTGGTTTATCCAAAATGATCGTTTTACAAAGCAAACATTATCAAGTTGAACACTGACTAGAACGTGTAAATGTAAAAGTTTTAATGCTAAAAATATTTTATATTTTAGGCATTACTCATGCAAGTCTACAATTTTCTTTAGGGAACAGAAGCTTAAAATATACAGACTCATGGAAAGAGCTCAAGACACTGAACTCTTGGCTTAATATGTGTTGGATTTTATTTAATGTAATGCTTTTAAAAGTAAACATTTCAGTTGATAATGTGAAGGATCACCAGCATTTATTATTTCATGCAATAAGGCTTTACTTATTTATTACACATTTATTACTCATTTTTTAAATTATTCTTGTTATTATATTTAACCTTTTTCTTTTTGACACTGCAGGGACTGCACCTTATTTTGTTGTACTTTTACAATGACAGTAACGACATTCGGATCTTTGTCCAGAATCACACGGAGACTTTTCCTATAACTGACTTAAATAACATGGAATTTGTTTTCACCATAAAATCATCAGTTCCTTGTGTTTATCTGTGTTTATATGTTGAAGGGATAAGTGAATCTGTATCACCCAGTACATGACATCTAAACTACACTGCTATTTGCTTTATGACATTTATAAATATGTTGTTTACTGTTTGTGACCATACCAACTAAAATGCACGTATATTAATGAATTCATAAACTAAGCCGCATTAATATAGTCCACTATGAAGGGCCAGCTCTGGACCCATGCATCTCTGAGGCCATATATGGAGGTTGATAGCCCTCTAGAGGTGAGCAAAAGGATCTCAAACACTGTTGAGCCTGAAACCAGGGACAGGTCTGGGATCACTCTGATAACCACTTAAAAAGAAAACATAGCTGCTTCTGAATGAAACAGGACCAAACACAGAAAACATGGAGTGACCAGAAACATGTGGATTTTCTTGTGCTGAACAAATGAGCACAAGTGATCCTTTTGTTTTCTTCAACACGTATTATTGACAAGACTTTCCCAGTTTACAAAAGAATAACAGAACAGGGGGCATCTTCACATAATAATGAATGCATTGACTGTGACATCTAAACTATTATGCTATTTAAGAAATTCATAAATATAATAATATAATATAAATAAAGTTATTACCGTTTGGGACCATATCAACTAGAGTGCATGTTAAATAATGAGCATAAACTAAGCTGCATTCCTGTGCTTGGGCCGACTCTGGGCCACATATGCATGCATGTCCATAACATTTTGAAATTATGGCAAGTATCGATCATGTTGATGTGATAGAGGTCTCAGAAACTCATGTATCAAATATGATACAAAAGGCAATATAGGGTAAAGTCGATTTTTGGATTTTGTCAAAGTCAGCTCTGTGAGTTCTATGAAACCTCAGATGTGAACTAGCACACATGTTTTTTGTTTTTTGACTGTCCTGCTTGATTCTTTAGCCTCAGAATTGTTGTCTGACGGCCAAAAAGATGCCCAACAGATTTACTTTACCAAGTGGATCAGAATCAAAATCAGAAAGGGTTTTATTGCCAAATGTTGAGAAGGTTTCCAACATCAGGAAATTGCTTCGGTACTTAGTGTGAAACATACTGTAAAACAAACACTTAAATTGACATAAAAATTCAAATTAAAAGTGCTAGGCAGATAGATATATACATAAATGCAGGTGATCATCAGTGCAACAAATGGAACAAATGCAGAGAACACAGTATATGGTCATCACGGCCTTGCCATATTGGTCCATTTGATTTTGTTATTATTATTTGTTTATTTCATTTTATTTTATTTTATTTCAAGTTATTACAGACGAGACAGACGCATCTGGGGGATAGGAAAGGGAGAGAGAGGGAGGGAAAGAAAAACAGAGGGGAAGAGGGACAGTGAGAGAAGACACTTAAAAAGAAAGAAAAAAATCACCTGTTGAGAGAAAAAAACAGAGAAAACAAGCAAAAAGAGAGCAACATAATAAACACAACACCACAGCAATAATCTAGCTAACAGTAAATACTAAATATTGAAAGTTATTGTGCAGCACGCTGGACCAACAGCGCACAATGTGCTTTGAGGTAGCAGCCAAGAAAGGTGTAGTTTGTGTCTGTGAGCACCCATGTGTACACCTGTGTGGATCAGCGCGCTTGTATTCAAAAGGTTTCTCCATGTAACGGTCTGCTAGGGGGTGTAGAGGGCCATAGCCCCGTCCCCCAGGGCATGAAGCAGGCATGGAGAGATCCAGGTCCTTAGACATCCAGAGGGCCCAGAGTGCGAGAGCCCACGGAGGACCACCAGAGGAGCAACCATGCCACCGTCCTGGGAAGAGCTGAGGAGAGCCTCAGATAAGGGGTCACCCAGCAGCCACGGAGCAGAGGACCGGCACACATTAACATGCCTGACTCATTAGTCTCCATGTGCATTAGGATGAATGATCACATTGAGGCAGAGGTGGGAAGTAACGAGGTACAAATACTTTGTTACTGTACTGAAGACTACCTTCATTACAACATCCCTAAACATAGCATCTCTTGTCATTGCTTTGAAGATGACCTACAGATATATTTGCCTATACAAGCCAACAGATGGTGGCTCGACATAAACGTCCTCAATCTGAACAAAAGTAAAAGATAAATTATTTTATTTTGGTGACCCAACCTGTTAGATGGGTATGAACGCGCCATTGGTCTTTTAGCCTCTTACTGTCGTCTGGTTACAAGGACCATTGGTGTGACTTTTGACAGTCCTTTAATAACAGATTAGCTCTATTGTTAGGACAAGTTTCTTTCAACTAAGGCTCCTCAATAAGGTAAAGGCCTAGATTCTGAGATCCAGGTTTAAAAGCAGAGACAATCAAGCTTTTCAGTGGTGGCTCTTGATCTTTGGAACAACTTGCCTCTTCACATTAGCACTGCCCGGTCTCTCAGTCATTTAAAACGCTTTCAAAATAGTGATGTGTCGGTCGCGAACGAAACGGCTCTTAGAGCCGACTCTTTGAAGTGAACGACGCGAGCCGTGGGTTTTTTTTTTTTTTTTTCCTTTCTCTCACCCTCTCTCTCGCACTTTTTTCCGCTTCACTCTGCACGTGAGCCTTGTGCTTTGCGCTGGGCAGAGGGGGGAGGGGCGGTAGTTACACTCGCAGTAGCACAGGAACAGAGCGGGAGGGAGAGAGAGAGAAAGAGAGCCAGGGACAACAACGTCACATTAGAAAGGTATAGTAATCATCCACAACTACTTTCAGTTGCGGATGATAAAGGATTCAGAAAGTTTATTCATGCAGGCCCATATGACAGAGAATGTGCATCTTCTTTTTCATATTTTAATTTATATTTAATTGTGTTGTGGTTTGCTGTGTTTTGTGTTGTTTCACTTTAAATTTGTTTAAAAGGAAAAAGCTGAAAATTTGAATAGTTAAAAGTTGAAATGTGAATACTTGGTTTTAGTATTATATGATTTATTTATTACATTTTATGTGGAGTGAATAAATAAAAATATATTTACGGTGGCCGCTAGAGACAAAGCACATGCAAACTCCAAAACACGTAAAAACTCCAAAACACGTAAAAACTCCAAAACACGTAAAAACTCCAAAACACGTACAAAACACAACAGAAGTGCTCCAAGATGCTAGGCGCAGTGTTGAGCTTTTGTTACCTCGTGGCTACACAAGCCAGGAAGTACCAATGACTGGATTTGGTGTGTGTGTAACCGGTTTCTCCTTCATCCCGCTGCAACAGTTCGGCCCAAACAGACTCCTCGACTCTGCGTTGTGTTGTGTTTTTAAGAAGACAAGGAGTCTCTGATCGATCGTTGCCACTTTATTTCCTGAATGGAAACAACGGTGTTTTATCAGTGCACAGGCTCGCCACACACCACTCCGCACAGCACACTATGGCAGAACATCCCATTAGCATTCCGCTTTAGCATACAGTTTTACACAATAATAAACAAATGAAAAGTACATAAAACTGGTGTTGGACATGTGTCCACTAAGCACTTATTACACTTGGTGCCCATCAGCTAATCAAACATGTTTTATGTGTCTGTACTATTTAGCTATATTGTGTGCGGAACAATACAAATGGTAAATGGCCTGTATTTGTATAGCACTTTACTAGTCCCTAAGGACCCCAAAGCGCTTTACACAACCAGTCATCCACCCATTCACACACTGGTGATGGCAAGCTACATTGTAGCCACAGCCACCCTGGGGCGCACTGACAGAGGCGAGGCTGCCGGACACTGGCGCCACCGGGCCCTCTGACCACCACCAGTAGGCAACGGGTGAAGTGTCTTGCCCAAGGACACAACGACCGAGACTGTCCAAGCCGGGGCTCGAACCGGCAACCTTCCGATTACAAGGCGAACTCCCAACTCTTGAGCCACGATCGCCCCATTACAACTCACCTCTCGTATGGCTACGGCAGACTGGCACACACTGACATTTGTGGCAAGTGGAATAATACCACATAAACACTGTTACATGTGGTAGTAACAGGTAAATGAACATTTTTTTAAATTATTTGAATATATATGAGTGCCTGTGTATAAATACACAAACAATACACATATGCTTTCAATTGTGCAATTTAAGTGATCTAGGTAGTATTGAACCCCGATCCTTTTCTCCCCATGATAGAACAGAGCAAACCGAGTCATAGTGTGTTAAAACATTTATATTTCTTTTTATTCAATCATCTTCCTGAAGAGAGAGACCCCTGCACAGCTCAAACGCCAGTTGCAAGAGCTCTAACATTAGAATCATAAGCTGTGTCTCATATAGGTGTTATTTTGGTACTTTACACGCCACACAGTCTCAAACATTGCTTATATGGAAAGTTCCTCTTTTCTGTGTCTTATCTATTAATATGCCTGTGCACTAAAACTTCCTGTTTTCCAGTCTGGCTGAGCACTTAGTTTGTGAGTCAAAGGTGGCCTTGCTCTACAAACCTTCATTATTAAAGTACATAAAACAATATAATAAAAAATAAGGATACTAAGGATATTGATTTCCTGACAGTTCTCCCCCTTTTTGTGTTTTGTAAGAAACACAACATAATTCCTAATTTATCACTTTAAGTTTACTTCAATGCAATCCAATTCAATTTTATTTATATAGTGCCAAATCACAACAAAAGTCGCCCCAAGGCGCTTCATAGATACAGAGAAAAACCCAACAATCATATGACCCCCTATGAGCAAGCACTTTGGCGACAGTGGGAAGGAAAAACTCCCTTTTAACAGGAAGAAACCTCCAGCAGAACCAGGCTCAGGGAGGGGCGGGGCCATCTGCTGCGACCGGTTGGGGTGAGATAACAGAGACTTCAGGAGAGAGACCTAATATTTACTAATCCACATTTCACTGTTTTACTCTTTGGTTCACATGTGGATTCTGTATTGTTCTTTCTTTGTGATTGTTTATGTTTAAGTTGTTTATTGCTGGCTTTTAGTTTGTTTTTGTCTGTCTCTGTTTTGGAAGTTCAGTTAACACTAGAAATGTGTTTTGGAGTTTGTACGTGTTTTGTCTCTAGGGGCCACCTTATATATTTATATATAAACATATATAAATAAAACCACTTTTTTTTTACATTAGTAATTCCTTTTGTGCATAATTTTATTTTGTTGTTAATAATAAATTAATTAAAGCAACAAAACAACCTGAAGAGCCGGTTGGGAGCCGAAATAGCCGGCTCTTTTGAGTGAGCCGAGCCGAAAGAGCCGGTTCTCTGAAAGAGCCGGAAATCCCATCACTATTTCAAAAACCTTTTTGTTCTCACTTGCTTTCAGGTCTAGTTGAGCAGAATACCCTGGTGTGGTTTTTTTACAGTTTATTTACCTGTTTTATTTGATTTTTAGTCTATATTTATTGTTAATTTAGTGACTGTTTTATGTAGTGTGTATTTTGTATAAGTTGTACAGTACTTTGGTCACTGGAGATTATTTAAAAATGTGCTATATAAGTAAGCTTTGACTTGACTTGATTTCTTCTGTTCAGATGAATTTAAGACAGCCTATGTTGATTCTTACACTTACCAAAGGTTTGTTGATGAATTGAAGAACTGTCCTTGGTCAACTGTCCTTTGCATTCAGAGGAAGCTGTGTCATTAAATAGGAATGAAGAATGGAACATTTTTTCCCTGATTCCCAGCAGTAACCCCAGGGGACCACCAGGTGTAGCCCATGCAGCAGGCCTTGGTGAACTCCCTCAGAATGGCACATACTGAGCACCAGGATCTCTCTCTATTTGGGCCAGCTGGGTAAATGAATCCATAAAAGCAATCATCATGGAGGCATTGAACAGTACTATTCTGAACAGTGAGTACATTCTTTTTCTTTGTGAGGCTTCTGGTTCTCCGTTGGCATTGACTATCCCTTGTATTATTTGGACCATGGCAGAATTACTGGTACAGGTCTCATTGTCACTTATTTTGCCTTCAGTCTGTTCTGCTTCTTGAAGATAGTGTTCCTCTTTCAGGATTTGAGATCATTCCTGTTGTCTACTATGTGTCAGGGGAGTCTCCAGGAAACATTTGGCTTCGGCATTTGACTTGGGTCCAGGCAGCAGAGTTGCAGGCTTACACACCTCTGCAGCGTCTCTACTCCTGTCATTCCCCCAAACGCCATCCCCACAGAGACTTTGTAAACTCCCATGTAATCAAAAAAGAACCAAAAGGTAACAAAAAACAATTTAAGCATTAAAAAAAATCACTAAGAACAATAAAGCATCATCAGCTGCACCAAAGAGTAAAATTATCAAACATTAGTTTTCTCACTTTTAAGTCCCTGTTAGTAAATGATTTAATAATTGATCAATATATTGATTTAATCTTCCACTCCAGCTTATTAATGAACCATAAACCCACACAGATTTAATTCATTTGAAAGCCTAACTCTTAGCCTTGTCTGCCATAATTGGAAAACTCAAAAGCCAGTTGTTTGCTATCTCTTAACCACGTCCACCTGGCCCCTACTCAGAGTTTCTGTCTGATTTCTCTACATTTTTATCTGATTTAGTGCAAAGCTCAGATAAAATAATTGTTCTGGGTGATTTTAATATCCATGCTAATAATCACAGCCTCAAAACAGTAATTAATCTATTGTTTGACTACACCAGCTTCTCTCAAAATGTAAAAGAGCCCACCCATCACACTCTGGATCTCGTTCTGAGATATGGCATGGAAACCGAACATGAGGTGGCTGTGGGTCATCCACTGAAGTTTGGAAGTTTAATCCTTGGCTGATCCAGTCTGCATTTCAAATATCGTTGGACAAGAATGTTAGATAGAAAGTGCTCATGTTGTTTAAAGCGCTTTGAGCACTCTGGGAGAGTAGAAAAGAATTCCATGAAAACCTTATGTTCTCTGCTCAATTGTTAATAACATTTATATTTACAATAATGGATTACGCAGTAGTGGGAACTGCATTTGATTACAGTAAATGTCTTTCTGAAATAGTGATGTGTCGGTTGCGAACGAAACGGCTCTTAGAGCCGAATCTTTGAAGTGAACGACGTGAGCCGTGGGGTTTTTTTTCTTTTTCTTCCCTTTCTCTCACCCTCTCTCTCGCACTTTTTTCCGCTTTTTCGCTGGGCAGAGGGGGGAGGGGCGGTAGTTACACTCGCAGTAGCACAGGAACAGAGCGGGAGGGAGAGAGAGAGAGAGAGAGCCAGGGACAACAACGTCACATTAGAAAGGTATAGTAATCATCCACAACTATTTTCAGTTGCAGATGATAAAGGATTCAGAAAGTTTATTCATGCAGGCCCATATGACAGAGAATGTGCATCTTCTTTTTGTTTTCATATTTTAGTTTATATTTAATTGTGTTGTGGTTTGCAGTGTTTTGTCTTGTTTCACTTTAAATTTGTTTAAAAGAGAAAAGCTGAAAATTTAAATAGTTAAAAGTTGAAATGTAAATAGTTGGTTTGTGTATTATATGATTTATTTATTACATTTTATGTGGAGTGAATAAATAGAATAGAATAGAATAGAATAATCCTTTAATTGTCCCACAAGGGGAAATTTGGTTGTAACAGCAGCCAAAAAGACACATATACAAACAAACAGTACACAGGACACAGAACAGAAACATACACAATTTTTCTTACATATTTACATCAAGGACAAAATTACTATATACAGAGAGCACTGTACAGTTATTAAATTAAATAAAAATAACTACAGATAAGAGGCAAACCAGGTTGTAGTGTGAATCGGTTAATTAACTTATGGCAGTTACAGTGCTGATGTAAACCTCTATGTTTGTTGGGAGCAGTTCTGATTGTACAGTCTGACAGCTGCAGGGAGGAAGGACCTGCGGAAACGCTCCTTCATCGAGGATGCAGCAGTCTGTCACTGAAGGAGCTCTGCAGTTCAGCAACATTTACATGCATGGGGTGGGAGACTCTGTCCATCAGAGATGTTATTTTGGCCAGAGTCCTTCTGTCTCCCACCACCTGCACTGGGTCCAGGGTGCATCCCAGAACAGAGCCGGCCTTCCTGATGAGTTTATCCAACCTCTTCCTCTCAGCTGCCGATAAACTGCTGCTCCAACATACAACACTGTAAAAAATGACAGATGCCACCACAGAGTCATAGAAGGTTTTTAAAAGCGCTCCCTGGACTCCAAATGACCTCACCGCCTCAGCAGGTAGAGTCTGCTCTGACCCTTCCTGTAAAGAGCATCAGTGTTGTGGCTCCAGTCCAGTTTATTATTCAGGTGAACACCCAGGTACCTATACGAGTCCACTATCTCAATGTCCACTCCCTGGATGTTCACCGGTGTCAGTGTGGTGGGTCTGCGTCTCCGGAAGTCCACCACCAACTCCTTGGTTTTCCCGGCGTTGATCAGCAGGTGGTTCTGCTGGCACCAGTCCACAAAGTCCAGAGTCCACTGTCTGTACTCTGAGTCGTCCTCACCTGTGATGAGGCCGACTATGGCAGAGTCATCAGAGAACTTCTGTAGGTGGCAGCGTGGGGAGTTGATGGAGAAGTCTGCAGTGTAGAGGGTGAAGAGGAACGGTGCCAGCACAGTTCCCTGTGGGGCCCCCGTACTGCAGACCAGCGTGTCAGAGACACAGCCCTGTGACCTCACATACTGTGGACGTCCTGTGAGGTAGTCCAGTATCCACTGGGACATGTGGTGGTCCACTCCTGATAGCTCCAGCTTGTCTCTCAGAAGTCGTGGCTGGATGGTGTTGAAAGCACTGGAGAAATCAAAGAACATGATCCTCACAGTGCTTCCAGGCTTCTCCAGGTGAGTCAGAGCTCGGTGCAGGAGGTAGATGATGGCGTCCTCCACCCCAATGCCAGGCTGGTAAGCAAACTGCAGCGGATCCAATGAAGACCTCACCAGGGGGCGCAGATGGTTTAGAACCAACCTCTCGAGGGTCTTCATCAGATGCGATGTCAGGGCTACCGGCCTGTAGCTGCTGAGGTCCTTGGGATGGGAGGTCTTTGGTACCGGTACCACACATGAGGTCTTCCACAGCTGTGGTACTTTCCCCAGTGACAGGCTCAGGTTGAACAGATATCCTAGGATGCCACACAGTTCATCTGCACAGCATCTCAGGAGCCTGGAGCTGATGCCATCTGGACCTGCAGACTTCCGCACCTTGATCTTGGTCGTTCCTCACTTGAAGTGCTGAGATAGAAAGAGTGGATTTTGGGGGAGGGGTGTGTATGTTGGAGTCCACAGAAGCCGGGGGTGGGTGTAATGACTGGGAGCTGGGAGGTATGAAGCTGAGAGGTGTGAAGTCCTGAGATGAAGGACAGGCAGTCCCTGAAGATGAGGGAGATTGCAGCAGGGGGGACGATCCTGGGGGAGGGGTGGGTGTTTGATCAAACCTATTAAAATATTTATTTAGGTCATTCACCCACCCCAAGTCTCCTGCAGCCTGGGGGGTTGGTTTTTGTCCTGAGATTGTCTTCAGGCTGTTCCAAACCCCTCTGATGTTGTCCTGTTGCAGCTGCTCTTCCATCTTCCTCCTGTAGTTTTCCTTCCCTTGCCTTAATCTTCCATTTCAGCTTCTTCTGGACAACTCTCAGCTCCTGTTTGTCTCCAGATCTAAAGACTCTCTTCTTCTCCTTGAAGAGAGCCTTAATTTCAGGATTTATCCATGGCTTGTTGTTAGAAAAACACCGTACCTTTTTGATGGGTACGGTGTTGTCCACACAGAAGTTCATGTAATCCGTAATGCAGTCTGTGATGCTGTTGAGGTCATCCTCCAGGGTGCTGCAGAGGTTGTCCCACACAGTAGAACGGAACCATTTCCTAACTGTGCGTTTCACTACTGGTTCTCTGTGTACTAGAGGTTTATACACAGGCTGGAGATGAACCAGATTGTGATCTGAGCCCCCCAGGGGAGAGAGAGGTGATGAGCTGTATGCCTCCTTGGTGTTGGCATACAATAAGTCCAATGTTTTATTGTCTATGGTGTGGCAGGTAACATACTGGGTGAAGGTGGGGAGAGTGGAGGACAGGGAGATGTCATTAAAGTCCCCAGAGATCAAGAAAAGGGCCTGAGGGTGCTGTGTTTGGAGTCTGCTGGTTACAGTGTGCAGGACCTCACAGGCTGCTGCAGCGCTAGCAGAGGGCGGGACATACACAGCTATCATAATCACGTGTGTAAACTCTCGCGGTAGATAGTACGGTCTCATGCTAACCGCTAGCAGCTCAATGTCCTTACAGCATAGCGTCTCTTTGATAGATAAATGCCCAGAGTTACACCATCTATCGTTCACAAACACAGCCAGACCCCCTCCTCTCTTCTTACCACTCTCCGTTGTTCTGTCGGCCCGGATCAGATGAAAACCATCCATGTTTACGTGTGAGTCCGGAGTTAGCGCAGTTAGCCACGACTCTGAAGCACATCAGGCTGCACTCCCTGTAGCTCCTCTGATGTCGGGTAAGGGCTGCCAGTTCGTCTACTTTATTGGGGAGAGATCTCACATTCCCCATAATAATAGATGGAATCGCTGGCCAGTACCTCCTAACTTTACTGAGACGCCCGATCCCAGCCCGAGTACCGCGTCTCTTCCTACTCACCTTGCGGGGGATGTTGGCTTGCTCGGCGGTAGGCAGGGCAGTGGAGGCTCCGAGGGCTAACAGCTGATCCCTGCTGTAAACAATGGGAGGTCGGACCTCCACGTGCTCTCCGGACAAAGACGCCGTAAAAAATGTAATAAAGAATACCATTGTCCATAGAATTCTGAGCTCCATTGTGGGGGACAGCAATCCACAATAGAAAAACAAAAACAACAAAGAAACATATATTAAAGAGAAAAAAGGACTCGGTCAGGTCGGAGCTGCTGATACTGGCTGCCAGCTCAGAGCGGCGCCGGAAGTGATAATAAAATAAAAGTATATTTACAGTGGCCCCTAGAGACAAAACACGTACGAACTCCAAAACACGTAAAAACTCCAAAACACGTAAAAACATAACAGAAGTGCTCCAGGATGCTCCAGTGTTGAGCTTTTGTTACTTAGTGGCTACACAAGCCAGGAAGTACCAATGACCGGATTTGGTGTGTGGTAGTAACAGGTAAATGAACTTTTTTTTTTTTTTTTAATTATATATGAGTGCCTGTGTATAAATACACAAACAATACACATATGCTTTCAATTGTGTAATTTAAGTGATCTAGGTAGCTCTGTTTGGAAGTTCAGTTAACGCTAGAAATGTGTTTTGGAGTTTGTGCGTGTTTCGGGCCACCGTATATATTTATATATAAACATATACAAATAAAACCACGTTGTTGTTTTTTTTACATTAGTAATTCCTTTTGTGCATAATTTTATATAGTTGTTAATAATAAATTAAAGCAACAAAACAACCTGAAGAGCCGGTTGGGAGCCGAAAGAGCCGGTTCTTTTTAGTGAGCCTAAAAAGAGCCAGAAATCCCATCACTATTCTGAAAGTGCCATAATTAAGTTTAAGGATGTAATTTGTCCACTCTTCTTCAATGCCATGTGCCAACACAGTGCAGAGCAGATACCTAACCTCTTCTCCAATAGAGGCCAATTATCTCATTAATGGTGTTACATCCTCACTGCAGATGGCTATGCATACTTTTGGAGAGGAAATGTCGTCTCACTAATTTAGAATTCTTCATTCGACCTGGACAAAAGAAAGCTCTCCGTAAAGCCAGAACATTTTACTACTCATCACTGATTGAAGACAATAAGAACAACCCCAGGTTTCTCTTCAGCACTGTAGCCAGGCTGACAAAAAGTCAGAGCTTTGTTAAGCCAGCCATCCCTTTAACATGGGGGTGATCGTGGCTTAAGCGTTGGGAGCTCGGAAGTTGTAATCAGAAGGTTGCCGGTTCGAGCCCCGGCTTGGACAGTCTCGGTCGTTGTGTCCTTGGGCAAGACACTTCACCCGTTGCCTACTGGTGGTGGTCAGAGGGCCCGGTGGCGCCAGTGTCCGGCAGCCTCGCCTCTGTCAGTGCGCCCCAGGGTGGCTGTGGCTACAACATAGCTTGCCATCACCAGTGTGTGAATGGGTGGATGAATGGGTGGATGACTGAACGTGTAAAGCACTTTGGGGTCCTTAGGGACTAGTAAAGCGCTATACAAATACAGGCCATTAACTAGTAATGACTTCATGAACTTCTTCACACATAAAATTTTAACCATTAGAGAAAAAAAAATGACTCATAATCATCTTAATGACTTATTATATACAGCTGCTTTCAGTCATATTTATATTTATTTAGACTCCTTCTCTCAAATTTATCTTTCTAATGTGGTGGAACGGATGAGGGATAACCGGGACGGTACCTAAGATGTTGACAACACCACCTGGGGGAGGGAGTTACACCCCAGGAAAGATTTCTCTAGCCAATGTAAGTGCTACACTGGCTACCAAAGCCCACAGACTCGTTATTAACAGCAGAGGTGAGACAGATGAATTTTACAAATCAAAATTTATTAAGAAGAACTACTAAAAGCATAGAATTGTAAAATCAGAAAGGTACCTAAGGTAGCAGGGTTGAGACAGCAAGATAGTTAATTAGAACACTTTATTAACAACCGATGATTAAAATGACCAGACTCCCTACCACGATGCTACCCTAAAACAATCACAGCTTGATAAAAGAGCAACTAAACAAAATGGTGGAGACCGGCCACTTGAGGAGGCAACCTACAGGGAGGAGTGCCCAAGGGTGCCACCAATTACTCACCCATGTGATTTCACTGCAGACCTCACTGTCACTCACACTGAACTCTAAATGGTGCAATCTACCTATGCCCGGTGTGTACACTCGCATGCATCGGGGAGGGGATTCCACCTCACGTGCCTAGCCCCTCAACAAGCGGCCGCACCTCCACTAAAGCAATAAAACAAAGCATAACACGTTAAACAAATTAGTAAAAGATCTACATAAAACAAATACACCCCAAATTACTGTTCTTTATAAAAGCATCACATAAACAAAACAGCATAAGACAAGACAGCAGCAGTATAGCACAATCCTGCAACAAAAGAGGGAAACAGTCGTCAAGGTCCACCCTACTATGCCACATTATGATGAACGCAAGAGTCCCACTTACCACTCTCTAAAGGGCAATACTAAACTGAGTAGCTTTCCTGGAGAGATCTGCAGTGCTTAACTGCCTAATGCTCGCAGCCACCTTGGATGGACAAGACTGCCAAATGCCTGCGTCTGGTAGTGAAGGGCAGCTGTTTCTTATAAGCCCGCTAACTGTCAGCTGGAAAGGTGTGGATGTTAGTGCTGCATTCATGGACATCACATAAAATCCTACCCCAGAATCTACTTCACTACACTAAGTTAACTTATAACCAAGTTAAATAAGAACTCAAGTTAACTTGAGTTAACTTAACTAATAATCACTTCTTCTAAAGCATCAGTGTGTCTATTACACCCCCAGGATCAAAGATGTCCTGCCATTAATTAATGCTTCAATCTTAAATATGATCAACCTATTTCTGTTAATGGGCTATGTACCACAGGCCTTTAACGTGGCAGTAATTTAACCATTAATTAAAAAGCATCACTTTGTCAAACAGCTAACAGATCATCTGCAGAGGAATGGCCTCAGCCACACCAGAAATCTGTGTGGATGCCCTCACCTGGAACACTTACCTGCCCACTCTCTATTGATGATACTATTTATCTCAGATTCCTTGGACCCCCTTCTTGACCTGAAACATTTCCATAAAATTTCCCCTTGTGGGACTAATAAAGGTATATCAATATCAATTTTCAACTCAATTCACACCATTTGTCCTCTCCTCACCTTCACAGAGCTCCCAGCCACTTGCCCAGTTACACTCTCACTTCAGTTCTCAGTGCATTCAGACTCATCAAACTGTCTCATGTTGTATTCTGTCGCCATAAGATTTTATCTACCCTATCAGACCAGCTGATAGGGTGATACCAGCTGATAGCAGTGGGTAGATCAAATATATAGTATGATACAATCAGCTAACTCAAAACTGTCTCAGTTCACACTCGTGTAACCAGGCTAGTTCAACCCCACAACAACCTCCTCTGCAAGCTCCAACCTGGTCTCAAGCCCATCATTCTCCTTTCCAGCGTCCCCCGCACCTCACCTTTTCGCTGTGAGTTGGGTCAGTGTGGCAGCTTCCTCTTGCAATGCAATTTGTTGTTTAAAATGTGCCCACTACACTACAGGGTGCCTGTGTTGTGTGTGTGTGTGCATGGCTGGGACTGGGGCTTGCTGGGACTTGGCCCCTGTGTAAGCTGCACCCATGTGCTTTTGGTAAATCTTCCGCTTCTTGTATGGTACTCTTCTACTCTGCCTGAGCACTCAAATTAATACAACTTGCCCCATTTCACAACAGCACTTTAAAAGAAAAAAACATCTTTCTATATAAGTGCTTCCTAGCTAACATTAGAACACATTCATCTCAGTCATCCACAATAGATGGATTAGAGAGAAAACTGGGATTAGTAGCTTGCTCAAGAATATTTGAACCACCAACCTTCGATAGGTCTGCTGCTGCTGTCAGTTGCTGCCGAGGGACAACTGCCAGAGAGGGTTTTTAAAACAGCTGGAACAGATGGAACCAATCAGCAGCTGCCAGCTCTCCAATCAGGAAGGACCTGCAGAGACTCTTAAAGGCACAGGACACACACAGAACAAAATCCAACCACTGTGATCTAACATATGGCCAGGGCCGTAGCAACAACCTACAGACAACAGCCAGGTACCTACAAACATGTTAATTTATTTATAACATGCTTGAATAACTGTAATTTCCCAGTTCTACAGAAAAACTTGTTTTGGTTTTACAAGTGATGGTAAATCTAATATTATCCTTAATTAAACAAGCAGCGTTTCCTCATTCCAAAAGCATGGCTGGTTTCAGAAGACGAACTACAAGGAACTACAAGGAACCAGGGGAGACTTACTGGGAGTGGTGAGGCAAGAGGAAGGGGCGTATCCTGCTGTCCACAATGGAAAGCCACAGCTGACACACATGTTGTATCATGAGGGGAAATGAATGATGACATCAATACACACTCTTGTGTTCACTTCTTTTCTCAGGGCTGCGTTCTCAGCCCCCTACTGTACGCCCTGTATACCTATGACTCTACACCAATTTACCCAACCAACATCATCGTCTAGTATCCCGATGACACCGCTGTCTCTGACGGTGATGAGACAGCATACTCAGAAAATAACCTGAAACTGAATGTCCCTGAAACAAAAGATCTTATCATGGACTTCAAGGGCAGGGACAGGTCCCCTCTCCTCACATTATAAATGGAGAATGGGTGGGTGATGTCTCTGCACACTTGGGTCTTGTATACTATTCAAAACCGGGTACCAAAATTACACTGAAGCCAATTATGGGACATAACTATTGGTTGAGTTTTGGTACCATCCTGGGTATCAGTAACTAGTCATCATTAGTAGTAGGTTTGAATCTCACCTCTACCTATCCAGTGTAATGTATTTTTGTTTCATTGGCTGCATCAAATTGCAGTGGGTCATATGTGTTGACTTTCACATCTTAACACCAGGGCTGCATTTTTATATCTCATCTATAGCACCTTTGTGAGCCTGTCTCAGAGTACCTGAAATCTCACAACAGAGCGAGAGCAAGAGAGAAAGACACAAAAGGGAAAAAATCAAGCTACTACTATCTTCTGCTATGTCATGGTTATTAATTACCAGAGACTTTCACCAGCTGAAAAACTGCATGAAAACTTACTAGAAAATAATCAGATTCTGATATTCCTGTTTTTGTTTTGATTTTTAAAGAATGAAATGAATGAAAAAACGTGCAAACACACATCCTGTAAGTGTCTATAAGAGGAGAAACTAAAGGCTTCTACAGAAACTGGAAGAAGAAAACATTCCTTTTATATTTCCCTTAAACTTTCAAACTCATTCACTTTTTGTCTCTGTCACATGTGGACACACACAGCGTGTTAATGTCAAAGCTAGGCAGAAAGATTGAGACAATGAGTGAATGTTTTTAAACTAAATTCTTTTCACCCAGCAACTCTCCCTGTCTCTCTCCTGGTCTCTCTCACCCTTCTTATCATTCTATCTCTTTGCAAAGTTCAATATTTCCCCCATTGTGTTAATGAGGTTCATGGGTGTATATTTGTAGTTATCACTAAGGTGTCAGCTTTCTGTCTGAAGGTTTAGTCATTCCAATGAACAACTGAAAAGTCCTTTTTGGACATGAATTCCCAGCCTTCATGTGCACTTTGATGTGCATCCCACACTTGTTTTCATAGTCTCTGTGTGGTTTTCACTATTCTTCCAAGTTCATTTGTGTGTGTGTGTGTGTGTGTGTGTGTGTGTGTGTGTGTGTGCAGTCGGAGGCTCCAAGCCCTCATGCGTCAGAATGCTTTTCTTTTTCTGTGGCCCCTGAGCAAACATATTAAGAACTACCTTATCACTGCTTATACAGCCATGTCCACATACACAAGACACACATATTAAACACAAGCCTAAGCACACACACACAGACACCAGATTCACAAAACAATACAGCTGACACCAAACACACAAAGCTTGCCGCCACACTCTCCAAATGTCACCGACCCATCGAGGAGGAAGGGCTGGGCTGGATGGCCTCTCAGGTCTCATTGGTTGATGCTGAGAAGTCAGTCTGACGCTCTGGGACAAACCAAGGATTATAAAAGCGAGGTACGTTGACTGTGTCCGAAAAAGCAACACACTCTTGACAAGCCTTCTTTGAGAGGTGCATCCATGGATTATGAAAAGAAAAACTTTCTCTGTTTCACAGATGAAACTGATGCTGAAGCGTAGATTTTTTAGAGTTGTGAAGTTGCGGAGATTTAATTGACAAATACCAATTTAGGTACTGTATCACACCTGAAGATAACGCTGATTATCTCTTTGAGTAAACTGGAAACGACAGAATCTCCAAAGACAAGTCACTAAAAGAACCCAAAAAATCTCCAGAGCTCATTTTTTGGATGGATAATTTGAGCATCAGGAGAAACAATACAGACTGAGAACTTGTAGAACAAAAACACTGTGGGAAAAAGATTCCTAGTCCAAGTTTGAAACTTTGAGAAAAAGTAAATTCACATAGACTGCAGGGCTGAGCAGCATCTTCTTTTCTTTTTCAACTAAAGCCACAATGCTAAACAGAGCAGCAGTTTTGATGGGGATGGCTTTAATCCTGCTTGTTCTGATGATTCTAGGGATGCAAGTGGAAGCAGCAGCTGATGAAAGAGGTAAAAAAAATGTTAATAATGCAAGACTGTCTAATTCTCATAGCTGGGATTTCCTTATTCTTGAAGAGTTCATGGTTAAAGGTTTGTTTGTGTTTAAAAAACTGTGCTTTCATTTAAAGCACATCACAGTTTTTAAAAAGTCATTCAGTCTTCAGCCATGGTCTTTGCATCAATCATTTCAAAAGAAGGTGTATGATGGCTGGAACCTAATAGCAGCTTCGCTCTTCATCGAAAAGTCAGCCTAATCACTTTATTGTTATTTGTTTTGTAGGCTTTGTGAAACAACCGCATCTTTTTCATGTCTCAGCTGTTCCACAGAAGACCTTAGCATTCAATTCAAACCAATACCTGAAGCACTGGCTCCTCAAAAGCACAGCAGCTCAACATGATGGTACAGCAAAAAGCACTGACCAAACTGCTACAAGAACTATTGCAGATACCAAGTCCAAGCAACCAAGGGTCAACAGCAACACAGCTGGTCCTGGTGCACAAGCCAAGCTGCAGAAGATGGTCTCAGCCCTGGAGGAATTTAACAGAACCCGGAGCTCACAGCTTACCATCATGCCACGAGGTAATACCACTCTTCTTTTAACTTTTTAATGCATTTCATTCTTCATTGTGTTATAAAATGTATTACTCTTTAAGGTTCCAGCATTAGCAGAAAGAAAACGCCAAGAGAAAGAAGAATATCTCTCCCACATTAAGACACTGTATCTGGGATATTTTCTACCATTGGCCTTTATCACAGCACGAAAGAGGAGAGAGTCTCATTGCTGGAAACACCTGTTTTGTTTTAACTGAGGGTCTGTCTGAGTAGAGTCTGCATACACATCATGCCCACTTGTATATGAATGACAGTTACCTGCACATATTGACTGCAGTGATGCAGCTCAGTGGATCTGTTACTAATCAGAGCATCAGTTAATCACCTGCCCCTCACATGTACCTTATGTAATGAACCCCACATTGCAGACGATGTCTCCATCAGAATGAATGAATATGCATTTGTGAATATGTTTTTTAAAGTTCTTTGAGTACTCTGACTAGACTAGAAAAATCCTAGTTCATTTCCAAACACTTTGTACTTATGAGTTGCTGCAGTAAAGACTATTTAACATCACATCAGACTAATTCAAACATGCAGCTCCTTGGGTAACGTCTGGAGAGCTTCAGGACTGCACAGTATTTACAGGCTTAGCCTAAACCAAGAAGTGACCACTGACATTTTTGTTTTGTTTTTCATTTCAGTAAGCAGCAGAAATTCTGGGGGGAAAGATAAAGTGGTAAGTTAGACCCAAAGTCTAAAGATCTGAGTTAAAGAAAGTGCTGCATGAATGTATGAATAAATGTCACTTAGTAGGTCGCTCAGTCTGAGGCGGTTTAAGTGGTCAGTAAGATTAGAAACGTGCAAAATAACTGCATTCGAATTAGACATAAAGAAAACAGATACATGAATTGGTTGACAAGAAATGAGAATTTTTGTACTCCCTGCATTATTCACTTGCTTGAGTAGTCTTTGGCTGCATGCAGGTTAATAGTCTATCTGAAGAGAAAATTGGCTTGTTTAGTTTTATTCAAAACACTGGTCTTTGTCCCAAAAGTGGGCTAATGAAGTGCTGGTTGCATTTTAAACATGACTTCTTAAATCCAGCAATAAAGAACTTTGACCAAAGGATGAAATGAAACACAGAGTGTGACGGGGTGCAGAAACGAGGATGTCTTGAAATCCAAGCAAAGCCACTATGTAACAATCTCCACATATAGGAGTATAAAAAAGCCAATGATGTTTGTGTGGTTGCATTCTTAAAAGGGGCAGAAGGAAAGTATCTAGTTGATGACTCATGCTTTGATTGCTGACTGCCAGTTTGATCTTTTTGTTACCGCTGTGATGGAAGCTCACTGCTGCTGAAGGAGCGGTGAATCCCACCACTGCCTGCCCAGTATTACTTGACAGCACTGCATCCAAAGCCAGTGCAGACGTCATCCCAAGCCTGACTGGTCGAAACTTTAGGAAGTCCTTCCCACCACAGACAAAGAAGACCAACAAAAGAGGTGAGGAAAGTGTGTATATATCTTCTGACAGGTGGTGTATTTGCTTGACAGACCATAATAATAAACAGGTCAAACCTATTTATTTATTAAGCCAAGCTGTTCTCATTCACCTTTGATTAATGCAGCAAATTTGCAGAGCAGCAGTTATTGGGGACTGGAGTGTATAATTATGTGTGTGAATGCAATTTTTAGTGTGCATGAATTTATCATTACTCTTTGAGGTGTTGTCACCAGCACGTCTTCAGACTGATTTATAACCACGTGTTCCTTCTTTGCTTCTTCCACAGTGTGTTTCTGGAAGTATTGCTCTCAGAAATGACAGCTTTCCAGCCGCGGCTCACTTTTGTGTCTCATCTTCTTCCTTTCGCTCATCTCCCCTTCCATCTACCCAAGCACGCGTCTCCATTTTTTATTCATCCTCCATCCTCTTCTGTATCTCCTGCCTGACTTCTGAGTGCTAAGAAACTGTGGCTATGACAACAGAAAGATCTTCGTGCTGAACCAGGCCGGCGCCAGCCTTTACTTGGACCTTTTCATTCATGCATCAACTAACAAGACAGACCAGTCAAAGCAAACCTTGTGCGCCCTTGGTCAAGACACACACACTTGTTAACCCTTATGCTCCTTTAGAAGACAGACACACGTCAGTTTTTCAATGTGTGTGCCATATTTTAAATAAAGTTTATCATTTGCATAGCAAGTACTGACTGTGACGACAAAGGCTGACATTTTATTTTCTACAGTCAGAGATCTGAAACAGTAACTTCACGTTGTGGTTTTTCTTTGATTACACAGTTTGTATTTAAAGGATTTTGTAACACTGCTTGTTAAACTGAAATCAAATACAGTACTTTATTTAGATACAGCTTCAGCAGCAGTATGTTGCAATCTGACACTAAATCACCATCAGAGTTAATAGTATTTGATGAGTGACACCAGCTAGCCTCAGTAGTCAAACCAGCCTATGTCCAGACCAGCAGTGAATTCTTCAACTGGGCGTTTCTGGGGAAACTGGACTGTGAGTATTTGGTGTCCGGGTATGTAAATTCTGGGTCACTTCATTCAAAGGGTTTCTGCAGAAGTCAGCGTCATTGTCCAGCTGGTGATTGTGTCTAAGTCTGTGTGTTAAATGTGCTTGACCTTGCAATCACAATCATTTTGTCTATTTTTATTTACCACAATGATTAGAGCATACACTGTTTTGGAAAGTCAAAAGTCTAGCACAGGACCAAGAGCAGGCTATTATATCAAACATCACACCACTGTTTGAGCACATGATGGACATAGACAGTTGGTTAGGTTGTGGATTGTAGCAGCGACGTAGCAGGAAAATGTCTAAAAAATAGTCTATCCTCGCATGTCAATAATTTGTGCATTCAGTCTTTACACTGCTGCCTTCTTGTGGCTGCAATTAGCTACAGTCTGCTGCGCTTGTTTCAATTTCATAAGAGAATGCAACCCTCAATGTTTTGAAGGTGTGTCAGTCTAACGTTAGCAATTACTTTAGTGGGCAAGATGAGAGGCCAGGAGGTTTTTCTGCTGGTTTGTGCATACACATTGTGGATAAACCACTGGTCTTTGACTATAAACTGATTAGAGACCAGCATGTGACACAAGCTACCACTGACTGACCTTTCACTGTTCTGAGATCACTTACTATCTGCGCTTCATATAGAAATACAGCTAGCATTAGCAAGTAAATGAGCCTCAGTGGTTTGTCAGCGTAATATGAGTTTCCTCTTTGTACCTATTTTGGCTAACATGTGGGATGGAGAGAAGATGGAGAATGAAAAAGCTGTTAATAACTGTTTTTAGTACATTAACAAGGAAAGCTCTGATGATGATAGAGAGGGGATGGCAGCTCTAATCATATCTGATCTAATAAAATGCAGGCTCAGCAGTACTTCCACATTAACATCTATGAGATTGTCTGAATGTACTGTCTTTAACCAGCAGCTCCAAATTCATTTTCATTCATATTTTTAATCCCCCTGTAGATATTAACAGTTAAAGTGTTTGCTCAAGCATTTAATTCAGCTGATTATTTTAATTATTAACTTATTTAATGTGCTTTAAAAAATCAAAATGAAGCCTGTATTTGTGAGCTCACTCTTTTTTCAGAGATAAGTGGTCCTCACAGGACAGCAACTACAAACATATGATTTATTTTATAAACCATGTTGCTGGGCACTAAACTGTATATATACAGTGTTGGGGAGTAACGGAATACATGTACCACCGTTATTTAAAATACAAAATATGAGTAACTGTATTACAGTTACCGTTTAAAAAGGTGGTATTCAGAATACAGTTACTTTGTTGAAATAAATGGATTACACGACGCTATTTTCCTGTTTCATATGTTAGGCTATGCTCTCTCTATTTCTGGTAATTCACGCCAGTGGAAACCCAAACAAAACACGCTTTAAGAGGCTCTTTGTCTCAATCTCGCGGCCCATGTCACCTCTACTTGCGGCTGCATAATGACGTGAAGAAATATTTTTAAAAATGATTTAATCTGAAGGCAATAGGCAGACTGTTACAGGCATATGTTACACCCCTGAAAACAGGGGAAAAAATCACAAGAGTGATTTTGACTTGCTTCCCTCATGCAGCTGTTTATTGCAATGAAAATGAACATAAATGTTTCACATTCTGTACTGCTTCATGTCACATGGTGGAAGGAAAAGCTAAACAATAAACCAAAATAATGAAGTGCTTACTATACATATACCTGAACAGGTTTCCTGACAACATGGTTGTCAGGAAATAGCAACATTTCTAGCTCCTGCCGTTAGCTTAATGGACATTATACAGTATAAAACTGAGGCTCAAAACCACCGTGTCTATGTGCACAAAACAACTGTAATATAATGCTTCTAAAGCTTACAAAACGATGAAGGGTTACCTATTAAATATCTTAACAATGTACAGATTGCAAATATATCAACTTTTAAACACTTTTACCTGAAAACAGGGGAAAAGAATCACGAGAGTGATTTTCACTTGCTTCTTTCATGCAGTTCTTTATTGCAATGAGGAGAGCGTGCGAAAGCCCCCTAGTGGAGAATAGAGACACTACTAATCGATCCCAGAAAAGGCTTACTAGCCGATCAGTGATGTATAGATTGCACTTCTCTTAAAATAAAATGAAAGTCATTAATATAACATGAAAAATAATAACCTCTTAACAATTTTCTTACCATATTTACATTATTTTTGTCCTTATATCAACTAATATGAATTAGTATTACCTGAACCCTTTTATATTCAGTAATCCTTCAACCTGTCACACATCACCCTAAAGCATGTAACCTCATGGGCAGTGTAGTCCGTGCTGCAGGGAGAATGGACTGCCATACCCGTTATGTGTCTGTGAGCGAGGGAGGGAGAAAAATGAAAAGTCCGAGCTGTCACCAAGCAGAAACGGGAGCTGGAAGCATGTAAATATAATAATAACCACTGCAGCCAAAAAGAGTGCCTGACGAGCCCAGTTGTAAGTAAGCTATTAAGACTCGACTGTACACTGTGTTCGTGTTTTCCTCCGAAACAATAAGTTCCGTTGGAGCAGCCTTTCAACGCCTCTCTCTGTCTCTCGCTAGCAAAGTTGACCCAGACAACAAAGTAAAACTAGTTTTCAGCTACGAGCCCGACACGAACCCGACGTATTAACCAGAGGTCCCTTTACTACGGTTCGGAGCCACGGACCTGTTTTATATACGCGCCGAATAGTTTTCTATACGAGATCGCTGCAAAAAGTGCAGCCTTACCTAATGTCCACCTACTGTTACTCATTTATATTAAGATTTAAACATCTAGTTGGTATTGGTATGGAGAGTAGCCTTCAGTAATAGTAATAAATCACAGCAATAGTACATTCACGTAGTTGTAAAAAGCATGATAATATATTAAGTAATCCAAAGTATTCAGAATACGTTACTCTCATTGAGTAACGTAATGGAATACGTTACAAAATACATTTTGGGGCATGTAATCTGTAATCTGTAGTGGAATACATTATAAAAGTAACCTTCCCAACACTAATATATTTATATATATATATACATATATGAATATAGATAGATAGATATATACACACACATACACACACACACAATAAATTCTTTCATGGCATGCATCTCTTTGAAATTTTGGGCTGATTGGGACCTGATAAATATAAAAACAAAGAATTATCTTTTTACCTGTTTTTGCTCTACAAGGGCCTGATATCCACATATGAGGACATTTGTTTTAAATTTTGATAGAACAGTGGCAGTATAATGTCCTCGTAAGTGGATATCAGGCCCTTGTAGATTAAAATCTAGTATTGTGGTCCCGACAACCCAAAATGTGATGTCCACATATGTGGACCTGGCGGAGGTTAAAGCTTGAGTGCTCTACCAGAGACCTTGGAGCTCCAGAGTCCTGCGCGGTATCTTTGATCTGCTGGAGCCAGTTTGGGGGTCACAGCCCTGAGTGCTCTGATTATCATGCGACCACTGTTACCTTCACCCTCCGCATCTTCTCGAGCTCTTCTCTGAGCCCTTAGTATTTCTTGAGCTTCTCTTGTTCCCTCTTCCTGATGTTGCTGTCATTTGGTATCACTACACCTACCACCACTATGTCCGGTTGGTTAGCCATCAGCATTTTGTCCGTCTGTATCTGGAAGTCCCACAGGATCTTAGCTCGGTCATTCTCCACCACCCTAGGGGGCTCCCATTTTGACCTCGGGACTTCCAGGCCGTATTCGGCACATTAAAAAAGTAGTGAAAACTGTAAATGTTAATATACAGAACTTTAGACATATCCGCACATCATTAACAGACACAGCAGCGATTACATTCCTGCACTCTGTGATACTGGCTCATATTGAATACTGTATTACAAGTTGGTCCTATACGAGCTCTGCTGCTATTGCGCCAATCGAAGTGTGCTACAAAAGAGCATTGAAAATATTAGATAAGAAACCTTTTTCATATCACCATTGTCAAATTTTATAAATACAAGTTTCTAAATTTTATTAATTTCAAATTATTTAAATCTGCCTGTCTAATATACAGAGTTATACATGGTCTGGCGCCTCCACCAATGAGTGATTTTATTAAACAAAAGTCTAGCAGTGTTGCCGGGTCTCGACTGACTCGACCCACTGTGAGAGGTGATTGTGAACTGGCAGTTAGACGGACCACCTTTTCACAGATGCTCCGTCAAATCAGGGAGTGAGCTTCTGGAATAGTCTTCCACTGTCAGTGAGGGAAAGTCTCCCCGTCTTTAAGAGTCACTTAAAAGGGCGTCTGAGGGACACACAAACATGTGATCATGTTTAATAATCATGCTTCATATTGGACATGAAAAAGAGTTAGTGTGTTACAAAAAGGGAAACAACTATTAGTGTAATGTGTGAGTGCAATATCAGGACAGTCAGGGCATGTTTGTGCAATACTGTGCAATATAACTGATGTGTTTCCGTTATTGTTCTCTATATTGTCCTCTGTTGTCCACTCTTCTTGTCATTGTTTGTTCTAGTATCATGTGATCACTGTTTTTGTCCTTGTCACATGACCTGTAAATAGTGTCTCTGTATGTTTTTACTAACGTGTGTGTAACACCAACCTACCAGAGCGTCTGCAGATGGAAATTAGCCCAAGGCTGTAATCTGGCATATTTACATTTGTTAAAATGTTCTTTCTAAATAAATAAATTTAATTTAATTTAATTAGATGTTCCTGTACACTATGCCGGCCACTTGGTTATGGCGTTCCATGTATGTCCTGCCTGCTAGCATCTTGCACCCTGCTGTTATGTGCTGGATTGTCTCTGGGGCATCTTTACACAGCCTGCACCTGGGGTCTTGCCTGGTGTGATAGACCCCAGCCTCTATGAGTCTTGTGCTCAGAGCTTGTTCCTGTGCTGCCATGATTAGTGCCTCTATGATGTCTTTCAGTCCAGCTTTGTCCAGCCACTGGTAGGATTTCTGGATGTCCTCTATCTGCCGGTGGTACATACCGTGCAGGAGCCTGTCCTTCCATGATGGTTCCTCCTGTTGCTCCTCTTCTTTCTCTGGTTTCTACTACCTGAGCTATTCAATAAGCATGTGTTTATCTTTCTTATGTACTGGTAGAGCTTTGTTGTTTCATCACTGATCATGATACAGACACTCACCAGTCCCCGGCCTTGTTCGTTTCCCTTGCGTACAGCCTCAGGGTGCTGGACTTGGGGTGAAACCCTCCACACATGGTCAGGAGCTTCCTGGTCTTGATGTCAGTGGCTTCTATCTCCTCCTTTGGCCAGCTTATTATTCCAGCAGGGTACCTGATCACAGGCAGGGCGTAGGTGTTGATAGCCTGGATCTAGTTCTTACCGTTCATCTGACTCCTCAGGACTTGCCTGACCCTCTGCAGGTTGCAGCTTTCCTAGCAGTCTCTTCATGGTTTCTATTTGCCTGTTGTTCCCAAGTTCCAGGTACTTGGGAACTTAGGTACTGTCTTCGATTTCCTCGAGCTGTCCTTTGTTGTCATCCCACTACACTTCTCTAGTCCGAATAGCATTCCAATGTTATTACTGTAGATCCTGCTGGTGTAGATCAGTGCACTGATGTCTCGTTCACTCTTGGCATACAGTTTGATGTCATAAAATAAAATTAGTTGCGATACTTTCTGGATGTCATAATACAACAAAAATCTACATACTACTTTAAAGATACAGACCCATCGGTGTAACTTTCTGCTGAACATTGGGGGGGTCAGGATCTCTGTTTAAATAAATAAATAAATCTGGGTAAATTCCCAGATGATTCAACTTGCAACTATTTTGCTGGTAATACCCGAAATGAGTAAAGAAAAGCAACAGCGTATTTATGCAAGATAATTCATAATTTTATTGGGCTGGTTATATTGGTTGGGTCTGATTATTGGGGGGGTCATAACCCCCCTAACCCCCCTGGAAATTCTGCCCCTGTACAGACCATAATACCATTCTGCATGCTGACTCCTTTTAATCTCCTCACCACTCTAACAAAGCACCATCAGATCTACCTTCAGAAAATGTTTTCCCTTTGATTACATTCAGATACCTTACTAACAGGGCTGAAACACAGACAGCAAAGGCAAACAAAGTCCACAAAGTGATCAGATCAGTTTAATAAAGCTTCTAACGCTGAGCATGTATATGAAGAACAAAGTGATTTTAATACTAGGACAAACACGGCTGAATTAGAGTGAACTGTGATCTGTATCCATCAAAACACATTTACAGTAGACAAGTCCAGAATCAAAGCCACAGCTAGTGACAAGCAAAAGATTCAAAGTATTTCTGAGATTATTCCACTAAACAGTCCCACTGCATGAGCACACATCAGTGTGTTATTGATCTGTTTTATTAAGACACACTGTGCTCTTTGCTAGACCTAACAAATGCTTTGTGTTTTCATTTTTTTAATTTTCTATTATCATGAAGTAAATCATGAGCAGTGATTATAAATCAGCAGTGACAGAGTGGAATCACTACTTAAGGAGTAAACACACACTGGAAAAATAAGATCTTTCCATGTTGGGAAGCATTTTAATGGTGCGCGAAATGAACATTATTAACATTTTCACTTTAAAGAGAATAAAAGATGAAAAGATCATTTTGATTTCTTATAAACTGAGTTTTTATTGATCACAAAGTTGAGGCTGCGATAATTGTTATCTTTGAGACTGCCTCTCTCACTCTCTCGCTGTGTGTGTGTGTGTGTGTGAAAGAGAGAGAGAGTATACAACAGTCAGAGTCAGTGTTGCAGTGACACGGTCCTGCCATTATCTGAAAAGTGAAGTAGTTGTGTTGTCATCATTTTTAAAATGGTCAAGATAGAGATGACACACACACACACACACACACACACGTGTGTTAGTGCTTTCCTCTTTACTAGTTTTCCTTATGTTCTTTTCATATTTCTTGATTTCCTTGATTTCTGCGCTGCCCTACATTTTGTTTAATTCATTTTGCAACATGCAAATAGGCAAACTCAATCTCCCTCTCAGCGGGACAGGTGCCGGTGAACTCCTCTCTCTGGTAGGCACAGCTCAAATACCGCCACACGCCTGTCATCTCCTGAGGGATCTCAAAGCCACGATATTTCTTAGCTACAACCTTAAAAAAAAGGCACAGAAAATAACCAACAATGGATCCTTCTGATCGGGCTCATGTAAAAGTTCTAGCAACCTAAATAAGCTCCAAACCTTTAGAATGTGGAGTTTGGGCAGCAGGTTGCAGTCAGACAAGGTGAGCTCTGGCCCATCTAGGAAGCTCCTAGTTGACTCTGGCACATCTCCTAAGACATCAGCATCAATCTCTTCAGACAGGGGAGTCCTTAGGAAGTCATCAAGGCGCTGAAGAGACTTCAACAAAGCTTTCTGTAAGGCTACAAAGTCAGAGGTAGAGAACACGCTGATTTGATTGACAGACTTAGGATAAGCTATCTGAAAAAACACTGATGTTTTCCACAACAACCAGCTCCTTATTTATACACCAGTATTTCCAAAAGACTTTTAATAAAATGCAAATAATTGCAGATTTGTTTGGGGTTTTTTGCAAATCATTTAAACCATATAGTTTAAACATATTGAATACTGTTTTAAAAAAAATATCTGATTACTTTAAATTTCACACTTTTAAAAAGGTTTGAGCAGAATAGCAAACGACTGCAGAAGCAGTCACCTGAGGGTCACCTGAGCTAGCCTCCCAACGATATGCTTTATCACAAAGGAGAGTTTGAAGTCTTATGCTCATCTTAAAAGGGCGTCTGTCTCCTGAATCCAAACTGGGAGCTGATTCCACAAAAACAGCCTCTGCCTCCCGTTCTACTTTTAAATATCCTGAGAAGCACAAGTGAGTCATCAGTCTGAGAGTTTTCTGTTAGGGTGATAGCATGAGCTCTGTCACATGAGAGCGAGCCTGATTATTCAAGAAGAAGAAGAGTAAGTTATGTTGAGGGTTTCCCCACAGAGGTATGGCATGGGAAACAGTTTTAGTTTAAATAGTTTCAATTTTCCAATATAAAACGGGGAAAAGTTTAATATAGTTTAACATCTATATAACACTGCATGGCCATGACCTGTGAGTCCTCAGGCACCACTGTGATTAATGTTGTCAGCGAGCACAGACCAATGCTGCAGTCACAAACAAACCACACACACACCTTACTATCTTTGTTGAATACATGTTTCCAACCTAACTGTGTCCCTTCTTACCATCCGTTGTGTCTTTTCTTGTGTTTTTGATGTACGCTGAGAATTTGGCAAAGATGTCAATGCCAGCTGTGTTAGCTTCAGCATGTTTGGGAGCCAGTCTGGGATATCTGGTCCAGACAAAATGGAGAAATTTGAAATTAACCTCAACACGGCTTCCCATCGCAAACATATCTTTCAATGTGTGCTTGCATACCGGGGTGGAGTTAGCTTCTCCTCCAAGAATTCTTCTATCTTGTTGACATCAACCTTGACTTCACCATTAAAGGTCACGAAAGGAGGGTTGGTTCCTGGAGCGAGGTTGTGGAGGTCAGCCGGCTTCCTGATAACCCAAAAGTCAGGCGCATGTGGTTACTCTCATGTGTATCATAGTCACTGTATGAATACGTGTATGCGTCTGCACCATGTTACCGCTTGAGGTCGACTGTGGTGACATTAAAAATGACTCCTTTTAGCCACAGGATCATAAAGAGTCTCTGAGAGAAAGGACAGTTTCCGATGCTCTGTCCATCACTTCCTGCCTACACACACAAACACCAGTCATCAAGTGTCCTGCAGGTGATCTGTGAACATTTATAAAAACTGTAGTGCTTCACTACTGAACAGCAGAACAAATGGGTGGGTGAAGGAAGCAGATAAAGAAATAAAAACCCCAAAAGAACAATACGGTGTACATTTCATTTTCTCTTTTTTCATATTATAATTTATTTAACTGAATAAATCTGGACTCTGTGTTTAACAGAGATGCACAGAAGAATATCCTCTGCATGATAATGGAGTTCCTGTTTCTCTCCCATGTGAATACATGAGCACATCAGCTATCTGTTAAAGTTCAGGCGAATCTAACACAACTAAAATGTGTCTGTATCCTATTATTAGCTGAACTGGGATGAATATTTCAGTATGGTCACTGTAAGAGATCCAATACTGGAAAGAAATTCTAAAAACATTATCTTGCAGAGGAGTAATGTAAAGAGTAACGTGATTAATAACTTTTTTAAGCAACGTGCTTCATCTTTATGCTGTGAGTGTTGTGTAGAACAGTTTTCCTGTGAGTGAAGAATTCATGCTGGAGCTGAATGTTGCTGCAACAGCTCTGAGCTCTCAGTAACAAACAGGAGGATAATCAGCTTACCCAGGGAGACTGCTGAGATTAACATAGCACACCAGCACTATTCAGACTATTTCATTCTGTACTCTTTTACAAACAAAAGCAGAAACTGCATTTCAGCACAAGTTGAAAGTAAAATGCTTATTTTAAGATATTTATGATCGTGCTGTTTTAAAGAAATCCTCAGATGTGAGGATTTACAGCTTTTCTAGACCACAGAGAAGGAAACCTGAACTTTTCCATAATCTTTGTATCTACCTCTGTCTGTGCTGCCCACAGGGCCCGTGACAAAGGGAGGCATTGTTTGAACAAGCTTGTTACGTGGACACGGCCCGACACATTTGTGCTAAATCTCTCAGGTACTGAAAGTTATTCTCAGGATACTGTTGAACCAGAGCACAGAGCTAAGCACACAATGGTCACAAAAGCTTTATCTACTTTGAATCTTTTTCAAATCTCATTTAAAATGACATGCATTAAGTAATGTAGGTTACCATGGCGATGGATTAGAACAGCACTGTCTTAATGGGATAAGATAAGCAGATCAAGATTAGCTTTTTCACTCGCTGGTTCTCTGTCACGTCACGGTCCTGGGTTTGTGCTCCAGTTTGTTCACACTTGTTGTTCATTTTTGCAGATTGTTGAGATTCGGATCTTCAGTGTGAGAGAGCTCAGCTCTTCTTCAGTTTAGTCATTTTTCCTGTCCAGTCTCTGACACCTAACTGTGGCTGTGGTTCTGCCACATTAATAATAATAGTGACACTTACATGCAGCCCGTTTAAGTTTACAGCTCTATTCCAGGAAGCAAGCTTAGCTAACAAGAGTGTGCGTGAACCAGCTGACACACATCTGTGATTATTCAGACATTTCTGCCAAACTCATATTTTACATTTTTACAAAAATTCCAATTAGATATTAGTTTTCTATTTTGTGTGCAGTCATCAGCAGTTATATCATGGATTCATCATCCCCTGAGTTCAGTTGCTTCCAGGCACTTTATATAGTAAGATAACAACCCTACAATGAAACAGCAAGCTCAGAATAAAATCTATGTAGTCTCCATCCTTCTAACTCTCGTGATGCTAGGTTCTCATGTTGAAATGTGTTCACGGATTGAGGTTCCATCGTAAATCATGATATCAAAGAACATTTTGAAGGTTTCTGTGTCTGAAATTCAGAGTCTGAATATGGAAATCCACTGAAATTCATCTAAATCAGATTCCACTTGCATGGCATGGATGGCTCACAAATTCAGACCAGATCAAGACCAGATTCAGTTTGGCTCGGGTCATTTCCCAGGTCATCCTGTCTAGATCTGGCCAGTGTGACAGCAAGCCATCATCTAGACATGGATGCCGGGACCTGGAGGAGAAGGGGGATGAGCTGGCAGCTTACGGCTGAGCTACTGGGCAGCACTGGCCTGAACAGGCAACTGTGTGAACAAACACTGTGAATACTGAAACAGTGTGTGTGCAATGTACTGGGCCGAGAACAGGCTCGAGCTCCCAAAACTCTATTGAAATATTTAAACTCTGTAAAAGCAGAATCACTTCTTACAGCACATTTACTGATCAAACTAAAGACTTGGAAAGTTCCCCTGCATTTGTTTTCAGTGAACTCTAGCACTAGCACACACATGCCACCATCTGTCAGTGAGGGCTGAATATTAGAAGAGATTAGAAATGGGAACATTTAAGCACTTTTTCTCTATATTTATTACAGATTTCTATCCAGTACAACCAGAAATAATCTTATTCTATATATGGAAATACAGAGGAACCCCGACTTACGAAGTTAATTCGTTCAGAGGGTCTTTCGTAAGTCAAAATTTTCGTAAGTCGAAGCAGCTTTTTCCGTCGCCTTTTGAGTGAGGCGATGCTGTCTGAAGACGAAGTTCTTGGTGGAGGCTGAAGAAAGCATACGTATGCATGCATACATACGTACGTGTACATGTACATAACATTATGGAATTTAATTCTAAACATTAAAACTAAAACTTACATTTACGTTAATGAATGTACGTACGTACACTGTGCAATGATATTTTTTTAAACTGGCTCATATTTATGCCTTATGCCGGCCCCATTATGAATGAACGACAGGCTAATTGCAAACGAAAAGCACACGAAATAGCGCACTGCAACAACAATACGTCTTTCACGTGGAACAGCGAAACGCATTTCGCAAACGGATTTCGTTGCACGGGCATTTTGTCGTACCACGGGCAAAAATATTGCCGTTAAGTGCCTTTGTAACTTGAATTTTTCGTTAAATGGGGTCTTGGTAAGCCGGGGTTCCACTGTATGACTTACATTCTCTCAGTTTTACTGAATAATTATACAAAGAGTCTTTATTTAATTCAGCATGCTGTATTAAAGTGGAGTCACTGCTCTTCCTATGGTGAAATGTGGTGGAGCTCCACCTGTCATGGCTCTCTCTGCATGCTCACACAAAGTTGAGCATTCAGCTTATTGAACTAATTCAGCTGTTCTGGAACAGGAAACTCTCAGAGTCTCAGTTTAAAGTCAGAGTGTGATTAACATACTGATGATCAGCCTCAAAGCTTCAGGCACCAGTGACACTACATGTGGGTAACAAGCAGTGTTGGGTAAGTTACTTTAAATTAGTAACTTAGTTACATTACTAGTTACTTCTCTAAAAAAGTAACTCAGTTACTTCAAGTTACTCGTTACTTTCAAAGTAACTAGTTACTAGGGAAAGTAACTTTGGTTTTACTCAGAATTCTCTTGTTAATGTGTTGCTTCCGTAACTGGATACCCAGCAAGATTGCCAGTCTTCTAGCTTGCTTACTTGCAACAAGTGCACTGTGCCACCTACCAATAGAAAGGAAAAAATAATGTGCACATTTCCACGAGAGAAATCCCACGCCTGGACCGTCGTTGACCGCCGCCATGATTCTAGCCTGCTTTTTACATCCAACACAAAAACTGCAGTCGTGGTGGTTTTGATTGTACTGAGAACTTGGAAATTCTGCCTTCTGAATAGGACGATGTAGGTAGGTAACACCAGACTGCAGATGAGCTGCATACAGAGCTGGACTGGGACAAAAAAATCGTCCCGGGCATTTTGACTAGAGACCGGCCCACCATTATAGGAAAAATCATAAAGCCTTTGAATGAAAATGTACACTGTTCTGATGGTATATATGTATCAATCTATCAATTGTTTGTTGTAAGACTCAGATCATTATTTTTTAAAAGCTAGACATTTTAAATGAGAATAATAAAGAAAAGTATTTCTTTGTGCCCCCCTTTCCCTGTTAATGCCCTACCTGGCCCCCTGGCCCAACACTTTGCTAGACCCACCCCTGCACAGTTACCAGCTGTCAGCTACATAGAAAAGGATCCTGGTGTTATTTGTCTCTCAGAAACAGTTCATAACTTCCCTTCAACTCATTCATGTCACCTAAAAGGTAAACCTGTTTCTCCATCACCTGTTCAGCTCTGATGATTCAGTAAGGACATCTCCTGGTTTCATCTTCATGTTTCCCTCTCACCAGATAACCAAACTGATATCATGACCAGCAGCTTTACAGCTGTGGCTCCAGCAAACATCAGCTGATACTAGAAATTAATATTAAATAAATTCTAACAACAGCTGATCAAGCTTAAACGTGCTGCTGTTGTTTAACGTGACATCCGCTGGTTTCCTCTTTCTGGCGCAAAGTGGGCGATAAACAAACAAGAGAGAAAAGCCGATCAGCTGATCATTGATCAGTTTCGTGATTGAAGTAGAAACGGGAGAGAATGAGAGAAGAAGAGGCAGCTGTGCAGCTCCAGCTTTGTGTCTTTTTCATTGTAGCTGAAGTCCGGGACAAACTGTGTTCCTTTTCACCTCAATACGAAACGCGTAATATTTTCTCTGAATACGAGACGATTCTGTTTTTTAAGGGACGGTTGGAAACTCTAATAATTAACCTTATGAACAAAATAAAGTTCAACATCAGTAACATAGCACCACCCAGCTGTATAGAAACTCCGTCATGCTAGCTAGCACGCAGTACGAAAATGTCAGCATACCGAAAATAAACTCCACCTAAACTTGGTTTATATCTGACTCCGATAGACTGCAGGTCATAACTTCTCACCTGAAGTTCAGTTCACCTGACACTCGGACCGGCGGCCGCTTCGGGTCTCTCCTCTTGCCTCCCTTTTCCTTCATCCACCTGCTGGCTTCCACCACTTGCTAATGTTACTGAATCTGTGAAGCTCCGCGATAGGAAAAATAACGAGCCTATCTAAATCCCAGTAACGAGTAACGCGTTCCTGGTTTTGGCATAATAACTAGTTACCGTGCTCGTTACCACAATAATAACGTAGTTACTGTAACGCGTTACTTAATAATGCGTTAGTCCCAGCACTGGTAACAAGTTATAGACACCAGGGACATCTCCACACACTTTACTGAGCAGGTATCACCTGAGCTGCTGTCACAGCCTTCATGGTCTCTATAACCCTCTCTGCTGCACTGCAAACATTGGCTCTACACATTTGACCAGGATGGTGCCGGTGTGTGTGTCTGCCGTCTGTCACTGCCGGTGTTTGTTTGTGTTCAGCTCTCAGGGCTCAGTTCTCGGCCCCTCCTCTTCTCTTTGTATCTGCTTCCTCTTGGTTGAAACACAGCATTGCGTTTCACTTCTATGCTGCTGACTGTCAGATCTATGTCCCTCTACAAAGGCTCATATTCCACACAGCCAATACTTCAGCGTCTCGATGACATTAAGGCTTGGATGTCTCTAAACTTTTTAAAATTCAGTGATAAAGAGACTGAGGTGATGGTGTTTGGTAGCCCCACTGAGACCCCCAGTGTGTATTTAGATATCTCGGCCCAGTGTAATAAGCCAGCTGTCACAAACCTGGGGGTCAAAGTGGACTGTGATCTGAAGTCATCTACAGAGGGTGCAAAATGCCGCAGCTCGCCTAAAGTTTGAGCACATTTCCCCTGTTTTAGCTTCACTTCACTGGCTGCCCATTTCTTTTAGGATTCATTTTAAAATTCTTTTATTTGCTTTTAAAGCCTCCATGGCCTCGCCCCATCCTATCTCTCTGAGCTGCTACAGCCTTATACACCCACCGCTCTCTCAGGGCAGCTGATCAGCTGCTCCTGATTGTGCTTTTGCTGTAGCAGCTCCAATGTTGGTTTATTTTATTTTATTTTATTTTATTTTATTTATTTAGTTAATTCTATGTTGTTTTATGTTGTTGGGGGTTTTTTTTAATATAAGGCTGTTTTAAGTCTGATTTTATGTATTATGTGTTTTTTTTTATTCTATTGTTATTAACTTATTTACTGTACAGCACTGTGATCGTGTGCTGGCTATTTTAAAGTGCTTTATGAATAAACTTGGATAGGGGTACACAAACTGACTGTATTTTTTGAAGTACATGAAATATCAATAAATTACACTGACAGTGAATTAGTATGTTTAATGCTAAAGTAAAATACATTGGAAAAACCAGGATCCTTTTTGTACCACATAAAAAGACTGTAAAAACACATCTAAGCATAAATTCTACTTAATATGACAAATGCATTCATAACATATGAGGCAGTGAAATATTAACAACAAAGGATGTTTAGTCTCTGTGTAGATTTGTTTGCTAATTAACTGATATGTTGTGTAATTAAGGACGTTTTCACAGCATAAATGGTAACAATGGTGTAACATGGAAAATTATTAAAAGCTATAATTATGCTAATTTCACTGATGGCTTAGTATCTTATAAAATTGCTTACCAAAAACATAATAATAACAAATAATAAGATAAATGCAGATTCTGGGACACTTACAAAGAGTGTGGAATTTTTCACATACTTGTTTTTTTACACAAGTATTTAGAAGCATCGAATATTTTACAATAATTAAAAAAAATCAAATAATCTACTTTTATAACATAGGTCTCATATTTATCAAAATTATTTTCTAAGTCAGGACAGCTTGAAGTTTTTTTTTTGTCATATTCTATGGAGCCAGTACTCTGATCTTCAGGTTTTATGACGTTCAAACACAGCGTTCCCTGTGCACAGACGGAGGCCTGATGGTGTTAGATGGGCCTCTAAAGAAAACAAAAACTCTTTGATATATGAAGCTAACATTTCATCATTGTCTTTATTAGTTTTATCTGTGTTTCTTGTTCCACACATTCCTAATTCTTTTGTGTATTTATATCATATTTCCTTTCTTCAGGTTTTCTCTTGTACTAATGTCCTCCCTGTTCTCAGAAGAACTTTATATTTCTCTGCTTATTTTCCGCTCTGTGCACTTTCACTTTGCTGTATCATGAACTTCTCCATAGAGCCTAATTCATTATTCATTATGACAAACATGCTCTTTGTAAATCCCCACTATGATAATAGTAATAACTATCAGTCTGGCATTCATCAGTCTGTTGCCACCAAAGGAAGCATGGAGGAGTTATAGACATGCAGTGCTGTGTGTGCATAAAGTGATTACCTTGACATACAGGGAGATTTCATAGGGCTGGTTCTCCAGTGTTTTACTGTCCACAGGGACCGCAGGACTGTCCGCTCTCCTGTCGGAGGTCAACTTGATCTCTTCCCTCGCCTCTGCAGTCATCGCCTCCCGCTGAGGGACATATGAGCAACCATGTTCCAGCAGCACCACTCTCTTTTTCTTCACCTGCTCGTCTTTCTTTTTGGGCAGGGATTCATCTTTGATAACTGACTTCAGCTCTTTTATCCAATCCGCCTTCCTCGGTGAACTGATCTTTTCTGCTGATGTTTCTTTATCCACCCATTCTTTCCTTCCCCGCTCGTTCTCCCAGAACTCTTTTTTGATGTGCCTCAGCTCTTTACTCCAGTCCTTCCTTTCAGCAGCAGTCTTCTCTTCTTCTGGTTGATCTATTTTAATCCAGTCTCTATCTTTTCTCCTGGGTGACAGCACCTTTACTTTCCCCAGTTCGTCTTTCCTAAGACCTTGTGGCTCAGGACACAAGAACCCGTTCTCCATTGTTTGCTTCAGTGTTTTAATGCTCCCATTTAGATCTGCCTCTGCCTCACTGTTGTGCACTTTTAGCTTCACGTCCTGTGTCTCCATGTCCTCTTTACCCAGTATGGCCTCGTCTCCTGGCAGCACTTGATGATCTTCATCTTTTATCTTGTCTATGGCATCATCAGAACCGCTCATAATGGTGAAAGGATGTACTTCTGTTTTTTTACTGGGCGTCTCCTCCATCATTTCAGTCTCATCATCAAGAACGGTGACTGGCTCTTCTGCCATCTCCACTTCTTCTTCCATTGACTCTTCGACTGCTCTTCCTCCAGTCTCAAATTCTACAAGCATCTCTGTCTGTGTTTGTTCTTTTGTGTTGTTTCTCCAAATTGTGTCTGCTTCTTTCAGGAGCTGCAAAGGATGCTCTTGTAAAGCACTTCCCCCTTCTGTTGTGGATTCATTTTTCTCTGATTTGTCCTCTCCTTCTGTCCCGTCAAGCTTCACCTCGATGCCTTTCTCAGATAGAGAAGCTTCCTCCACCTGGTCCTGTGTGTCTGTATGTACCTCTTCTCCAGTCTGGCCCACTGGTTCTGGAGGAACTGTTATAGCTTGGATTTCAAGCTTAGCAGCTTTTTCTTCTTGCATTTCTAGATCATTTCTTGTTCTGTGCTCTTCTTGGCCCATTAACTCTCCAGAAACATTATTGGCTATCGTCTCCTCCATTTCTGAACTCTTTCCTCCCCCGTCCATCTCTGCTAAGTTGTTAACTTGCTCTTCTGCTTGCTCCTTCTGGGTGACGTCTTCAGTCCTGTTTTCTTTAGTGTCTCCATCTGACTGTGGCTGTTCTTCAGAAGTTAGGGCCGTCAGCTCTGGTTCTTGTGCCATTTGATTGGTTCCTGCTCTCACGGGGAACTCATAGCCATGATTTACACACTCCTGGACTCCCTGGCATTGCCATGTAAGATTATCAATAACAACCTCCTGTTTTATGGATTCTGAGGGATCTTCTCCATCATTGTTTTTTATTTCATTTTGACTCTCAATATCTAATTGGTAGGTTTGATTGGCCACCTCTTCAGCTGTAGCAGTTATATCGACTGGTGTGTCATCAGTGCCCAGAGCTGAAGCTTGGATGCTGGCCTGTTCATTTATCCCAGTAGAAAAAGGAGCCACTTCTATGTTCAGATTAACCTCTGTTATGTTGCCAGCAGTGGGCAAAGTAGCAGTTTCTGTTTCGTCTTGGCCACCAGTACATGACAGTGTACCCACTCCTGACTCCCACACAGAAGTACCTCTGTCCTGAAGACAGGACACGTGATCGTCGGCACCTTCGTCCATGTTTTCCTGCCTTACATCTGTTCCTGCGCTTGCTGTTACTCCCCCTTGTTTGTTTTCTTTTTCATCATCTCCATTGCTGTTTAATATTTGCCGTTTCCCTCGTTCAACCACAACCAATAGAGGAGAAAGAGACAGATTTTCAGCCACCTTTGTATCTTCAGATTCTTTGTCTGCTGTCAGTGTGGCTGTTATTTCTTGATGTCCATCTCCTGCTCCCATTTCTCCATTCCCCTCCTCTCCCAGTACTTCACATTCATCCTCCCCCTCTCCTATTTCTCCATCTGATAACAGGGTCACTTGTGTAATCTCTCCTTCCTGCCAATCATTCTCTTCTTTACTTTCATCTTCAATTTGTTCTGCTTCAGCAACCATCAAAACATCTTCCCCAACCTCCTCTGCTAGTTCCACCTCATCATCATCATCTTCTTCTTCTGCGTCGTCTTTGATTCTGTGTGTATCCACGTCTGAACACATACCTTGTGGGCTGTGGACAATGGCTCCATTTGGCATGTCTGGATTTTGGCTACAACTTAGTTGAGCCATTAGGAAAATAACACAACTTATTTAGAAAGAAATGATGGTGTCCAAGTTTCCAGGATAAATGTGCAGCTTTATAACATGTAAAATTTGTGAAAATGATCCAGCGTTCTAGAAAAGTTCAAAGATGGGTATGAAGAGTAAAACTTACAGTCCCAGTTTTAAGCTTGTATCCCAGAGGAAATCACAGCGCTGATAGAAAACAAATGAATACAATCTCACAGGATTTCTGACTGTGAAGGATTTCAGACGAGTCCAGATTCCAAAAAGTAAAGATGAATGGTTACCAAAGTTTGACATCTGTAACAGCTGTAGGAGTGACACGAGGTTCCAAATTTCCAAAGTAAAGTAAGAAGAAAAATCCAGATTTCCCTTGAAAGATGGTTATGGGGCTCTCTCATCAGTACTGTGCCTCAGGCACCGTTTCACATCAATAAGTACCTTTCGCCTCCTCGCTTTCTTCTCTCTCTCTCACTCTGAGGGATTAAACCAAGGCTGATCCCACATGATCACAAGCTTAAACTCTGCCACCCAGAGACCAGCACCATTTGATCTGGAGTTTCTTAACACATTCAACGACACATCACAGCTACATCTATGAAACATAGCCTCCAGTAGATAGACAAAGCCATATATACAACATCTAATAAAATTCAGTTTTATTTGTACCGTGCAGGTTCACCAGAACTATTTTATTGAAGCACTCTCAGCCCAGTTTACTACATGAACGTGTTTAAATGCTGTCTTCATTTTGTCATATCAGTGATTTTTCTTCTTAGTATCTTTAATAGATGATATTAAGATATTAAGGAAACTTGAATAAGTCCAGAGGCTTTTCTTTCCAAGCTCCTTAGACTTTGATGACCTGGATGACTGAGAAGCTTCACAGACATGTGAAACAGAAAAATGTTTGTGTTTTAATTCAGCTGAAACAAATAACAGAAAAAGTGTGTTCTTTTTGAGTAAGAAGGTTAGAGAAGGAAGAGGCCTAAAGATATACAGACCCTTACAAAAAATTAGAATAAAGTTTATTTATTTCCATAATTCCGTTCAAAACGTTAAACTTTCATAGATTATAGATTCAGGCCCACAACTGAAACGATTTCAAGTACTTAGTTGTTTATTTAAGTACATAATTTGGGCTTCCAGCTCATAAAACCCACAAAAACAGGATTTCAAAAAATTAGAATACTGTCGAGACATCAGCTCAAATTTTACAGGGCATGAATGTTTTAAACTGAGTGTCACACACAACTCATCTACTAAACTCAAGGCACCTGCACAGGTGCCAGGTGTCATTAAATTGCTTCACTTTGGTTCAGTTGTCTCAGTTAAGTTCAATATGGGCAAGACTTGACAACTGGCCAGAAGAGCGTCATTGGTACCCTCCATAGGATGGGTAAGCCACAAAAGTTCATAGCTAGGGAGGCTGGCTGTTCACAGAGTGATGTGTCCAAGCATATCAATGGAAAGTCTAGCTGAAGGGCAAAATGTGGCAGGAGAAGATGCACCAGCAGAAGAGATGACCGTGGCCTTCAGCGGATTATCAGACAGAAGATTCAAGAATCTGTCAGAGATCCAGAAAGAGTGGAATGAGGCAGGAGTCAAAGCTTCAAAACCACTTCTGAGCCTGAGCCAACGTAGGAAGCAACTCAACTGGGCCAAGAGAGAAGATGGACTGGACTGTTGGCCAGTGGTCAAAGGTCCTCTTTTCGAATAAAAGTAAAGTGTGCCTTTCATTCGGGAATCAAGGTCCAAGGGTTTGGAGGAAGACGGGTGAGGAACAGAACCCAGGCTGCTTGAGGTCCAGTGTGAAATATCCACAGTCAGTCATGATTTGTGGGTGCAATGTCCGGTGCAGGTGTTGGAAAACTCTGCTTTCTTAAATCCAAGGTCATCGCAACAGTCTACCAGAGTGTTTTAGAGGGCCTCATGATTCCTTCTGCTGAGGATCTGTATGGAGATGCAGGACCTGGCCCCTGCCAATACTGCCAGAAGCACCAAAACCTGGTTTGATTGCCATGCCATGACAGGGTTTGACTGGCCAGCCAACTCAGCGGACCTAAACCCCATTGAGAATCTATGGGGTATCAAGAGGAAAATGAGGTCCACCAGACCCAAAAACAATGAAGAGCTGACAGCAAGCATCAAATCTGGGCTTCCATAACTACCAGGCAGTGCCACAGGCTGATTGCATCAATGCCACAGCGCATCGATGCAGTGATTAAGGCAAAGGGATTCCCAACCAAGTATTGAAGATTGACATATCATTTTGAAAGTACCACATTTTGATTGATTTGATGTGATCCTAATTTCTTTCTTTTTTTCCCTGCAAAAACTGAGAATTAAACAGTGATGTCTTGACAGTATTCAATTTTTTTCAAATCCTGTTTTTGTGGGTTTTATGAGCTAGAAGCCCAAATTATGTACAAATAAAAAACTACGTACTTGAAATCGTTTCAGTTGTGGGCCCTGAATCTATAATCTATGAAAGTTTAATGTTTTGAATGGAATTATGGAAATGAATCAACTTTTCCATGATATTCAAATTTTTTGGAAAGGGTCTGTATACGAAGTTAGCCAAGAAAGAGTATAAAGCTTTGGATTTTTGGCAGTTCATTTTGATTGTGGATGAACTTGAAGAGATGGTGTAACAAAAAGCAAGTCAGTCATTAAGATATAAGCAGACAGCCAAGAACCAGCTGAATTTTGTTTGTGAAACTCTTTCAGTCATCAGTTAAAGGTAAAAACATCATATTCATGCAGTAAGACAATGAGAAAGGTAAACAAAGACATCTGTTAATAAAGGAAACAAGTGATGGAGGGAAGTCTGAAGGGTAGCAGGAAGTAATAAAGAAATAGCAAAAGGTTTGGCATGATGATATAAAAGTTAGACTTTTACATGTAATACGAAGGAGAGCAGGTGAGAAACAGGGTCCATGAACAGAGTGATGACAGGACAAACAGATGAGAAGAGAGATGACTGCAGGGAACCAACATGTGACTGAGTGTGGAGGCAGGTCATCGGACCGCTAAATAACGTGAGAGGGCAGTAACGCACCGTGAACGGATGTAGACTGCCGCGAAGGCCCGGCGAAGAAGAAAACCCGGAAATGCTTCCGCTGTTCCGTGTAGCTGCAGGTAGCCGTAAGTACAGCGGATATCAGCCAGTAGTTCGGGTTTGAGAGCACAGTGAGGAGCCAGCGGCCGCCTGAAGGCACACACAGAAAGGACGTCGCTGCTAACACCGGTGGGTAACCAGCGCAGCCTTTGTCATAATAATATGTTTTAACTACAAAAATAGCTTCATGTCCTGGGTTTGGTACGCGGCATATCAAAGCACTGATAGGTGTAGAGTCAGGCAGTAATCAGTATGTGTCGGTACTGACGGAAGGCTGTCGATGTTTCCAGATATTTGGGTGATGCAGCAGGCGGATAATGGCGGCGAGGAGGAGGCGGCCCCGGTAGATGTTCAGTTCACGGATTTACCGGACGCCCTGGTGGCCTGCAAAGTGGCGGAGGATTTATTCAACGAGGAAAGGCTTAAGGTAGGCTGTCAGGCACTGGCCTGTGTGCGGCACAGCTAAACACTGTTTACATATGAACGTGAAACATCAACCAATAGCTTTGGTGCTTTTGTGTAGTTCATTAGAAACAGTTGTTTTTAAACCAAAATATGGGATTATCTGATACCATGACAGAAACAAACACACACGGTTACCTAGGAGATAAACGTGTATCTATGGAGCACAGTAGCCTTAAATGAGAAAGGTGTGTGTGCAGGAGAGCCACAGGTTTATGTGGTTTCATTGCTCCATCTGGTGGCAGATGGATTACTGGCATCGATACATGAAAATCAATGAATTAACTCCATTAAAGACTAGTACGTCTGTTACCAGCTGGTGACAGCTATAGTCACGCCCCTAAACGGATTCTGCTGGAAAGCGTCTCTGGGACTTTCTTTAGTTCATTCCTGAGGTTTGTAGTCTGTTTGCTAGCTTTAGTCAGAAAAGAAGGTCCAGTTGGGTTCAGACCCAAAATGCTCCTGGATTAAACCGAATAGTCAGGGTGTTCATTGATGTCACACAAGGGAACGTGGCTGAAATGAAAGACGTCATGGATGGTCTCCTACATCTCCTGCAGGTTCTTGGGGGAAGGAGGTGAGCAGGTTAAGAGCTGGTTCTGTCACCAAGGCGAATCCCAAATCAGTGAGCATTTCCATGGACTCCCCATCCTGTAAATCAGAAATGTTACTGCATTAATATTTGTGATGGCTATAATGAAAATAAAACCAGCAGAATCATTCTGAGGAAGGCAGGGGGTATTCAGTCCCAGTGGACATGTGCTGTATGGAAAAACAGATTTGTGCCGGTGAAGCCAGGACTGTATGATACTTATAATTTGTGCAGTTTCTTCACTTTCACCTTTGGGAGCAGTTTCTCCTGTGGATGCTGGGTGCAGCAGTGTGCAGCAGCTGGTGAGAGACTCAGTTGAGTAACAACACAAACATCAAAAACTGATGTTTGATGCTCATCTAATTAGTTGCTGTTGTGATTTCAGTAATGAGACATCCTCACGGTAACTAGTTTGAGCATAATGTTTTTTTTTTTGTTTGTTTGGTTTTTTTTTGCCTGTCCCGTTTGGCTCTTTTGCCATCAGAATTATTGTCTAAAGGCGAAGAAAGATGCCCAACGGATTTACTTTACCAAATAGACCATCCCAGCCTTGCCGTAATGGTCTATTTGATTCACCTTTTATTGTTTATTTTATTTTCACTTGCTGAATACGGGACAGACTTGACTGGGGGAAAGAAAGGGGAGAAAGAAAGAGGGAAAGAAAAAAAGGAAAGAAAAACAGCGGACGGGGAAAAAGGGCAAAAAACAAAAACCAACAGAATAAGTAGACAAAAAATACATATATCGATCACCTGGATCACCTGTTGAGAAAGAAAAAAGAAAACAAGCAGAAGAAAATGAGAGTAATAGAATAAACAACATCACAATGATATATGGGAATATAACAGTAAATACTAAATATTAAACATTATTGTGCAGCACGTAAGATCGACAGCGCACAGTGTGCTTTGAGGTAGGAGCCAAAAAGGGTGTAGTTTGTGTGTGTGATCACCCGTGTGTACACCTGTGGACATGGACGCGCTTGATTTTTTTTAAAAGGTTCCTTCATGTAATGATCTGCTAGAGGGTGTGGGGGGCCACTGCCCCGTCCTCCAGGGCATGAAGCAGGTATGGAGGAGATCCAGGCTCCAGACATCCAGAGGCCCCCAGAACACAAGAGACCAAGGAAGACCAACAGAGGGGCAGCCGCGCCACTATCCCAGAAAGAGCTGAGGAGAGTCCCAGATGAGGGGTCACTCAGCAGCCGCGGAGCAGAAGCCAGGGGGGGGTTGCAGTGACGTGCCCGTGAGCTCCGCCGGCAGCCAGCTGTGCCTGAGTGACCGAGCCCCAGGCCGAGAGGCTGAGGGCACCCCATCCCCGAAGTGGCCCAAGCGAGCCCCAGGCTCCAGGCCCCGATAAGCAGCCACCAAGGAGTGAGCCGGTGTGTACCTGGACGCCCATCCCCGGACACAAAGAACCACCAACGCACCGATGTCTGAGGGCGTCCGCCACTGGCAGGGGGAGTGGTGGGGGGAGATAGGCCTCCATACCTTGGAGGGCCTGAGATGTCCCCAGAGAGGTGGCGTCTGATACCCAACCTGACATATAGACACAGACATACAGGCACACACAGATACAAACATCCATTCCCACCCTCATGCTCTCATATGCAATTACTCCACACTCAACCAACGTGGAGACAGACATAAAGAGACGCTGTACACACAATCACACTCCCCAAGCGTACTCTAAGAACCGGGTCTAGGTACCCTTGCCCCTGGAGGGGGAAACTGCACCCAGACCCAGGTGGTGTTACCCTTTTCCCTGCGGTGAGGAGAAGCAGACCGCCCCGACTCTGCAGCAGCAGGGAGGCCCCACATTCCAGACCCCAGTCGGACGGCCAACTCCTCCTTCTAGCCCCCCAGCTCCAGCAGGCCGCAGAGACCGGGGGTGTGAGAAGACTCCAAACCTCCCTCCACCCGCTCATATGTAGTGTTGATGTATGTGTGTTCTAAGGTGCATTTAAAACCCAGGAGGGCATGGAGCTACCTGCCAGAGAGCAGCAGGTAAGCCTCCTGATAGCCCTCAATGTCTACGTGTATTTAAAATTGAGAGGTGGGCAACGACGCCAGGGGTGAGGTTGTACACCCTGATGGTCATCTGGATGACGTGTAGCGTGCCCACCCCCAAGATACTATATGTATGTGTTATGAGAGTGTGAGTAATGTGAATGTTGAAGTTGTGGGATAAAATTGAGGCAGAGGCAGCCAGAAGGGGACAGAGGGGGGGGATGCCTCCTCTGCACCCTGGTGCTGCACCCTGGTGCTGCACCCTGGTGCTGCACCCTGGTGACACACCCCTACCCCAAGGCCCTGCATGTGTGGGTGATTGTGGTGGAGCGGGAAGAGGGAGGCAGCTGGAGATGGGGAGGGAAGGAAGGGAGGGGCAAGTGGCCCCTCCCTGGGGCCAGCTCCCCCGCTGACCCCAGTAGGCACCCCCATACTCTGCAACCCGCCAGGGAAAGGGGGTCCAGGCCCATCCGGACCAGGGCCCAGTGCAGCAGCGCCGCCCGGCCCCACAGAGCCCGGGACAGCCCACCCGACCCCACCACAGAGAAAACTGCACCCACCCCGTCATCCACTCATCTTCCAGACTACACAAGACAATAGACGCCCAGGCTGAGATCTTCCTCCACCTCTCCTATATCTCCCCCTCCTGCAGAGAGAATTCCTGAAGAGAGGAAAGCTCCTGCAAGATGTGACAGCCTCCCCCACCAGTTGAAGAGCCCCCCAGGTGGCTCGATGCACCGGCGGCGCCCTGCGCCAGGACTGGGCCCCCATATACCCACCCGCCCACAACCCCAGCAACACACCAACCAGGACCCGAGCCCCCGAGGCCCGGCCAGGGCCCAGCCCAGAGACGGAGCGCCCCCAGAACCTCACGCCTGTCCCGGACCCACCCAGGGGCAGCCAGGCTACCAGGTCAGTAACCCACGTCCGTCAGCACAGACCCTCCCCTAGCCCCGCTGCACGCAGCCACGAGGAAACCGTCACCTAAGAGCCAACAGAGCCCTTAATTGGCCATGACCGCTACCCCGGGTTGAGCCCCCCAAGGAAGATGCTCCTGGGGAACCCCCCGACGCCCTAAGCCTGTCCCTACCCCCACACCAATCACAACAGTGAAGGTGGGACCAAACTATGACCCCCCACCAGCATAACGTTTTCAACAACGGTAAGTTCGTAAACAATAACCGGTGGCTTCAGTTTGATAGAACTCGAGATGAACCTATGTGACTTGTTTGTGGCATTTCCTCACACAACATCTGTTTCTTTTTTTTGTTGTCTTATACATGACAGCTCAAAAGTTTTGAATGAATTCTGATAAAACTGAAGTAGTGTAGTGTGAGGTTAGAATCAGATTCGGCTGACAGTCACCAAGGTCAACTTGTTTTTGTTGTTTCCTGTAGTCCACTATCGCCTCCTTTGTTTCGCTGATGTGGAGAGAGGTTGTTTTCTTAGCACCAGTTGTTTGGTCCCTTCTCGTCCACTCTGTAGACCAGGGGTGGGTAATTCCAGGCCCCAAGGGCCGGTGTCCTGCAGGTTTTAGATCTCACCTTGGGTCAACACACCTGAATCACATGATTATGTCGTTACCAGGCCTCTGGAGAACTTCAGGACATGTCGAAATGTAGCCATTTAAATCAGCTGTGTTGGTTCAAGGACACGTCTAAAACCTGCAGGGACACCGGCCCTCGAGGCCTGGAGTTGCCCACCCCTGCTGTAGACTGTGTCATCGTCGCCCGTGATGGTCATATCATCTGTGCTACATCTGTACTGTACTGTTTGTGATGAGCGAGGAGGAAGTGTGTTTTCCAGCTCTCACTATCATGCTGAATGCTGAGCTGTAGTCAGCTAAGGGCATTCACACATATATGTTCCCTTTTTCCAGGTGTGTGTGGCCAATGCAATGGTTTCTTCTGTAGGCAAATTGGACCAGCGTGTAAGGGAGGTAGACTGGATGTGTAGTGTGACCATCTACTGACGTTGTGATGACTGATGTGCAACAGGGCAGTAGTCATTTAGACAGACCACTTGTTTCTTGGCGATGGGAATGATGGTGGATGCCTTGAAGGGAGATGTTGAAGATATTGGCGAACACCTTTGCCAGCTGGTCACATGTGCTCTGAGAACATGACCAGGAATGCTTTCTGGTCCTGGAGCTTTATATAGGTTGACCTTTTTGAAGGCCATTGTGGCAGCCTCACTCCCCACTAGGGGACATGAAACTGTTGGAGTGAGCATAGAGGGTGTTTAGCTTGTCTGGGAGAGATGTGACGGACTGAACACTGACCTGGTTTTTCTTTTATTACTCAGTGATACAGCATAGTCATAATCACTTGGGGTCAGAGGGGCGCAGAAGAGTGTTAAGTGGACTCCTGTGGACTTTGTCCTGGTAGTCCCACTTGGCCTTGGTTACGACTTCAACACTGATCACTACAAAGTGGGAAAATACCTCCAACAGGCCCCTAATCTGAGCTTATTCAGTTAGGTTTTAGGAGTTTTAAGCATTCTAGCCATTTTTAATAAAATGGCTTCTTATATATGCTTTATATAGCACTGAAATTTGATATAGCGCTGATTAAACTTATTCTATTCAGACATTCTTATAGATGCTAATCTGAAAGTGCTGCTGAGCCTGTACTTGGGTCAGCTCGTCTGCTTTATTTTACTGGACATGCCGTCTCTCCATCATGCTGTTGTTAATGTAATGTAAAGAAGTCATTCACTTTTTCAAAACTCAATATTCTCTACATTTCATGCTTTGCCTCTCCAAAACGTGAAATAGACATGCATTCAGAAGTTGCATTACTGCATGCAATAATTGCATTACCAGCAGGAGGAGATAATATATTTAAAGCCAGGAAGTCAGTAGTGCAGTCCAGGGTCCATATTCCTTAGAAAAGACTAAGCTAGGCAGCTAATATGTATGCACACTCAAATGTGTTAATAACGTCTGTTTAAACACTTTTGCCTTGAAATAAAATATATCTCTGCTGTTACTGCAGCTTACTGCAACTTCTGCATGCATGCACATTTCATGTTTTGGAGAGGGAAAGCATTAAATGGATTTGAATATGTTTCTAGGGTAGTTTTGCTTCTACTGTGGTGTGGTGTCAGGCTGAACAGGGAGGGGAGCGACACCCTAATCCCATTGTGGAGTTCACCAGGAACAAGAGAAATGTGACAAAATACATCCAAGATCAAAAAATACTGCAAAAGCAGCCCTAAAGTTTCTCAAGGTAAAGTCATGGTACGATGCACTGGTTCTTATACAGCGCTTTACACAGCTTGCCTCAATCACTTCTTTCTATGCTCTTTGTCTGTAAGTGCTTCCTATCTAACATTCACATGTGTTCACACTGCATCACACAGCTATTCAGGGTTAGTATCTTGCCAAAGAATATTTGGCATGCAGACTTGAGCACACGGTGATCGAACCATCAACCTTCCGATTAGTAGTTGATCTGCGCTACCACCCCACCTAAAGAGTTATGGTATTCTTCAAAGACAAGAAGCTCAACCCAGTGGAGCACACGTTTCAGCTATTAGATACGAAAATGAATGCAGAAACACCCAAAAAAGAAACAGTCGCTGACAGCAGTAAAGACCCAGCAGAGCGTTTTAAAGGAGGAAAAACAGCGTTTGGTGATATCCATGGGTTCTAGACTTGAAGATGTTATACCTGTACCGCGTGGGCCAACCTCATATTAAACACTATGGATTAAGAATGGAATAGCACTCAGGTTCATATTATATCACAATCACAATTTGGGCAATGTTCTGCTAGGAAACCTTGGTTCCTGTCATCCATGTTGATGCTACTTGGACACGTACCACCTACCTAAGCATGGTTGCAGACAAATGTGCACCATTTCATGGAAACTCTATGCTCTGATGACTGCAGTGTCTTTCAGTGGGTTAATGCTCCCTGCCATAAAGGGGGAAACAAGGTTCAGGGATGGTTTGAGGAGCATATCAAGGAGTTTGAGGTGTTAAGTGTTCCTCCAAATTCCCCAGATCTCAGTCCAATGGAACATCAGTGGGATGTGCTGGACAAACGAGTCCAGTCCATGAAGACTTGACACTGGAACTGGGATTTAAAGAAGTTCTAAAAAAAAGATTCTAGACTCATTGCATTGTTCTACCTTCTAAAAACATATTTACACGTCCAAATTGCTGTTATGAATGGAATCTGTCACCTATAAGTCACAGCTGTTAATAGTGATACTGATGTTGGAACACGCAGAGTTATGGTCATGTTTAATGTGTATTTCATGGAAGTATTCTAAGAGTGCACTATTAAATTTGTAAAATGGCAAAAAGCATAGTTGCATGCAGTTCTGGCCTAGAAATAAATGATGCAGGAAGCAGCAGGAAGAAATAACGTAATGTGATTGAGTTTTAAGTCTAAAAACTGGAAACAAGTTGAATATCTTTAAAATGTACATCAGAAAAATGCAGATTGGCTCAAACAGAGTTTCTGAAGGTTTTACCAAGGAAGCAGTTTTTTAATAGATCCTCTTATATATTTTAGCCAAAGGTGTAGAGCTGTTCGATATAATGATATATATCGGATCACGATATAAAAACGTCTATCATTTCATATTACACTGTCTATCATTTGTTTTGTGGTCTTGCAAAATAAACGGTTTACAGCAATATTTTTGGTCACTGTAGTGGCTATATTAATTTCTTAAAGTCCTCTCTTTCTCTTATATTTAATATAACCACACTATGGACGGACAAGCGACTGTTTCTATGCGTTATCGTTAGCAACAACGATCGTGTGGCTCTGCCGTTCGATTGTTTATTTTCCACATGAACCTTTCACAATAAAGCTAACGATGCTGTTAAGATTTTTCAAAATAAACTGAATCATGTGAAAGAGTATGCAGAGTGTTTACGGATGAGAGGCCAAAAAGAGCCGCCAGGTGCTAAAAAATAAACCTTAGCACAGGCTTTTCCCTGCAGCACGCCGTGTAATAAATACTCACAAAGAAAATTGCGCCCGTTAAACTTATGTAACACTGGACTCCAGGTACACAACGCCCAGCTGAAAACACGCAAGTCGAGCTGCCCGAGATTCACAGAATTAGCTGAAAATGTTAAATTTTTGTGATTTATATCGTTGTCGGGACGATAAATGTCTCATATCGGGATATGAGATTTTGGTCATATCGCACAGCCCTACAAAGGTGTGCAAAACACTGAAAAATCTTTTTAACAAACAAACATTTGGACAAATGTTTTTAACTAGTGGACACAGTCAGGTTCTGCTAAACAGTTTTCTAAACTTTCTTGGTTCTACTAACCTAGTTAGCTGGACACTAACTTCATTTTTCTCTGAGACCTGAAGGTTTGTCAGGATTATCAGCAAAATGATGATTTTCCAAATCTTCTGTTATAGCTTTGCTATGCGCCTACTGGCCTCAGGAGGGCAGTAGAGGCCTGTCTCTACATGATCACTGTACCCCAGTATGAATTTAAATACTGTTTGCTGAGCTGTGCAAGTTTTATTTCTGCGCTAGAAAGGAGAGCATGATGCAATAAAAATATGTGTGCTTGTTTTGTGTCTGCCTGGTGAGGCAATGGAAAAAAATGTGCAGATGAAACAAAAACAGTGGGATGGAAAAAATGCAGGGCTGGGCTTGCACACACAGCGGCTGCAGCAGGGTGAGGCTGAGACCTGGAGGTGATTAGTGCAAGTATGTCTGTAGTTTCTGTGTTGCTTAACATCAATACACAACACTCGATGGACACGGAGCATCAGCAGGCTGCCAGGAGGCTCACTAATATTACAGCACTGTGTTTGCACATTTGTCTCTCACACACACACACACACACACACACACACACGATAGTGACATGAGTCACTGTGCATTTACACCCATGCTCAGCTGGCCATAAACTGTGCATGCTGTTTCCGTCTTGGCGTTTCTGTTTTGATGGATTTTCCTGTAAGTGAACCTCCTGTGTGGACTTTCTCTCTCACCGGTTGTGTCTTTGCTTATTTGGGATTTGTAGCAATTTGCTTCCTCTTAGGATATTTTTTTCTTCCCCAGTATTTTAACTAATTTATTTCAAGCAAAGACAGTCACTAGATTTGTTTCTTATTCTTTGTATATTCATGCCTTACCATGTACAGTGCAACTGGGAACTCATTTCTTCCATATTTAGTCATATTATAGCATTAATCCCAAATGAATGACATTTTTCAGCTCAAAATTCTACAGTGACAAAGTGACATTTTTTATTATTAAAAGTATATAAGAATTCCCAGTCTTTGCACAATACGTTGCTGAAGCCTTTGGTCTTTCTGAGTATGATGCTGAAAGCTTGGCACACCTATTTTGGACAGTGTCTCCCATTCTGCTTTCTAGCACCTCTGAAGCCTCCTACAGGTTGGATGGGGAGCACTGACGCACAGCCATTATCAGAGCTCCTCAGAGACCTTTCTACATCTGCTTCAGTTGTTTCCTCAGCCCTGGTACCTCTCGATTTCTCCATGCTCGTTCTTCCTGATGTTTTAAGCTAAGACAGGATCTATCACAGCTATGGTTCTCTGCCACCGCTGTGTCTGGTTGGTTGTCCAACAGCTGCTTGTCTGGAGTCCCACAGGACCTTAGCCTCATTGTTCTCAACAGCGTTTGATGATGGCTCCCATCAGGACTTGGGACTGTGTTGTCCATGTGCCACACAGTACATCAATCAAGCTACTTGGTCGTGCCTCTCAGTGAACACTGTCACAGCTTGCGTCTTACATCCTGCTGCGATGTGTTGGATAGTCTCCGGGGCAGCTTTGCATAGTTTGGGGCTGAGGTCCTGGATTGTGGCTCTGACACTCATTAATCCTTGTCCTCCCTCTTTTATAGGGCGATAGTGTCGTGGTCATGGACTTTGGGTGGAGGGTTTTCCCTGTTTCTCTCTGTGCCTGCTTATTGTTACAGGACATATGTATTTATAGCTTGGAGCTTATTCTTACCATTCAACTGGCTTGTCAGCACCTGTCTTTCCTTCTGGCTGTACCTGACTGTGGCTGATCTTTGTGCATATTCATCATGTTCCCACTGGCCTGTGGGATATCCAGGTACGTTTAGCTTTTGTACTACAGGGTGGGTCGTTTATATGGATACACCGTAATAACATGGGAATGGTTGGTGATATTAAAGTCCTGTTTGTGGCACATTAGTATATGTGAGGGGGCAAACTCCTCAAGATGGGTGGTGACCATGGTGGCCATTTAGAAGTCGGCCATCTTGGATACAACTTTTGTTTTTTCAATAGGAAGAGGGCCATGTGACACATCAAACTTATTGGTAATGTCACAAGAAAAACAATGGTGTGCTTGGTTTCAACGTAACTTTATTCTTTCATGAGTTATTTACAAGTTTCTGACCACTTATAAAATGTGTTCAATGTGCTGCCCATTGTGTTGGATTGTCAATGCAACCCTCTTCTCCCACTCTTCACACACTGATAGCAACACCGCAGGAGAAATGCCAGCACAGGCTTCCAGTATCTGTAGTTTCAGGTGCTGCACATCTCTTATCTTCACACCATAGACAATTGCCTTCAGATGACCCCAAAGATAAAAGTCTAAGGGGGTCAGATCGGGAGACCTTGGGGGCCATTCAACTGGCCCACGACGACCAATCCACTTTCCAGGAAACTGTTCATCTAGGAATGCTCGGACCTGGCACCCATAATGTGGTGGTGCACCATCTTGCTGGAAAAACTCAGGGAACGTGCCAGCTTCAGTGCATAAAGAGGGAAACACATCATCATGTAGCAATTTCAAATATCCAGTGGCCTTGAGGTTTCCATTGATGAAGAATGGACCCCATATACCACACCAAACCATCACTTTTGTTGTTCCAACAGTCTTGGAGGGATCCATCCAATGTGGGTTAGTGTCAGACCAATAGCGGTGGTTTTGTTTGTTAACTTCACCATTCACATAAAAGTTTGCCTCATCACTGAACAAAATCTTCTGCGTGAACTGAGGGTCCTGTTCCAATTTTTCTTTTGCCCATTCTGCAAATTCTGTGCGCCGATCTGGGTCATCCTCGCTGAGATGCTGCAGTAGCTGGAGTTTGTAAGGGTGCCATTTGTGAGTAGCTAATATCCGCCGAAGGGATGTTTGACTAATGCCACTCTCCAGTGACAGGCGGCGAGTGCTACGCTGTGGGCTCTTGCTGAATGAAGCTAGGACAGCCACTGATGTTTCTTCATTAGTGACAGTTTTCTTGCGTCCACATTTTGGCAAATCCAACACTGAACCAGTTTCACGAAACTTAGCAAGCAGTTTGCTAACTGTAGCATGGGAGATGGGTGGTCTCGTAGGGTGTCTTGCATTGAAATCTGCTGCAATGACCCGGTTACTGCGTTCACCAGATATCAACACGATTTCGATCCGCTCCTCACGTGTTAACCTCTTCGACATGTCAATGGCTGTGAACAAAGAGAAACTTGTAAATAACTCATGAAAGAATAAAGTTACGTTGAAACCAAGCACACCATTGTTTTTCTTGTGACATTACCAATAAGTTTGATGTGTCACATGGCCCTCTTCCTATTGAAAAAAACAAAAGTTGTATCCAAGATGGCCGACTTCTAAATGGCCACCATGGTCACCACCCATCTTGAGGAGTTTGCCCCCTCACATATACTAATGTGCCACAAACAGGACTTTAATATCACCAACCATTCCCATTTTATTACGGTGTGTCCATACAAATGGCCCACCCTGTACATCTGCTATTGTGCCTCCACCCCTTCAGTCCGGATGAGCTTGCCTGTCTTTGCAGCCATTCGACTTTACTTATCCAGTCTGAATAACATCCTGACGCCTTCACTGTACATCCTGGTGATGTGAATCAGTGAGTCAGTGTCCTGGCTTATAGCTTGTCACCCATGTACAGTAGTTGGCTGATGGTTGCTCCACTGCAAAATTTGTAGCCATGTCCACTGTTAAATGGTCAATGGACTGATTCTTATAGTGCTTTTTCTACTCTCAAAGTGCTTTATATAACATCCATCCATTCTCATTGTCAGGGTCTAGTCAGGACAGCTAGAGCCTTTCCCAGCTACCATAGGGCAAGAGGCAGGGTACACCCTGGACAGGTCTCCAGTCTGTCGCAGGGCTAACAGACAACTAACTATTCACACTCAGGTTCACACCTATGGGCAATTTAGACTTACCCAAGTAACCTAATTAAGCTTCACACACTTTCATACTTGGCATGCAGACTGGAGGAGCCAGGGATTGAACCACCAACCGTCCGATCAGTAGATGACCTGCTCTACCTAGCTACAGCCACCCCAAGTGTGACAGATGTCGGTGATGATCAGGGGATTGAGGTCTAACAGCAGCAAGAACATTCTGTTGGCCACTTGGTGTCCAGTGTTGTTTTTTACAGTCCCACTGAGTTCCCCATGAATATTATCAGTCTGTTATTAGCTTTGCACAGTGTAAAGGAAACGTGTGCTTACTAGGGGTGCAACGATACACAAAATTCACGGTTCGGTTCGATACTTTGGTGTCACGGTTCGATATTTTTTCGATACAAAAAAAATGTTCATGCTTTTTTTAATTTGTCATTTATTAAAATTATAAATATATATTTTAACTCAAAAGTACAGTTTTTAAATTTAATCTTGCTGAAACAAAGTAATAAAAAAATAAATATCTGATGGAGAAATCCCTCACCTTTGGAAAAGAGAGTTTATTACAGAGAAATGGCTCTTTCCAAAATAAAAGCTATACTATACGCTTCTTCTGGGGTATACTCTCAGCAGCATATTAAACATATCAGGTCCCCATAAGGAGAATCATGTGCTAACGGCTGTCTAAATGACTCAGGTAAAGTTTGTAGCATGCGTGCTTGTTGTTTTTGTCTGCTTCACTTGTCTTTGCACTAGGATGATGTCGGCGTAAATGTGCAGTCATATTCATTGTGTTCCCACTAGTGCTGTCAGCGTTAATCTGAAATGACGTTAACGCCACAACACGGCAAATCTCCGTTAACAAGCTACCGCGGATCACCCCGTGCGTGGGGCTGGACGGTGTCAACACGTTAACGAGCTAACTGCGCTAACGCAGTAGTTCCCACCCATGTAATTGAGCATTGCGTGGCACATCCGACATACTGTTTTACTTTTGTCCATGACGCGCTTACCTTCAGGGTCATATTTCACATGAAGACCAAAATGGTTCCAAAGGCCAGATCTGAATGAGGGTGGGGGAGGTTCAATTTGCTATGTTGCAACTAGCTTAGCTTCTGTCTTGCTAGCTTGCGCTGCGCTCAGTGGATCTGCGCTCGACAGTGCAGCCTAGGCGGAGTAGTCGAACGCAGATCCACTGAGCTCTCAACACAGAGAGCATCGTCAGAAGAAAAGTTGATAAAATAAATTTTTGTATTGTTCGATACACATGTGTACCGAACCGAAAGCACTGTATCGAACGGTTCAATATCGATACCAGTATCGTTGCACCCCTAGTGCTTACTCAGCTTGGTTGCTACAATGCCTGAGAGGAACTTCCAGGTTGGAGTAATCTGCTGGTAGCTTCATGGTGTGGTGTCTGTAAACCTGATTTCTTAACAATCCATTCAAATTTGGCTCAGATCTACCAAAGTCTCCAAGGTCATTGTTCAAAACATTGACCTCTCACCTCTCCCTCAAGGTCAGTCAATTGATTTAATGGTCACAGTAATAATAATGCTATACAGAGCTATTTAAAACAGTTTCTTGTTTGTACTGACTACATACAGAGAATAATATATGGGGATTGTAGATATCACATCGACGTATGTCACATGTCCGCTCTGATCTCAGTTTTACATTTCAGAGCTGCATTTCTTTCAAGTTGACCCACAAAAGCAGTATTTTTACTGCACTATAAAATTCATAAAGTACGAACGTAACAATATGAATATGTGCAAAATCCAGTACTGCTCCCTAAAGTAAATACTGCTTAGAAACTGAGCAGCCTTAGCAGACATCTGCACTCTAAGTGCTGCTTGGTGATCTTTGTAAATATTGTGACTTTTTTCCTCACAATGAAATGAAAAGAAGAAATCATGTATGTTGTATATGCATACTTAACTAATTTACTTACAAGTTTTTCTTGTAAGTAAATTAGTTAATATCTAACTAATTAATGATTATACTTTTTCTTTTATTTGGCTTTTATTTATATCTTATGGAACTGTATTATTTAGTTCCAGTGTGCGGCACTTTGATAAAGCACTTTAAAACAACCAATAAAGATGATGATGATATTGACTGTATGAGCAGCATGCTCGTACTCTAAGTCAGAAACAGTGTTGTCTGTCATTGTGTGAAGCTTTAAGCTCTCTGCTATTAATACCTCACAGACACATGTTATCAGCCTGCAGACTGTCCTCCTGCCTCTGGATCCCTTCATGCTTCTCACTAGTCGTCTTTCTACTCTTCCTTCACCCCTTTTATTTTTTACTTTGGGTGTCAGTCTCCCAGCTACATCTGTCTTTTCTGTCCTTCAGTCATATATACAAAGAGAAAAGATATGAATGTATGTTTTTGTTCTGCGTGTGGAATCCAAAGTGAGGCTCACTGTCATAGTTTCTACTAATAAACAGTATCAGGAGGCAGAGTGATGTCAGTGTTCCACTCTGTGTCTCTCCCACTCGCTCACACAGACGCAGTCATTGCCCTTCACTCTGTATGATTAGTCAGTGTTGGCTTGTATCTGTCAGTGGAGGAATAGGAAGAGAGAAGAAAATAGATTTCCCTCCTCCTTCCACCGATGATTGGCCTGCAGTGAATGAGACCAGGAAGAAGAGAGGAGGGGACTGTGGCTAATGCGTCATAGGCTGGCAGGGGCTCATTGAAGTGGCTGTGGATCTGGGAGAGAGAGAGAGATTAAAGTGTGAGTGACATTTTCAGCTGTCCACACCCAAATCTCTGGAAAATTCCTTGAGTTTTCAGTCTGCTGCTGAGCGAGACAGGAACAAGCTGCAGCAGCACCAGAAGAAAACGCAGATTAGCAAATCTTAGATGTTGTTTTCGATTTCTAACTTTAGATTCTTATTTCATAATCTTGGAATGTGCCGCACTGCCTCTCTAACATTGTGGACTTGATGTACTGTGGGCACCGAAGGAGAAAAACTGCTGCTGCGCTTTCCAACAAAAACACATGTGAAGCCAGTGCTGGGGAAGAAGCCCGACTACGGTCCTGTTTGGAACCATCCTGTTGTCTCTGCTCGTCCGTCACCCTGGGGAAAGCAACAGTCCTCCAACCTCGTCCCTCCTCTTCCTCAACTTCATTGACTATTACAGCATTGCATCGTACCCTGAACTCAGTTATCGGGTGGAAAAGGTTGCGGATCGGCGGGTCGCCTGTCATGCACATTAAGACCACTAAATGTAACCGGTTCTGCCTGGTGGCCTCGGTGACCAACCGGGAATTGTTCCACCACTCTGAGGTGCAGGTAACAGTACGGTGTCACTAAAGGATTTCCTGGAATTTGACTACCGAGGCAGCTGACCCTATGTGCATTCTGAGACCTCTTTACTGGCCTCCAGGATCTACCGGCAGCTTCCAACTGCATTTTGTGTTGACTGTATATAAGTTTTATGTGCAGTTCGTCATGTAATGTAACCATTGAGAGGTCTGCTTAAACTTGATTTTACAGCTGAATAAACCCAAGCATCCAGCTCAGCTACCCTCTAAAAACTGTCTTTCAGTAGTAATGTAGCAACTCGACTGTTAGATGGTGTAATGGACAGCAAAGACTGACTGTAAAACACAGTAATGAGGATTTTGCAGCATGGCCGTGCTTTTTAACATAATTTCCTGAAGCTGTTGGTACAACTCGATAATAAAACAGTGTTAAGAAAAAGATGAATCCTACATCTGCACTAATGTGTGCTAATCTATAGGCGTTTAGGTAATATCGATCATTTTAGTGTGTCTGCATGATCAGATGTCTGTGGCTTTATTCATAGCATCTTCAAATAACTATTTCTAACTGGCTCTTGCTCAATATTTTCAGCTAAAAAGTGAAGAAAGTGCTAAATGGGCTGAACGGAGTTGAAGTCTGTAAGACGGTTCAGAGATTTCAGTCATTACTTCAGTCTCCTCCTACTGTCTGCTTCCTCTTTGTTTCCAGGCTGACTTTGAGGCCTTGTTCCGTTCATTCGACTCGGAAGTGCAGTTCCAGTACTTCAAGTCGTTTCGGCGGATCAGGATCAGTTTCAGAGATGCTCTGGCTGCAGCGGAGGCGAGACTCCGACTACATAAGACGGACTTCAACGGCAAAGAAATGAGACTTTACTTCGCTCAGGTAATATCTGTAGGCTGAGATCTATCAGACACATGAATGTAACTTTTTCAGACCTTCAACGGGCTAAACCAGGCGGAGCTCTTGATACACTTTCAGAATGTCATCTATGGTTGTCCCAGAGTTTGGAATAATAAATGAAAAGTGAAATAATAACTAAAAAACAACTTGTACTTTGTGGAAGAACATTAACTTGTGTGTTATAGCAGTGTTCGTTTTTCTCTTATAGAGATGTTCATAATCGTTTTTTCCTACTTTCACTTATTGTGACATCAACCAGCATCCTCCAGACTAAATTTGACATGTTAGCTTCAGTTTAACCCTTTAAAACCGGTCGGAGCGGGCACGCTCTGTTTTGCGTAACTATTTTTAAATCCCGGTAGCTCTGCAACCACGTAAGCTAGAGCAATAATTTCTTTTGCATATGAAACCGTAGGAGTTGTACTTACATCTTATTCCATCAGCTTGTCCTAGGTCACGGTTTCCTTCTACATATAGCTTTGCAAAAACTGCATAAAAAGCGCTTGCAGCAACAAAAACATAATATTCCAGAAACACGCTTTGCCGATCCGATCAGCTGTTCATAACACTTCCTACGTTGGAATAGACGTCAGCGCGAACTATCGCATGTCCGCCATTACCTGCCCGAACCCGGAAGTGACGTCATTTTCGCAGAAATGTAGTTTTTTTTTTACTATCAGGGCCTCATGAGCCTATACTGGTGTTTTTAAAAGTTATCTTTGACTTTATGACTTTCTGTGTCGTTTCTGGGATGCTTAGAACTCATATTGCACTGCTGGAAATAGTTTATTTTGATGCACATGCTGGTTTTTTTGCAAATTTGCACTATAATATTTATTTTCGTTTTTCCTGCAGTATATAAAAATTGGTGTATTTGAAAAATAAAACTATGAAGACACTCAAAATAAATTTCCTGTGGTGGGAAACTATTTTGTGCAACTGTTTTGTATTTGCAGTTTTGAGGGATAAGCCTCTTAAATTTCTCTAACTAGAAATCTATGTTAAAAAAACAAAAACGATTTTCAATTTTTTTGTAGTTTATTGCACTTTTTTGCAATTTATGTAATTACTATGCACTTAATGCATACATATTATTAAAATTTGGGCTATAATGGTTGTATTGATGTATATCAACTTGAAATGCTCCCAAAAATGTCACTACAGCATGTAAAAATATAATATAAGCTCTGGCGTACTTGGTTCTATGGTAGGTCTTAAAGGGTTAGTATGAATGGAGCTGCTGCTGTGTATATGTTTATAAGAATAGAATAACCTAGTGTAGTTTATAAGAGTGTTACATTCTGTCTACCTAAACAATGTTGTTAGCTTGCTTTATGTTAGCTAGCTGATGAATTCATCCTTTCTGATGCTACAAAATAATAAACATTTCAATTCAATGTTATCAATACAGCACCAAATCACAACAACAGTCGCCTCAAGGTGCTTTATACTGTAAGATAGATCCTACAATAACACATACAGAGAAAAATCCAACAATCATATGACCCCCTGTGAGCAAGCACTTTGGCGACGGTGGGAAGGAAAAACTCCCTTTTAACAGGAAGAAACCTCCGGCAGAACCAGGCTCAGGGAGGGGCGGGGCCATCTGCTGCGACCGGTACACAATGCCCCTGTGGTGAATGACGCAGTGGGCAGTGATTAGACGTTCCACTTCACAGTAGGGCGGATCCCAGAAGCATAGGATTTCCACCTCCATGTTTGCTGTGGGGACGGTGTTCTTTGGGTGGTACTCACACTCAGCAGTGGGACGAGCTGATGCCACTTACATGCAAATCAACGTAGAACTTTTGCGATGTTTTTTCTGTCTACTAGAACGAAACTACTCTAAAAATCAGAAACTGTTTATTTGTTTTTAAGCTAACTTACAAAGTCAGAAGGGGATTGAATAAATAATTTTCTCACTGTAGTTAAAGTTGGTGAAATACACAGGAAAAAAAATATGCAATAAATTGAATGAATCTACGGTTTAATGTGACTATGTGGTTTCAGTGGTAAGACTATAGAAGCACTATATAAATATCAGTTCATTAATAACTAAGTTAGTTAGCTGGGTAGGTAGGTGACATAAACACAATCATCAAGCTGTTTCTTTGGCAATGACCAACTTTTTGTGTATTTCTACGTGATGCTACAGTTTCAGTAAACCTGTGATATATTGCTGGTTGTTATAAAGTGCTTCCCTGCCTTTGCACTGTGTAGTCTGTTCACATAGGGAGTCCTCGTCTGGAGCCTCCCAAGCCAGAGAAGCAGTTCCTGATCTCACCTCCTGCTTCCCCTCCAGTCGGCTGGGAACAGTCTCAGGACGCCACACCGGTCATCAACTATGACCTGCTTTGTGCCATCTCTAAACTGGGGCCAGGTATACAACACGTTATGATTTGTGTTTTCCATGTGTGTGTGAATGTGAATCGACACTTCCTGCAGCCTCAAATACAAACTGAAGGCTCGTTACAGGCTTGGAACGAAGCTGAGTGGTGCATGATTTAAAACAGTGTTCAGCTTCTTTTAATCTTATCTTTTCTTTTTTTATCATTATCTCTTTTATTGAGAAAGTAATTGAACATAACAGTAGTATGGCTTTTTACACTCTTTGCTTTCACATTTTTTAACTTTTAATTGAAAGGGAGAAAATAAAGAGTTGCATAATACTCAGGGCTTTAACGTTAAAAAAAAAGCATGGTTCATAAAAAAATCACAGCTCACAGGCTTAACATATTCTGTCCATTTACACCATACTCTGTAGAAAGTATCCCTCTGAAGTTTAAGAGAAAATGACAATTTTTCCATCGTATAGATCTCCTGTACAGAACGTATCCAATCTTCCATCGTTGGTGGTTCAGGCTTGAGCTCCTCGTAACAGGCTTTTTACTCGCGGCCAGTAGGATATACAAGAATCTTCTATCATTGGAATTCAATTTATCCACTGGTGTGTTACACAAAAATATGGTCTCAAAGGTTAAAGGAAAAACAAATGAAAAAACATTTTGTAGATGTTCACGGATTAGAGACCAGTGCTGGCGAATAACTTTGCAATCCCAAAAGATATGGAAACGGTTAGCTCCATCTCCCCCACATCTCCAGTTCCCCGATATCTTTGTTGAACAGGGCTGATGAAGAATCTCATAATGATTTTCCAGATAAATTCACGCCAAACACTGGACCTGGTGGTAGCCCACTGTGTCATGCATGCGTGGCCCCAACACTCCTCTGTAATCCACAGATTACCTTCTTTCCCCACATTGCTTTAATATAGACAGTGCTGTCGTTTTTACACCGCAGGATGCTGTTATATCGTTTGGAAATAATTTTGCTTTGCGCTCCAGATTTGGTTAATGATAAAAATGTTTCTACAAACTGTAATTCGTTTAGGTTCACTTTTAAGTTTTGATTCAAATAATTTCTGACCTGTAGATATCTAAAGAAGTCGTCTGAGCCTAAATCATGTTTACTCCTTAAGAATTCAAAGCTTTGAAATGCCTCCTTGTGGACAAATGAATAATAATTAGTTATACCTTTTAAAATCCAGTTCTTGAATCTATTATCGTACTGATTCGGGGAAAAATCTGAATCATATGCGCACCATCTTAAAACCTTGGAGGCATTTTCCAAACCGAAAATTCTGATTACTTCTTTCCAAGCAGATGTCATTATTTGTAGTATGGTTTCATCTGCCATGTGTGTTTTATTCTGCAATTTTATGTCCGATATTAAAGCTGTAACTGGTTTTCCTTTAACTATTGTTCCTTCAGCATCTTTCCATCCAGCGGTGTGATCTAGACAGCAGAGACATATCAATGGTCTTAACTGAGCTGCACAGTAATATTCTCGTAGACAAGGAAGCCCACGACCTCCCTTTTCTTTCTTTAGTTGGAGCTTTTCTATATTTAACTCTAACTTTTTTCCCGTTCCAGATGTATTTTGACAATATTCTATCCCACACCACAAACTGTTTTTGTGGTGTGGCAATCGGTAAAGACTGAAACAAATACAGCAGTCGGGGAAGAATATTTAATCTGATTGATTCAATCCTGGAGTGTAGGTCCAGAAACATAATGGTATTCCATCTTTGTAGATCTGATTTTATAGATTCATTTAGCGGGGCATAGTTTGCACTGAACATTTTGGTGAAGTCACGATGTATTACCACCCCTAGATACCTAATGCTATCTGCATACCATTTCCATTTATAGCGATTCTTAATTTCGACTGGTGGTTCATAGTTTAAAGTTAATACCTGCGTTTTATTTACATTAACCTTGTATCCGGAAAAAGACCCGTACTCTGATAGCATTTCCATGATTTGGGGGAGTGCCTGTGAGGGATAGCATATTGTTAAAAGTAAGTCGTCAGTTCCCCTCCTGCTGTTCTTACTCCAGCTATATCCTGTCTCTGCCTGATCCACTGACTTAATGGTTCTATAAACAAAGCAAAAAGCAGTGGTGAAATGCAGCAGCCCTGTCATGTCCTGCGTTCCAGTATAAATGGTTCGGTGAGGTCTCCGTTGATTTTGATTTTAGCTGTTGGGTTGTTGTATAGCCCTGAAATAATATCAATTATGGATTTATCAAAATTAAACTTCTCAAGCACTTTATATAAAAAGGACCATCTCACTGAATCGAACACCTTCTCGGCATCTAAACTTAACACTAAGGTCTCTAGTTTTTGTTTATCGACCTGCCTCATTATGTGCAAACCTTTCTGATGTTGTCCTGGGCCTGTCTCTGTTTGATGAAACCCATTTGGTCATTATGTATTAACCCGGGTAATATCGTTTCTAGTCTCTTAGAGATGATGGATGTGAACAACTTATAATCAATATTCAGTACACTAATTGGGCGATAGTTACTACATTCTAGTTTATCTTTTCCTTCTTTTGGTATTATTGCTGAAGAAGGGATCGTTTTCTTTTCCATTACCCAATTAAATGTTTTTAACATGGTGGGAGTCAAATAATCCTGCGGGATTAATCTTACCTTTTTGTGTCTTCCTTCATTTAATTCTTGATAAATTCATCATAACTGATTACAAGCGCAAAGTGTGTGAGGTTGTCTCCATCAACGCCTACAACTCAAAGTCAGGAGGCAGGTAGCACTGACTGCCAGCAGAACTGCAGACAGGTGTCGTGTTCAGAGGGAAAACCCAACACCGCGATCAGAGCACCATTACTGTCACTGAAACAAGTACAACAAAATTAAGTGTCGTCCCTGCTGCACTGAAAAGAACAATAATATTAAAGAGAAAAACTATAAAATGAGATTTAAAAAGGACAAAAGAACCATCTATTGCACTTAAGGAGCTGTGCTGTGGTAGGTGTTCATTGCAGTGTTTCATTTTCATTTCCACTTTGTTTTGTTGTACATGGTCCCTGTTAAATAGTCTCCTAAGAGAAAAGATGTCCCAGGTCGGGATCGAGATGACATCATGTAAATAGAGCAACAGGAAGCTGAGTCCCTGATAGTTTTTAATGAATTATGATACAAAATTATTCACATTTGGGTTACGTTCACTGAAGTCTTCAAGGTCAGTTTAATGATAATTGGTCAATAATTGACTAAAAGGCTTAGAAACTGTCATTATTACAAACACAGTGTGTATTGTGAACATATAGAAGGTATTGCAGATAAAGATTTAAAATATGTCACATTTGACCACTGACCTCTTTTTCATGGTCAGTAGATCTGAAGGTAAAAGTCATGGTTTTAAATGGCACTATACAACTTTATTATGTTTCTTACTGCTCTTGTTTATATTGAATACATATAGGGATTCTAAATATCACCTTACTTTTGACTTCTGGCCTCTTCTTCAAGGTCAAACTTTCATGAAATGTGCGGGAGGTTCTATAAATTAATGCTTACAAGTCTCATGCATGTGTTAGTGAAAGTCTGACAACAGAGCTTTATATAGCTGTACAGGCGAATTGGCTCCGCCAGAGAAATGGGTGACACTGAGCTCAGGGAAGTGATGGGAAACGCACACATCATGCACGTCTGCTAGGCATGGACACACAGCACATTTAAAAGCAGTGAGGATTACAAACATATATCAACAAATGTTTCTGGCACAACTTCACCTTCTTCTAAGGTGCACGGAGAAGACAAAGATCTGATGACCTGAAGACTCCAGCAACACTTAAAGTAATCCGTTCTTTAAGTGATGACGTGAAGAATCCTGCTTCCGGGCCCAAACTGCTCTGTCTTTACTACGGCTGTTGCAGGGCTCTAGGGTGCAACCAAATTTTTCAATGGTGGGACTAAAAAAAAAAATATTTGGTCGCACCGGTGAGACCAACTGTTCGAGTAAAAAAGAAAAAAAAGTCTGAAAGTCTCCGTGTGGCCAACAACTGACACACGTCATGCCCCTATCGTGTGTCCCAATCAGAGATAGTCAGGGGCGGGACTTCTATGATTGGCCGTGGTCCTGTAGTTGTCGTTTGAAAGTGCAGGTGGAAGAGAGAGGTGAGTAGCTTGAATGAAGCGATATCAATTGAGTAAATCCTGAATCAACTTTTAAATATAAATGTATTTTGCCAGAAATGCCAGAATCTCAGGTTAAAGCTCACAAAACTATTTCAACAACCACCAAACAGTAAATGAGAGCAGGTAACGGATGTAAACGGAGCGGACCGACGCATCAGAATCAGCTTTCTCTTTCTCGGCTTTCTCATCCAACAGCACGGACACGCCGTCGGGGCTGAAAGCCGACAGCTCACCGATTCTGATGCGGCGGGTCTGCGCTGTGTTTACGTCTTTTTTGTGCTAGATTATGATGCTGCAGGTTTTATCTCTCTCCAACCAAAATTCACTGAACCAGCAGCAAAAGAAGATCCAAACTAAGCTTCACATAAACATTGTCATGAATTCACTCTGACTTTGGCTGTTTTGCTTCCACCACAATAAAATCACACTTCATGCACAGCTAGCGCTCTCTCTCTCTCTCTCTCTCTCTCTCTGTGTGTACTTCAAGAACAGTTTCCCATCTCAGATCTCTGTTTTCTGCACTGTTCATTCACTTATTACCCATCAGTCTATCGTTGTTTACAGCGCTGTCGGCCGCTGTCTTTTTTTTTTTTTTTTTTTACTTAAACGTTCTCGGACAAGAAAGCCTCATTTCTGCTGTTCAATACTGAAGAAATTTATACTTTTTAAAATTATGCAAAATTGCTGAATATTTTTAATGTTATCTGCTATAAAAATCCAGGACAGGAAAATCTGCTTCATGTTTTTCTGTTTTATTCTCATTTACTTTGACACAGAGGCATCTGCTGCATGTGATGCTACACCTCTGATAAAGTCTCACAGTGTCAGTACTGATAAACGATCAGAATTATAATATTTCCGACTGTCTGAGGCAAAATTGAATCGAATCGAATGTATTATAGAAATCAGTGATGATGCCCAGCCCTAGTGAGCAGCCTAGGCCCGACAGAAGTGGATGTAGCTGTGGGTAATAAGAAAAGATGAAAAGAACTATTGATAACTTTTTTTTGTCAAGGCCTGATCCGTCTGAAATTCATAGCCAGCTCTGACACAGAGCCATCAATCTCTGAACGCTGAAAAAGCAGCAGTGTATCCAGAAAACACATTATATGCTGCGATAAATGCACTGCCCAAGAGTCCCCTCTACCACTGCCTTTCAGCAGCAAACAGGTCGTCAGAGGAGCCGATGTGATGATTAAGTTTAACATTGTCTATAATATTGCCAAAGAGTGCCGGCGCACTTTAAGCACAAGCACTTTTTCAGTAACTTGTATAGACAGCAATTTCCCCCCCAAAAAAGTGCACATGTAAAACTGCTGTGTTAAGTGTTGGGTGTGCCTAAATTTTGTGCTTAGGCGCACCAGTGCAACCGTGGCAAAAAGTTAGTCTAGAGTAGGGATTGGTATTGATAAGATTGTCACAATTCCGATTCCATTTTCGATTCTGTTTAACGATTCGATTCTTTTTAAAAAAGGAGAACACTAAGGTCGATTAGCTTAGAACTTTGTTTTATATCTTCTCTTTGAACAAGATAGAAACTTAGGAGTAACATGGCCTTACAAACCCAACAGTGAGATCTTAAGAGATCCACAGCCTACGGCTCTTCATGGGGTGTCACAGGGTCCCCAGGAAAAAAAATTGTAAATGTAAAATAATAAAATAAATATTCTTCTGTAGCAATAACAAAGTATAACATAAATTATTCTGTAGCAATAACACAAGAATATCCAGTAATGTCCCTGCCTACAATTAAACACATTCACTTACCGAAAATCGGGGGCATCTGCTGTGGCAAATGGGTGCAAGCCTTTGACCACAAACTTAGTCACTGCTCGGTGACATTCGTCTATCCTGGCCTGAAAGGAGACGCTACCGGTAGACTGCAGCGAGAACTGCCAGCATCTGAGCCAGCCAGACTCTGTCTCTCTCATCATGGTCACCTAAATGCACAGTAATGGCAGGTTTTGTAATAAGGCAGATCGCGCTAACATAATATGCACTGTTAGTTGATTATTTACCTGCCGCATTAACGGGAGAGGACGTGCAAACGTTACGGCTGCTGCTGGGTTGAGATTCACGAGTCCAGAGCGGAATTAAAAACACGACATTCATTTAAGGTTAAGGCGTGTTTTGTGAGCAAATGCTTTTGCATATTCGTAGTGTTTCCGCCCTTAAATGAAATATCTACTTTGCAAGTATTGCAAGTTGCCCTGTTGTCATCCGTTCTCGTAAAGTATGACCAAACTTTTGAGCGTTTGAGCCGCTTAGGCGCCATGTTTCCTGCCAGGTAAATGACGCTCCGCAACGTGGTGACGTAATTTGGGGCGACTGGAATCGATAAGGGAATCGTTTGCAAAAATGGCAAACAATTCCAAGGAATTGAAACAGTGGGAACCGGTTCTCAACAAGAACCGGGTTTTGATACCCATCCCTAGTCTAGAGCCCTGCTATTGTGTTTTTAACATGTTTTAATGCTTTGTATCTTCTTCTATGTAATCTACAAGCCCCTAAAAACAGTCAGTGATCACTGTCGGCCTCTCTCAGTTTTTATTACCACTGTTCACTTTAAACCTCAGTTTTTAAACCCTTAGATGTAACTACAGTCCAGGCCATGCAGCAGTATATTAATGACTAACCTCGTATTGTGGATGGATTATCTCAGTTGTTCTCCTGACTGAAGTTTGGTCCGTTTACAGCATCCTGCCATGCGATTGCATTTGTCTCTAACCATCAGGAACCTTCATGTTAACTTTTGTTGAGTGGAAAAAAGTTAGCGTTCATCCTCCAGCTTTACTGTGTTTATGATATGCTAACATAGCTGTGTCGCTAGCGATCACGTAGCACATCATTATATACCAGCTAGCCCAACTTCAGTAACCCTACAAACGTCACTGCTGTTTAGTTTTCTGTCTTCATTTATGTTGGAAGTGATAGCAGAGCTGTACGTTTGAATTTTTCAGAAATCTCTCAGTCAGAACATGCTATATCATGTTTAGGTGGAAACTAGGGAGCTAACTTCCTGCTAACTTCTAACTCTGTTAAACTTAATAAATTCAGTTTTCATGGATGCCTGGATGTTAAACTTAATTGTTACACCTGGTAAAGCAGCAACACTGATCATTTTATTAAAGATGAAAGAATTTAGACAGTTTGTAACTCTCAGTGATGCCACAGTGTTTGTTTGACTTTGGGACCTGCAGCAGAGTTTGGGCCTGGGAACGGCTAATGACGGATAGGGACAGCTTTACTAAGTGACCAACACGCTTCGGCGTGTGGCCTTCAATGACCTTGATGAAGGCCACACCCCGAAACACGTTTGTCACTAAAGCTGTTCCCTTTAAATGTCACTGGAGTCTTCATTACAAATTACAAACGTATAACATATGGAATATTTGACTGTTCAAACTGGTCCTGTTGCAGCTCCACATGCTAATGCTATGTTCACACCACCAATGTCAAAGTTACAAGAAGTAAAGGTAGTATGGGTTAGGAGTTGGTGTGTTAATGCTGTGCCGGCTGATGTGGCTAAAGCATCTAGATTCTGCCTCCAGATACATCAAAGCAATATTTCCTAAAATTGAATGATTAAAATAGTTTCTTTGATACATTTGAAATTGCCAGCTGATGTCAGACAGGCTCCAAAATGTCCTCATTGACATCTAAGACTGAGATCATCAGGTCGTCAGGATCTTGACATCAGCTTTGTTCTCCATTTTGCATCGTCCCTTTATCCAAAGAGGGAAACATCATCACGGCACAGTGACTCGGTACTTTGTAGCCTGCCCTGTGGGAAATGTCCTCCAATTTAACTGTTTTTGTGTTATTCTTAGGGGGGAAGTACGAGCTTCACACGGCAACACCAACCACTCCCAGCGTGGTCGTCCATGTGTGTGACGACGAACGCGGTGACAGCTCAGCACCCGATGACAGCGACCAGGATGACAAGCCCCGCCCACCACGACCAAAGATCATTCAGACTCGACGGCCTGACTACACACCTAGAGTTGAGCAGTGAGCGGTGCTTACAGGGGAATCTGTACTGTGTCAGCGTCTCCAGCGATCAGGAGCTGAACATGCTCGCAGAGATTTGGATAAAGCTGTGAGGCTGTGAGAAGGCGTCTGTGGGTGCTGCAGTATCCAGCTGAAGCAAATGATTAGAAGTGCATGCTGCATTTGTGTCGCGTTCGACAGACCGAAGAGGGAAATGGTTTAAATGGACTTACTGTACAACTGTTGATATCTGCTCTGGTGCTCCATTTGTCTGTTATTAAGGTGTGAAGCAACCCGCTTCAGCTTTTTCACATTTTAGTGGCTTGTGTGCTCACTAGCATGAAGTCCTGACAGTGTCCATTGCTCTGCACTGTCGTCTGATGTATCTGCTTGGCCTAAACAAAGCTGGCCTCCTGCTGTCTTACAGTCTTTGCTGCGACTCAGTTTTCCAAAAAAAGCAGTTTTGCACCCAGTTCCTGGAATTCTCTTCAAAGTAGTGTTTGAAGTTTGCTACATTCTGTGTGTGTTTTGGTTGTCTCATAGCAAACAGCTGTTATTAAAGGCACCCACACAGGAAGTGATTTGTAGTGACAGAGACCTTCAGGCAACAACTGTCAAGATGGCTGCTGGTGACGTGAAGTTTGGAGTTAACCCTCGAGAACCTGAATGTCTGCAGGCCACTGGCTCTCAACAACACAGTGATCACATCCTGCGTGGACGCCCGTTTACTCTTTGACTTAAAATCCAACAAATGTTTATCTGTTACTTTAGAATGCCACACTTACCTGTTAGTGTCACTGACCATGTCGTGCTGTCATTAAAAAACAACCAGATGACTCTTTTTGCCATGTGGGCTTTAAATAGTATTCTGAAAAATGTCTTTCTGCCAATGTGTGCGAGTGCTGCTGTTCAACCAGTGACTCAGGGCCCAAACAAGCTGCCGGTTACTTTGGGGCACATCCAGCTCATGTCCTGAGGCTTTTACTATGAAGCAGGATGGTCAAGATAACAATCCAGGCCATCTCAGGGTTAACCCTAGATTTTCTTTACTTTGATGGTGCAGTAAGACGTGGTATATATCCACTGCCTACCTGGCCATGTACCCATGGTAACTAACCTCTTATAAAAAGAGGTTATGATAGAGATCGCAGATCACCACCTACTTACCAATCTGTGCGGTCCCTCAGACCTCTGTGTGTGGATACTGGGAGGGTCTAAATTATTTTTTAGTGTATGAAGTCTGTTTTTCCCTGATGTGTGTGAGGCGCACATAAGGATGTTTCTACATGTTCGCTGCAAGCAATTAAAAAACGGTTTCATTGTTCTGTAAGGATTAGTGTATGATCCCAAAATGGAGCTCCTTGTTGTACTCGCTCAGTTTGTATCGAATCTACATTTGAATTCTGCTCTTATATTTATTCTTTACTCTCCCTGTCAGGCTGCAGCTGATACAATAAAAACTCTTTCAAACACACATTTCATTACATTATAATCCATCAGATTCTCAGATGTCTTAATGATAGAGTTGTGATATTGAGAAGTTTGATAACTTACACAGTCAGCAGTTTGGGCAGCTTTCCTTCCTGGTTTCAAATAGGCTAAACTTTATTCATATAATTTTAATACTAAGGTAGTGTACAGCAGCTCTGTTACTGTATGTGTTTAACTACTTATATTTTTATCTTCCTTTTTAACACTCAGCTGTAATAGACTGATGGGGACTGTGGTCACGCTGCCGAGTGGACAGGCCCAAGTTTGTGAACTCAAGAATGAGGCGACACAGGTTTTTGAAATTGATACCATAGGAGGCCGAGGGGTAGCACTGTAAAATCAGCTGCTCTGCTGGCTGTTCACGTACCTCGTTTGACTGGGCAACACCATCCCTTTCATGTGATAGTGCAGGGAAATCCTGGGTTAACCAGCGATGGGAGGTTTTATCCTGATTTCAGATATTCCAGTAAGAGAATAAAGGATGGGATATACTGGACTTGCTTTGTAGTACAGGGCTCTGTTGTGTTTTCAAAGATGTACTAACTGCTGTGTTGCTGTTGCATCAGTAGGGTTACAGCAATTTCCAACTAATTGTTGTTTGATTTCAAATTAGTGAAAGCGTTTGCAATGTTGCAGCTGTGAACGTGGCATCATTGTCACCCTGCCGGTATGGGCTGGCAGACGTCGGGGACACTGAAGTATTCACTGACTGAACGAAGCGAGATGGCTTGTTTCACATTGATACCATAAGTGTATCTACTAGGAGGCTAAGGGGCAGCACTGGCTATTTGTTTAATATGTCTGCATTTCTGAAGTTTTTATAAGACTAGCTTAGCTTTTTCTGCTATATAGTCCTCAGCTGCAGATGTTCAAACGCTGTGTCTCAAATCTGTGTACCTAATTCATAACACAGGACTGTCACCTCTACATGAACATTTCAGAACTGGACTGATGCTATATATCCCAGTTTAACTCTGTATAATAGGAATCACAACATACTTGTTTGTTTCAGCCTGTAAATGTAACTTTAGGGCGACGTGACACTTTGTGATACTGAAGGAGAATCTAAAAATGAACACGCACCTGAAAACGTGTCTGTCTTTGCAGTCGAGCATCTTAACGGGCTGTAACTGCACCGTTAGTCCGGTTCTTTTGTTTCCCTTTCATTTAGACACAATTGGACACTGTGGTAGTTTGGCTACTTTTTTTCTTTTTTACTAGAATTTTATTATTTTTGAAATAATAAGTTACCATGAATAAATATTTCACCATCTAATTCCATCTGTGTCGTTGTCCTGTAATAAGTGTATATGTCTTTATTACACATATAAGTTTGAGTATATTTCTGAACTGTTTAAAGGACTTCTGGTTGGACTCATTTGAATGAGGTTTGTGTTTTTCCTGTATGTGAAATTTGTAATATTTTGGTCACAGTGGGCTGGACGTTTTGACAGTGTAAATAAACACCGTTCGAAAGCCTTCCACAGACTAGAATCAGAAAAAGAAGTATCCTCACTCTGTGTTCACTTCAGTAATTTCTTCCTCTAAACCATTAATGAGCCTTCTAGACTCCATTCGTTCAAGACTTCTCAAAGACATTTTCGCTCTAACTAATGCTTTCTTTACTAACAGATTAGACACCGCATGCTTTCAGGGTGGACGTTATTAGGCCATTCCTTAAAAAGCCGTTTCTTTGATCCAGCTGTCTCCCCTTATTTACTTCTTCAGACTGAAGAAGTCACTTGGATGAGTGACGAAAGGTTTCTCCCACTGAAAACTTCCACATGAACAGAATCAACTTTTTGGCTTTTTTTAGCTCAGGTGGTAGATCAGTAAGATAAGAAGTTTTTATTTATATGCAACACGTTCTCACTCCCAAAGCGCAACATTTTACGCTAGGTGACAAATCGTCAACATATTACGTTTTCGGGCACCCAACGCGTTCCTACATCACGACATCGGAAAACTGCGGACACATGAGAACCGTTTGGACTCAATCTACACATCTTCGCTTTTTCCCTTAAAATCGCGTCACGTCATTAAAGTGCTGGTTAAGGTTAGGAATAAGGTTATGGTTAGGTTTAGGGATAAGGTTAGGTTTAGGCGTAGGGATACGGTTATGGTTAAGGTTAGGAATAAGGTTAAGGTTAGGCATATGGTTAAGGTTACAAATAAGGTTAGGTTTAGGGCTGCAATACAGGGCTGGAACCCGCTGCGTACCATAAAAACATGGAAGGCCACCTTTCGCGTTCCTCGGGAACGCCGCGGGACATGACAAAACGTCAGGATGTTACGCCTCGGGAGTGAGAACGGGCTGTTATATAGCACCTTTCGAGACAAACATCACAAAGGTTTTCACACAAAAATACGAAGGCATTTAAAACAAAACAGACAAACAGTTCACCAAACGCAGGTCAGTGCTTCGATCTGTGGATGCTCCATTCTGCATCTCAAATATCCTTGAGCAAGATCCTAACCCCAACTCATACATCAGAGTATGAATGTGTGTGAATGTTAGATAGAAAAAGCATTTTTTAACAAGTGCTTGTGTGAACGGGTGAATGAGGAATGTTGTATAAAGCACTGTGAGTGCTCAGGTAGAGTAGAACAGCGCGATATAAGAATGATTCCATTTGCATTTGTCAAAAAAACATGTTTCATCTGAATGGCATCTATTTGATTCTTTTCAATTCAATTCGGTGTTATTTATACAGCACCAAATCACAACAACAGTCGCCTCAAGGTGCTTTATATTGTAAGGTAGACCTACAATAACACATACAGAGAAAAACCCAACAATCATATGACCCCCTATGAGCAAGCACTTTGGCGACAGTGGGAAGGAAAAACTCCCTTTTAACAGGAAGAAACCTCCGGCAGAACCAGGCTCAGGGAGGGGCGGGGCCATCTGCTGTGATTGGTTGGGGTGAGAGAAGGAAGACAGGATAAAGACATGCTGTGGAAGAGAGACAGAGATTAATAACAGGTATGATTCAGTGCAGAGAGGTCTATTAAAACATAGTGAGTGAAGAAGAAACACCCAGTGCATCATGGGAATCCCCCAGCAGCCTACGTCTATTGCAGCATAACTAAGGGAGGATTCAGGGTCACCTGATCCAGCCCTAACTATATGCTTTAGCAAAAAGGAAAGTTTGAAGCCTAATCTTGAAAGTAGAGATAGTGTCTGTCTCCTGAATCCAAGCTGGAAGCTGGTTCCACAGAAGAGGGGCCTGAAAACTGAAGGCTCTGCCTCCCATTCTACTTTTAAACACTCTAGGAACAACAAGTAAGCCTGCAGTGTGAGAGCCAAGTGCTCTAATAGGGTGATATGGTACTACAAGGTCATTAAGATAAGATGGGGCCTGATTATTTAAGACCTTGTATGTGAGGAGCAGGATTTTGAATTCTGGATTTAACAGGAAGCCAATGAAGGGAAGCCAATACAGGAGAAATCTGCTCTCTCTTTCTAGTCCCTGTCAGGACACTTGCTGCAGCATTTTGGATTAACTGAAGGCTTTTCAGGGAGTTTTTAGGACTTCCTGATAATAATGAATTACAGTAGTGTAATTCATGAAGTAGTGAACCTTCTCAGGAGTGGCAGGCCGACAAATTACCCCAAGACCGCAGTGACGAGTCATCCAAGAGGTCACAAAAGACCCCAGAACAACATCCCAAGAACTGCAGGCCTCATCTGTGTCAATTAAGGTCAGTGTTCATGAGCAAGAGACTGAGCAACAATGGCCTGCATGGCAGAGTTCCAAGATAAAAGCCAGTGCTGAGCAAAATAATAATAATAATAACTTTATTTATAAAGTGCTTTCAAACAAAGTGCTGTAAAGATATTTGAAAAGGAACATAACAGACACAGACAGAAAATATCTTGATGATCCCAGAGACTATTGGGAGAATACTCTGTGGACAGAAGAGGCAAAATTTGAAATTTGTGAAAGGTGTGTGTCCCATTACATCTCACGTAAATGGCTTTACCAAAATCATTTCAGAAGAGGAACATCACACCAAAATTAAAATATGGTGATGGCAGTGCTGCCATCAAAGAAGAATAGTTTCCACTGCTGACAGAGAAGAATCTGTTGTTGAGGTATGAGGTGAGCCAGTGTAGTGCTGTGCCGCTGACACCAGCACTGAAGTGCAGGCGTTGTACAAGAATATTGTGGTTTCTATTGTATGCTGCGGGTTGCCTTGATACTAATGATGGTCTGTTTGAAGTTGAAGCTTCATGTGTCAAAAAAAGAAGTCACATGAAAAGGGAGAACACAGCATGGCACATCACAAATGATTTATCAACCAAACAGACAAAACATTTTATTTTCTCCCCAAAAAATTTATATTCAAAGCAGCACCTGTGTGATATCCAGTGTTGGGCAAGTTACTTTGAAAAAGTAATTAATTATAGTTACTAGTTACTTCTTCAAAAAAGGAACTGAGTTAGTAACTGAGTTTCAAGATTCTAAAAGTAATTAATTACTAGGAAAAGTAACTATTGCGTTACTTTAAAAAAAATGTTGAACCCTCTGGGGTCCAGGGTATAATTGGCCGTTTTTGACTACTTTTGATGTTTCCTCTACATTTCACCTTTAAAAACTGTTTATTTGCCTTGTTTGGTATCATTGTTTTCAGCACAACCTCACGTGTCTGAATTTACAGTTATGTTTTCATTTTGACATACTGTATTAACACAATTGATCTAAAATCAGACAAAAAACATAAAATCAGAGTAGAAAAAGTTATATTTTTACTGTAACAACCACAAACATGTTTAATGAATCATATTTCATAACTTTAAATGCAAATATAAATTGTCCATTTTAAAATCATACGCACAAGTTTTGCAAACAACAAAGTTATTTGCAGCCATTTACCTTTTACCCTTTTTTTATAACCATTTCAAACTATTTACAGAACAATCAGCTGTTCTGCATTAAATAAGATGCCACACAAATTATTTGTGCCACTCCAAATATTTCTGTCCACTATAAAGGAGAACATCACAGCCTGATACCTGCAGGTCTGACAGCAGCAGGTGTATCACTCCTGTTTCTACCTGGAGACAGCAGTCGCCTCATCGTTCTGACACACAACACAAAACTATCCACAACACTACATACTAACTACACAAGACAACACATTAACTACACACTCCAAACCAGTGGCGGTCCTAGCCTGTTTGGCGCCCTGGGCAAACACTTCCAGAGGGAGAACACTGTTCAACCCCCCCCCCCCCCCCCAAAAAAAAACATATTAAGGATTGTACATTAACATAAAACTGTTGTCGGAACCATACTGAATTTCACCAGAGAAACACACACACACACACATATGAAGAGAGAGAGAGTATGCATTACATGCAAACGGCTACCAAACAGCCATCATAATTCCTCATACAATGAGAACAGGACAAATCAACAATTGACAATGACTATTTAATATTAAAATCTGTAACATAATGTATTGTTTGGAGTTTAGTCTGTTACTGTTACTATTTTTAGAATTTATTCTTGGAGTAACTGTAACCCACATCATTTCCTTAGGGATTAATAAAGTATTCTGATTCTGATTGTTTCAGGATGACCTGCCATTATCCAATGACACATCTGCTTACCTGTATCTTTGCTCGTTTCTCCTCCTCTTCTTTTCTCTTTTTTCTAAACTGAGCACCTGATGGCTTTGAACTTTTCTTGTCCATCTTCCATTGGTTTTAATTTTGCACCCATCCCTCAACATAACCTAACAGACCTACACCTTAGTTCACAGATTCACTTTGTCTGGGTTTATTTCTGGGATTTCACACAACCCAGGATTCAAATCATGAATACATGATGGGCTTGGATTTACAACATTATGAATGAAATGTGCTCTATTTGGAAGCAGCCGGCCCCTCCCCTTTCGACAGGCTGTGTGTGAGACTTTAAATCATCAAACTGTAAAATATAAATTTTAAATTGTTATTGATCCCTTTACCCCTGGTCCTAAAGTGTATATTTATTTTCTTACTCTTGTTATATTTATTGTTTGTTTACTTGCACTGCTGTAACTGGAGCCTCGTCGTCTCGTCTCTCTATATACTGGACTGTATGTAGCGGAGATGACAATAAAGTTTACTTTGACTTCAGCAGCGCGCAGGCGCACCGAGGGCTCTCGCGCTCACTTTTTGCGTATAGAATTTCGAAAAAACATCGGTGCAAATTATAAGTCTGTATCATAATGTCTGTTGTTTTCGTGTTTGTTGGTTTGTTTGTATTTTGTTTTATTTTGCGAGTTGGTTATTAGATGCTGCTCCAGCCAGCCAGAGAATCCCCCGCTGCCCCGCCCTCTCCTCCCTGTGCCGCAAGCAGCAGGCGCACCTCGCAAATGGAGAACGCCCTTACTCCCAGCAAATGGGCGATAGAAACCCGATCGGTGCCTCTGACATTCCCAATATGCGCTGGCTGATGTCGGGGCAGCATGAGTACGAGCAACTTTTAAAAAAAAATTTTTTGCCGATGCCCGTGATGCCGCCCCCGCCACGGGCAACCGCCCATGTCGCCCGTATCAAAAACCGCTACTGCTGCAAACACACTAAACGTCACAAATCTCTCACATCTCAAAACTCGCTCTCTCTCTTTTTCTGCTGTCTTGCTCTCTCTCTCTCTCTCTCTCTCTTGCCATCACTCCTAAAACTTCCCCCTCTTCCTAAACAACCAAATGTCATGTCGCCATATCATTTTTTTGATTGGTCGACATGGTGCATTTTTCCACCAACACAAAGGGGCTGTATTTTTATTTTTTTTTGCTCATAAGCAGAGAGTGCTTGCTAGCGCTGTCCTTACACAGTAAACGTGGCGAAACTATTGAGGAAAAAACGCCGTGTATATATTGTTTATCATGACTCTGGTTTTACGTGGCCTATCAACACAATTTAAAAACTGGTATATATCTTGAAGTGGTCATGTGATTGGCTTACCACGACTACTTTATGCTACCTCAGTCAAACAGCAGCACTCATGCGATTGTTTTGCCTCCTTCAGTCGGACCTCGCTGTGTCTGATACCTTGGCCAGTGAGTGAGTGTTCTCCAGCCTGCAGCGCTGGCTCCCTGTCTAGCGTCACCTGCTTCTTGCAGGGTTGCACGGCCAGTAGGGTCCCCACTCAGTGGCTCGGTGAGCTACGCTTCCTCTCCTCGCTGTGCTCCTGGGATTCCAGGTCCGGGCCCTGGGCACCCCAGGCTCCAGCTGGGTGTCCTTGCAGAGTGTGCACCCGGGCTCGTCCTAGCCGACCGCGGAACGTGGTGTGTTAACCACGTTCCGCGGGTTTATATGCTTGTCAGACCTTGCTGTGTCTGACACTTCAGCCAGTGTGTGAGAGCTCTCCAGCCTGCAACGCTGGCTCCCTGACTGGTGCATTGCCTTGTGTCACGGGCTTACACGGCCAGCCCAGGCCCGCTCAGTGAGCTGGGACTTATGGCTGACCTCGAGTATCTCGTTCGAGTTCACCCTTGATGCTCATCTGTCTGTGGACAGCATGTAGTGACGGTGCTGCGGTGGGCCTTCGGGTGGTCACCTCACACAGCCCTCCGCTTCAGCAGGCTAAGTTGCCAGTCCCCCTCCCTGTCTGTCGACAGCAGGGGGCGGCTTTGGCTCTGTGGCTGTACAGGTCTGATCTCTAGCTTGACCTGGCCTTCGCGTCCGGTGAAACCCTGACCGGGGTGGTCTGCTTATGTGTACTTTATCAATGGTTCGTTGACACCTTCACTCTCGGCAGTTCGGTTGTACAGTCTTCTTGCGGGGTGTCTTACAGAGTTACCCCGTACATATGGAATATGTAACAGTGTGGAGAGATAGTCTCGTTACAGTGTAACCTTGGTTCTCTTAGTGAGAGACTCTCTCCACTGCCAGGCTGTTTGGAAACGCGTTCCGATCAAACTATCACCAGTGTCACGTCTGCACAGCTGTTTCATACGTGAGCTGTGGGGCGTGGCTGGGCTTGCCGGAGTGTCTTAAAGAAATATCCACGCGCCACGACCAAGGTGGGGTCGTACCCGCAGAGTGTCTTATAGAGTCACCCCGTACATATGGAAAATGTAACAGTGTGGAGAATTAGTCTCTCACTAAGAGAACCAAGGTTACACCGTAACCATACATTATCTAATCACAAAAACTCCCAGGGCATATCTGGCTGGTAAATCTACTGGGAGATTTCTTTTCTGATGTATTAATCACTTATTTTAACCATATCACTTTAGTAAAAGTAGTATCACTTTGTCACTTAGGTTAGAGCATAAGACACATTTGTGAAGCTATCACATGTTCTACACACACAGTGAGGCCATTGTAAGTTCATGGGAGACGTTAAACAGATAGTGAGAATCCTTCTGCTTATCAGAGATGTAAATCTTTAGGTGATGGCCAAGCAGAATACCAGGTCATAATTCTCTCTGTGAGGGAGAAGGTTTTAGGGATGGGGCTAAAGGTATAGCCCCCCTGTGAGAGGGCCAACATGTAAGAGTTGTGGAATGTTTTTTGTTTGTGTGTGTATATAAGATTGTGAGGGCTTTGGCCATTAGCAGAGATAATCCTAGTGTTTTATTTTTTAAACCCACTTCAAATCAAGCTCACTGGGTGTATTGTTAAAATTTCCATAACATAAATTATATCGAGCTGTCTAACTGTACAATTCTGGCTTGCAAACATGATTGCTAGCTAAACCTTATCTTTTTATTCTCTGATGCCAACTTGTGTTTTTTGCAGTCAGCACCATGCCCAAGTCTTTATTCTGATTCTGACCTATGCAGTATTTAATCAGGTCTCTGAACTGTACAAAATAAAGTATGTGCAAAAGTATAACAAGACAGAGTTATGTAGGTTTAATCAATGTTAACTGTCATAACTGTCAATAAAGTACTTGGCTGTGGTCAAAATATACTGTGGTTTAATGTTCCAATAAACCAGGAACATCAGTTCAGGCTGCAGTTAATCTGCTCCAACAGGAGGAAGTTTTTTTTAACCGGAGCAGAAAAGCTTGAAAGCTGAACATCCATTTTTTTTCTCCCATATTTTCTTTCTACGTTTCTTTTGCTAAAACACTACATCTCAAAAACAGCAGTTAATATTTCCCAGCTAAATTGAGAACATTCACTGACTGAGGAATCACTGCAGCTCCAATGTACTTTTTGGATTTGACAACTGATGGAAAAAAATGTTATGCAATCTTCTAATTGGTGTGAGCTGTATGATAGTCAAGGATACACATAGTGCCTGGAAATATGCCAAGACTACAAAAATATTATCTGCTCATTACAGTGCACACACTCATAATTAATTTCCTTCTCGAGGCTTCTCAAAAGCCTCGAGAAGGAAATTCCTTTTTTTAAAGGATACATGGCACACCATGCTAAGACATATCACATTTTCAGCTTATAGCTCTTTGGGAATCAAATGCGGCAGTTTGCTGATTTCCGCCTGGTGACTTTCATGTTTATCAGCCTAGGAGTTTACATACTTTCTCCCTGCTGAAGACAATTAACAAGAGCTTATTCATGTGCTCTAATTCCCTTTTTTTGTCTTTGTTTTTTTTTGTGTGTGTGTGTCTATTTTTGTCCTAGATGGCCTGGCGCAGCAGGTAGGGGCGAACTCTATGTCTCAGTTGGTCTTTGCTCAAGCAGTCCAGAAATGGCTCGATCGTACGGGTGGCGCAGGACGCACATCATCCATCCCCATCCCGGAGTAAATAAAAAGTGACGTGAAACATAGAAATGTAAATAGGAAACTTTGTCTTTTAATAAAGTATTTTGCAAATGATAAATTTTTTTTGTTTTTTTCAATAAAAGCAACTGTGCAAAAGAGGTGGAAAATCATATCATAGTTCATCATAGTTCAACAGTGTTTCAATATCAGAATCTGACATTGTTTCAATGTGTTAGAAAATATGGCGTCGAATCAATGTCAGCTTTCAACATTGATTCAATATCAAAACCTGACGTTGTTTCAATATTAAAAAAGGGTGCAAGAGTGACGTTAGGTCAACGTCAGATCTCAACGTTGATTCTATGACATCGCCTGATATTGACTAAACATTGTTTCAATGTTTCCTTGCTATCTGGGTAAACACAATTCTTGACTGTTGCTCACTTTCTTCATTTTTATTGTGACAAAAGTTCACTTGAGCAAAGGATTAAAATTATTAACCAGAAGACTGGTTTGGGGTCCATTTGTCCCAATATAGGATATAAAGCAATAATAATAAACAACAGAGCTAAACAATGAACCAATAGAACAGGAGCATACTGAACTTTAACCCTCGTGAAATGTAAGATCAGTTTTCCTGATACAATTAATAGAATCATGTAATAAACTGAACAAACAATGCTGAGAGTTCTTTACTGCTCTGGAAAAAAAAAATGATTTGAATATGCATCATTTTTTCACTCAGGTGTTCAGCGATGACTCACAGCTGTCCCACATTTTCTAAGTATATACGTTTTAAATCGTATGGATTCTCATGTGCTTCTTTAATTGTACCTTATCGACAAACCTTTTCCCACAGGTGCTACAAGAATATGACTTCTCACCTGTGTGAACTCTCGTGTGTTTTTTCAACGTTGATGAGGTAGCAAATCTTTTCCCACAAGTGCTACAAGGATATGGTTTCTCACCTGTGTGAATTCTTATATGACAGTCCAAACGTGACTTCAGAATAAATCCTTTGCCACAGGTGCTACAAGAATGTGGCTTCTCACCTGTGTGAATTCTCATGTGTGCTTTGAATCCTGATGAGTCAGCAAATCTTTTCCCACAGGTGCTACAAGGATATGGTTTCACACCTGTGTGAATTCTTGCATGACAGTCCAAATGTGACTTCTGAATAAATCCTTTCCCACACATGCTACAAGAATGTGGCTTCTCACCTGTGTGAACTCTCGTGTGTTTTTTCAATGTTGATGAGGTAGCAAATCTTTTCCCACAAGTGCTACAAGGATATGGTTTCTCACCTGTGCGAATTCTTGCATGAGAGTCCAAATGTGACTTCTGAATAAATCCTTTCCCACACATGCTACAAGAATAAGGTTTCTCACCTGTGTGAATTCTCCTGTGTATTTTTAATGCTGATGATTTCGCACAGGTGCTACAAGAATATGGCTTCTCACCTGTGTGAACTCTTAGATGTGCAATCATTTTGTATTCATCAGGTAAAGTTTTTCCACACACATCACATTGTACAGACTTGTTTTTTGTGTCTGTTCTACTTTGGCTCACTGACACAGGAGTGTTGCCTACTCTCTGACTGTGATGTCTCTTCTAGTTGATCTTGAGTCCACATGCCTATTTTCTTCATAATCTCGGCTCTCTGCTTCAGGAGAGCTGTGAGAAAGGAGCTGCTCACGGTTTGGTTCTGGTTCACTGTGGGAACTTTCCTCATAAGCGGGTGTCACCATGAAAGTCTCAGTCTCCTGCTTCAGTCCAAGCTGCTCTCCCTCCTGACTTCTGCAGAGTTCCTCCTGCTCCTCTTTAATCTGTGGAGGCTCTGGGTCCTCCTGGTCCAGTCTGGAGTTCCTCTCCTGGTTTAAAGACCTGCTGGTCTGTAAGAACCTCCTCTTCCTTAAAAGCATGCTGCTGTACAACATCTAAAGGCACAAAGGGGACAAAATGATAGCAAAACAAACATTTAAGAAAATATTTAGTGGTCTAAACCATTAGCAGAGCATGTTGCTCACATATACCACTGAAATTTAAAATGTAGAAATGTGAAAAATTATCCGGGCACTGATGGAAATGTTTAGTTCTGACACTCTTATTAGTAAAGCTCAAAGTTCAACTGACGTCACATACGTGAATGTCTGTGATGTATGAAGTAATTAGGGCTGCCACAAACGATTATTTTGATAGTCGACTAGTCACCGATTATTTTTGCGATTAGTCGACTAATCAGATCATGCATCCATTAGATGTAAAATGTACAACTGCACCAGCAGCATCTGCTCTTATAAAACTATCATTAGCTTACAGCTTGAAGTGTTTAAGGTATGTGCTAACTAAAAATAAAGACAAGATGATAGTTTATTAAATTTTAATGAAATTTGCAGATTGTCTCAGTGAAGTTTAATAAACAAGGCCGTCTGCTCCTTGCTATTTAAAATATAACTGGAGTAAATTCTCAACCATCTCACACTTCTGTTTAATCAGTTTTCTGCTTGATGTTTATTCAGCTGTGTAAAAACTACAACTTTAATCTCAGGCCCTGCAGGCCCTGAATTTGGACACAGCTACGATACCGGGCACTGCTTCTTCTTCTTCTTCGGGGTATAACGGCAGCTGTCATTCTTGTACATGCAGTGCTGCCATCTTCTGTTTCAGTCTGTTATTACAATCTTAAATCTTACAAAACTTCAAAAGTTGACTATTAAATTAGTGGTCGACGATTTTGATAGCTGACATAATCATGACTAGTCGACTAATCGTGGCAGCCCTAGAAATAAATAAATGTTTTTTGTTAAATGAATGTGGATGTCTGGATTGGCTATAGTTATAAGAAGGCATGCTGGGGCAGAGCTCTCTCACACAGTGTTTTGGCTGTGCCTGAAATGCCATGAAAACTCTCTTTGTCTGATCAATTTCAGTTTAGAAACTCTGAATTCATATTTTCCAAAACAGAATAGAAATATTTATTCATACTTACCCAGACCTGTAAACTGTTCAAATCTCACCATTTCCATGCTGCAGAGGAAACATGTAATTCTTTAACTTAAACTGTTAACAGAACAAAATGAAACTTGTGTTGTTGGCTTTGTGTCTCTGTGCAGATTTTTCCTGAGCAGTGGGTGCAAATTTGAAACTCAGATGTTTCACATCTTTCATTCTGCTGAATTCTTATGCACTAATTTTCACCTTTTTGCATGAATTAATGGTGGAAATGTGTTTATGTAAATGAAAACAGAAAATTAGGCCGAAGAGATTCATTCATGCTGCTTTTTACTTTTGGACCTTCAATTTTTCTTGTGCCTCTGAAAATAAATGCAACCAACTAACCTAACCCAGCTGTCTGCATGTCTCTGGAGAGTGAACAAGGGGAGAACATGCAAACTCCACACAGAAAGGCCCGGCCACACAGTGGAGTCAAACTCAGGACCTTGTTGCTGTGAACCAACAGTGCTAACCACTGTTCCACTGTGACTCCTGTGAGTCATATTCACTTTTAATAAAACATCACAGTTTTACATACCTATTCTGTGTAACTTTATCTCAGGTTTACAGATGGTCTCCAGCAGTCTGAGCTGCTCTTCATCAGTCCAGACGATTATGCCTTCAGCCTCCTTCTTCAGTCCAAGCTGCTCTCCCTCCTGACTGCTGCAGAGTTCCTCCCGTTCCTCTGTAATCTGTGGAGGCTCTGGGTCCTCCTGGTCCAGACTGGAGTTCCTCTCCTGGTTACAGACCTGCTGCTCATACAGACCCTCCTCTTCCTCACAGTCATGTTGTTGTGGGAAGTCTTGTCAAACAAAGAAACACAAGAATAATAATCACTAATGTGTTGATACAAAAACTCAAACTGTTTTTAAAAGCATGAATCAAAACCTGAATAAATGATGATCAGCCTGTCATATGACCCATTATGAGCCTCACACACAACAGCTCAGTGAAATAGTTGTGCACACTCACAGCCACACGCTAACATGTTAGCATTGAATCTCCTCACTGTGAGCAAAGACACAAAGTTCACCAAACTAAACTGCAGGGTGACCACCATGAAAACATCACTGTGTGAAATCCTTCTTTAACCTCCTAAGACCCGAACTCTTCCACGACATGCATTTTTAATTTCTCTTTGATATTTGGGCTGATTGGATGAATGTAAAAACAAAGAATTACCAGATTTTTCTTTTTTAACTTATTTTTGTTTTTAAGAAAAATGAGAGCCACATATAAGGATATTTCTTTAAAATTTTGATAGAACAGTAGCAGTATAATGGGGGTAATTTGGGGTGGCTGTAGCTCAGGAGGTAGAGCTGGTCACCTACTGATCGGAAGGTCGGTGGTTGTCTGCAGTCTGCATGTCAAGTATCCTTGGGCAAGATACTAACCCCAACTTGCTCTCCGATGCATCCATTGGAGTATGATTGTGTATGAATGTCGTTAGAAAGCACTATGTATAGATAAAGTGCTTGTGAGAATGGGTGTGAATTAGGGGTGGGTTTTTATAATCGATTAAAATCGATTCTGGCTTGGATAACGTGAAATCGATTCATTAAAATCCTGAATCGATTTTTAAATATAAATTTATTTTGCCCGAAATGCCAGAATCTCAGGTTAAACCTCACAAAATTTCAACAACCACCAAACAGCTAAGACAGTAAATGAGAGCAGGAACACGGATTCTGCACAAAGACGTAAACACACAGCGCGGACCCGCCGACGCATCAGAATCAGTGGGATGTCGCCTTTCTCACCTGACGGCACGGACACGGTCGGGGCTGAAAGGCGACAGCTCGCTGATTCCGATCTGTCGGCGGGTCCGCGCTTTGTGTTTACGCCCTTTTTGCGCTGATTCTAAAGCTGTTAGTTTTATCTCTCTCCAAACAATATTGACTGAACCAGCAGCAAAAGAAGATCCAAACTACGCTTCACATAAACATCGTCATGAATTCACTCTGACTTTTGCTGTTTTGCTTCCACCACGATAAAATCTCTCTCTCTCTCTCTCTCTCTCTCTCTCTGTACTTCAAGAACAGTTTCCCGTCTAAAAATCTGTTTTCTGCATTATTCGCTTGCTTGTTACGCACAAGTCTACCGTTGTTTACCGCGCTGTCGGCCGCTGTTTTTTTTTTTCCTTTTACATACTTCCGAAAAGAAAACCTCATTTCTGCCGTTCAATACTGAACAAATTTAAACTTTTTAAAATTATGCAAAATGCAAAACGCTCAGCCGTGTCTCTAATAAAACCGCTGTAACGTCAGAGGTAACGTTCATATGTTGATTAATGGTTTTCTTTCGTTTTTGATGTACTGCAGAATATTTTTATAAAATCCCAGGCCAGGAAAACCACCTTCATGTTTTTCTGTGTTTTATCTTCAGCTACTTTGACACAAAGGCATCTGCTGTGATGCTCACACCTTTGATAAAATCTTGCGTGTGTCAGCTTCCTTTTTATAGATACAAAAATATGTAAATGTACTGATCTGAATTACAATATTTCTGACTGTCAAAATTTCCCTGATTCAAATCGAATTGAATCAAATCGAATCGAATCGAATCGAATTGAATCGAATCGTGGATCAAATCGATTCGGGACCTTGTGAATCGGAAACGAATCGATTCTAGAAATCAGTGACGATACCCAGCCCTAGTGTGAATGAGGTATGAATGAGGCATGTTGTATAGAGCGCTTTGAGTACTCTGTGAGAGTAGAAAAGCGCTCTATAAGAATCAGTCAATTTACCAATGTCCTCGTAAGTGGATATCAGGCCCATGTAGAGCAAAATTGAGTATTTTGGTCTAAATAACCCAAAATGTGACGTCCACATATGTGGACGGCAGGTCCTAGGAGGTTAAATGAAGCTTCACTTCAACTTCAGAGAAGTCTGTTAACAACTTGTTAAATGTGTTTTCTGCTGACATCTAACTAGATCTTTACTGCACAGTCTCAGTGTTTACAGAGGATCTAAAACACTGACGCCTGATGTACTCAACACTGGAATCTGTTAGAGAAAAAAAAGTTTAATAAATAAATCAATTAAAATGTTTTAAAACCTAACCTATCAGTAACCATGGACCTGCACCAGTCCAACATAGTCCATCACTGGACACTGACCCACAGCACTGATAAATACCCAGTTTAACTTCTTCTAGTAAAGTTAGTCACACTGAAGAATCTGAGCTTGAACAGCAGAGTTAAAAACATGTCCATACCTATGATGTGTGAGTTTCTGTCGGGTTTCCGGCTGATATCCGGCAGTCTGTGCTGATGGTTGATCTCCTCCTCAAACTGGACGATGGTTTTTTGAACCTCTGAGAAGATTTCTTCACAAACAGCAGTTAGTCTCTCCTTGATGAACTCTCTCAGATACTGAACTGAACTCATTGCTGCTTCAACCCAGGCTGGGTGGATCGATACAAGCATCGATACAAGCATCGATAGAAGCGATACAGACGTTGGTATCAGATCCACACTGATGTGACGGGATCAACACTTCAGTTTGTGTCTCTCCTCTAAGTTCAGTCTGCTTCATCAACAGTGGCCATGTCTGCACACACACCGCTCCTCTACCACAGTAGCGCTGTCCTCCTCTGTTCTTCTTCGGGGCTTGATGGCGTTTGACTGGACTGGAGTGTGGACAGGAGAATAGCAGGAAAAACAAGGATAATTATATTCTTTCATCAATTTTATAATTCGATAGAACAATTATCCATTTACTCGTAGATTTCTGAGTTTAATGAGGAGTCTCTCTTTCCATAACATGTTGTATGGCTGTATTAAAGAAGACAGCTATCATCATTTCCTTATTTGTTTGAGCTTTCCTGATTTCTGATTCCAAACATAATAAACTATCCATCGTTCCTCTTTCTTCATGAAACATTTAAAATGCACACTGGATTCATCCAACACGTTTATGAGAATGCATCAGTTTACTAGACGATTTAATTACACACTAATCAATATTACAAACAAATAGTATATTTATAAGCACAATATCATTTTTTAAATCATCTCAAAACATTTCTGACTGTGTGTCTAAATGAAATAAAGTCCAAGATAATTCAATAGCTGTGCCCCAATTCATAGGCCGCATCCTTTGGAGGCCGATTATGCCACAGCCAGGTGATGAAGGCTATCCCAGTTAAAAGTCTGCTCCAAATGCAGCCCACAAACGCGTCCTCCTTTTCCCCAGATTAGAAGGATCGTTGTGGTGGATGTGAGTGAAGTTGGCCCCGCCACGTTCTTCAAATCCAACAAAAGTGGTATCAAACGTTTGTGCTGCAATCATTTTAAAGATATTAATAAAAATGTCTAGAGGTCATCAGAGGTCATTCAGCCCCCCCCACATTACCCAAGTCAAACAAATTTGATTTTAAACATTTGTGCTACGTTTGTGCTTCAAAATATTTTGTTTGTGCTGCTATCATTTAAAATATATTAATAAAATAAGGTCTTGATGCGTGCTCAATCATCCAGGTAAGTAAATCTCCAAAAAGTTGAATCTGTTCATCTGGACGTTTTCAGTGGGAGAAACTTTTCCTCACTCATCCAAGTGACGTCTTCAGTCTCAGCTGACTGCAGGTTTCCAATCTTATAAACAGTACATTTGCATAATGACTGAAACCAGCCCACTGAAGGAACAATGGGCTGGGAGGTCAGTTCCATGATTGTTAATATGCAAATTCTTATCACCATTGATCAACGACTACTAATCAAAGCCTACTGATCAATGGCCATGAGTGTCATGCAGGAAGTAGAGTCGCTGTTGGTCTTCTCCACATTCAGGGACAGGTTGTTGTTGCTGCACCACTCGGTCAGATGGTTAACTTCACCCCTGTAGTAGGCCTCATCATTGTTGCTGATGTGACCTACCACAGTTGTGTCGTCTGCAAACTTGATAAAAAGGTTGGAGCTGTGTGATGGTGTGCAGTCGTGGATCAGCAGAGTGAAGAGAAGGGGGCTCAACACACATCCTTGGGGAGCCCCTGTATTCAGTGTTCTTGTGCTGGAGGTGTTGCTGCTGACCCGTACTGTCTGCTGTCTTACTGTCAGGAAATCCAGCAGCCAGTTACACAGCGAGGTGCTGATCCCCAGCAGATCCAGTTTGTGAATGAGTTGCTGGGGAATGAACGTGTTGAATGCTGAACTGAAGTCTATGAACAGCATCCTAACATATGAGTCTCTAGTTTCCAGATGTGTGAGGGCCGAGTGAAGAGCAGCTGAAATTGCATAGTCGGTTGAGCATTGGTAAGTAAATCTCAAAAGGTTGGTTTACTTACCGGTATGCTAACTCAAATGGATCCAGGTTGGGGGGAAGAGATGTTTTGATTTGATGCATGACTAACCGTTCCAAGCACTTCATAATGATGGAGGTGAGTGCAACCGGACAGTAGTCGTTAAAGCAGGAGGTAGATAACTTCTTCGGTACAGTAATGATGGTGGAGGCTTCAATGCATGTGGGAACGACAGCCTGACCCTGATGATGTGTTAAAGACGTCTGTGAAGACATTTGTGAGTTCCACAGCGTAGTCCATCAGTGCTCATCCAGGGATGTTATCAGGACCTGGAGCTTTGCGTGTATTGATTTTGGCAAGGGATCTCCACACATTGTCTGGGGATTGTGTCACCACGGTCTGTGGAGTGGGGTTGTAGTCTGTGATGGTTTGTATTCTTTGCCACTGTCTCCGAGTATCTCTGCTGTCACTGAAGCTTTGCAAAATCCTCCTGGAGTACTGCCTTTTTGTCTCTAATGCCACGTGACAGGTTTGCTCTTGCTGTTCTTAGGCTAACCTAATCCTCTGAAGTTTTATGTCACTTCTTTTGTTTTATAGAGCTGACAGTTCACTTGTTAAGCTAAAGGAAAGGAGAAACTTTGAGTACGGCTCCTGATTACATGTTTTCAGAAATTAAGCCACATATCAGTTTTTTAGACCCTTCAGTTCAATCAAGCCTTAGAAACTTGGGTGTCATATCTGACAGTTCAATGTCACTTGAGAAACACTCCAAACTACTGTTTCTTAACTGTTTATATCATCTAAGAAACATTTATAAACTCAGACTACTGGTGTCAAAGGCAGAACATGAGATGATTATTCATGCTTTTCTTTCTTGTAGTTTGGATTATTGTAATGGTCTTTTAAACAAATCAGCTTTGGTTTGCTTTCAGACTGTAAAGAATGCTGCGGCAAGACAAGAGGTCACATATTACTTGAGTTTTGGTTCATTTTAAAATTTTAGTTGTAACTTTTAGAGCGTTACATGGTGAAGCTCCCCAGTATATCTCTGACCTGTTGAAACCTCATGCTTCATCCCGAACACGTAGGTCTTCAGGCCACAAGTTACTGTTGCTCCCACGTACTCGGTTCAGAACCCGTGGCGATCAGGCACCAAGGCTGTGTTACGCTGTCATTACGCTGCCAAACTCCACTACAAACGAGCTTATATTAAGTAAAGGACTAGATGTTGTAGTCCCTGATGATGCTTCTGATTGTTTAATTTAATTTAATTGTGAAGCACTTTGTGATTTTTATCTGTGAAAAGTGATATATAAATACATTTTACCTGCTTACTTGATGTCTTTTATGTTATAGAGTCGTGTGTCTTGCCTTGCTGAACCACATCCCTACAAACACTCCTCAGAGATCCGTTTCTCAGTATTATAGCGCTCTTAACCTCCCTGCAGGCTTATTTATCGCTGTTGTTGCTGAATCTGGTTCCACTCACCGAACGACGCCGTCTGGAGACGATTTTATGATCACTTTAAATCCGTCCTCGTGTCTCGTTGTCACGGTTACACTGCGCTCACTGTCCGTTTCCTCCACATTACAGGTTTACTTTCACTCTGCTTGTTGTTCTCTTTTTCCGCTTTGTTTTTTGTTTGTTTGTCTTATTTCACCGCTACATCGCTCACCATCCACTTCTATTCTCATTTCACTTCCTGAGACGTCACTTCCCTCTGCCGTCTGTTGTCCATTCACAGCCCGTTAGGTCAACTTAGAGCCCCTCCCCCCTACACTCCTGACTGAGCAGACACCTTTGTTTGTTTGTTTGGTTTCCAAAACTTACAGAGACAGTGTAAACAGGTCCGTACAACAAGTCTGCTACATGTTGAAAGACACTTGCTTAACCTTATTATTGATACAATATTTATCACAGGTCCTCCGTGCATTCTCCTGCTGTATATCATTATCATTACCACAAATATATAAAGCTGTGATCAATTTTTTTTCAGTCTCTCTGCTCATTTTAATGTTTGCTCCAGGTTAATTTGTGTGTAATCATTTTCTCACATATTCAGATCAAACTCACTGAGCTCAACATGAACTTCCTGCTAGCAGAAACTAAAATTAGCGCAAAAACAGCAGGAATATTTGAAACATGGTGGATGTGTTGCAGACGAGTAAGAAGCAGAAATATCTGCCTAAATTTTATTGGAGTTTTATTATTTTTATTTTAAACCATAATGTTTGCTGATATCATGCCCCTGTTGTTTGCTCTCATCAATGTTCTGTTTTTAACTGGTTTTCACATCTGGTCCAGGTATTCTTCATCTAAACATCAGAAACCTTTGTTCTAAACTAGGTTTTTTGAAAGCATCAGATACCGAGTAACTATCTACAATGATTTTAATGAGTCTTCTGGCAACAGATCTGAACTGGGACTGCTTATCATATGTACTGAGAGAAGAAATCAATACTCACTACAGCTCACTTTTAGATTTTATTTGTTCTCCTCCAAAGTCTGGATTGTAAAACTGAAATGCCTAAAAGGAAAATTCCTGCCAAGTCTTCTGAAATTCAAACAAAGCAGTTCAAGTAGTTATCAAGTAGAAACCTTTCATCTAAAAATGGCTTTAAACGATTTTACTCTAAATACAATAATTGATTGTTAGTAGCACGATTACATAATCGTAAGAAATGCCCATAAATGTAAGTACGTTTTGAATCTGTACAATATTATTTTCACACATCAATGGACCACTGAACTTCTCAGCTTCTAAAATGTAAAGCCTCATTTAGAAAATACACAAGTACATATAATGGTCAGGGATCAACATGAACCTATCTTCTCTGTCTTTAATCAACTCTGCAGTGGCTCCATAATCTAAAAGCCAAAGTGCAGCATAGAGCGCTGAGTGAATGTGGTCTGGACTCTGTGGAGGAGAGTCATGGTTTCGCTGTAGAAAGACAGAATACCTGCTCTGTGATCCAGGTACACTCCTACTGTGGAGGACCGAGGACCTGAGAGGTCAGTGTGGACTTTGTTGTGAAAGAATTTGTAACTGTTTGTACCACAATATAATGTCCAAGATTTGTCATTGTATCCAAATAAACATTCATCTGACCACCCTGCCCTGATGATATTCTTGTATGCGACTGCTACCCAAACTGCTCCCCCTCTCCACTCCACCTCCCAGTAACAACGTCCAGTCAGACTCTCTCTACTCAGGACCTGATAATATACAGTGAATCTCTCTGGATGGTCACAATAAAATTTTTGTTGGTCCATAAATGTTACTTTTCTGTTCCCCTCAGATAATAACAGATGTGTGTGTGCTGTGTTTGGATCCAGTGTGATTTCACATGAATATTTTAAGAATCCAGCTCTGGTCTTTGGCTCTGCTGGTGACAGTAAAACATCCACTTCAGTGACTGTCAGTGAGATGTTTGTCCATTCCTCTCTCAGAATGTCCTGTAGTTTATCTCTGACCTCTGACACAGCTGCTGTCACATCCTCAAAGTAGCTCAGAGGACGAATATATATGCTGGATGAGTGTGTAGACTCACTGAGCGCTGACAGTGAGGGGTAGTTGTGTAGAAACTGGTTGTGATCCTCTGTGTGTGAGAGCTGCTCCAGCTCGCCGTCTTTCCTCTTCAGCTCAGCGATCTCCTGCTCCAGCTTCTCCTGAAGCTCTTTGACTCGACTCACTTCAGTTTCCTGCTGGGATCTGACCAGCTGCTTCACATCAGAGCTTCTTTTCTGGATGTGACGAATCAGCTCAGTGAACATTTTCTTACTGTCCTCCACTGCTTTATCAGCAGAGCCATTGATGGCCTCCACCTCCTGTTGAAGCAGCTTCACATCTTTCTCTCGCTCCTGGATTCTCTGCTGGATGTTTAGTCGTCTCGCCTCGAGCTCCTTCTGCTTCTCAGTCCTTTCTGCTGCAGCTGGGACTGTTTCATGGCCTTTATGTTCATCCACTGTGCAGAGATAACAGATACTCTGCTGATCAGTACGGCAGAAAATCTTCATCGCCTCATCATGACGAGAGCAGATGTTCTCCTGGAGCTTTATGGAGGGGGCCACCAGCTTGTTTCTTTAGTGGAGCTGCATCATAGTGAGGTTGGAGGTGTTTCTCACAGTAAGAGGCTGGACAAGATAAACAGGACTTGATGGCTTTCAGCTTCCTCCCAGTGCAGACATCACAGGCCACATCTTCAGGTCCAGCATAGCAGTGATCACAGTAGCTGTGTCCACAAGTTGTAGTCACCGGATCCTTCAGGAGATCCAAACAGATGGAACAAGAGAAGGTTTCTCGGTCCAGCTGAACTCCTTTCTGTGCCATTTCTCCTCTCAGTGTCAGTGACTGTGGGAGTTTCTGTTCTGTAGAAATGAAACTAGTCTGAGCTCTGATCTCAACAACATGTGTTTCTGCAGATAATGGAGCCTGTCAGCTCTTACATCTCACCTCATGTTGGTTATAACCATGTTCAAAGTGCAGATCTGAAGGGAAGGGAACGAGGAAACATGTGGACAGTGAGGAGGTGCTGTGTTTAAGAGCAGGAACAAGAGGGAGGGTTATCAGGCTGTGCTTCACTCCAGGAAGAGGAGCAGTTTGAGATCGATACTGTGTGTTTAACCCTTTTTATTTACCGCTCACATCAACTTTTAAGCTTGTTAACACTTTCTTCTATTTAAGTTAATAAACAAAATAAACATGAACAAAGAAATACAATATTAATGAACAGTGAACATAAATTTCCCATGGCTGTTGTCACATGACCAGCTTCTAGGCAGGCATAGTCTGCTGTATTAATGAAATCATATATACCACAGGGTTAGGTTAGCAGACATATGCTGGCTAGGATAACCCAGTTTTTTTTATGATTGTCCAAGTTTTTTTTTCTTTTCTTTTTTTTGCTTTAATAGTCAGTAAGAGATGTTGCCGTAGCAAGATGAGACCCAGATATTTACCTATTTATGTTATTTTATTTTTTTGCCTATCCTCTCCGGTGTTGTAGCAATCAGAATTATTGTTGGAAGCCCAAGAAAAATGCCCAGCAGATTTGTTTTCCTAAGTGGCCAGTACAGCTTTTGCTGTACTGGTCCTCTTGATTGTCATAGTTTAATAGATTTTTATTAGGATTCTTTATTTTTTATTGGACAGGACCGGGGTATGGGAAAGAAAAAGAGAAAAGAAAGCAGAAGTTGGGAAGAGAATCAACAGAAGGAAACTGAAAGAAAAATAGAACAGAGATAGAGAGAGAAAATACACTGACAATTTGCTTCAACACCTGCTGAAAAAAAAGAAAAGAAAGAGCCATGGGGTCCAGGCCCCACCAAGCAGTCACCAGGACTGAGTCCATACACACCCAAGCAGCCAGCCCCGGACACTTAGAACCACCAGTGCAACATCTCCTGCAGCGGCAGGGAAGCCTACCAGCCCAGACCCCGACCACCTGGCCAGTTCCTCCTCTCAGCACCTCTGACTCAGATTGCGAACAAAAAACGGGTGTGTTAAGACCCCATACCTCTCTCCACCTGATTGATCTAATGTGGCAGCAGAGGCTGCAACAAGACTAATGGTCTATCTAACGGTATCCATATTGGTTACAATTAAGATTATTTTTCCAGTTCATGAGGACAGTCTTCTTGGTAATGCACAGGGCAGTGGGAGCCATGTGGACTGTATGCATTTCTGTTGTGACATTATCTAATTCACCCAATAAGCAAACTAAAAGGGAGGCCTGGAATGCTAAATTTCAGACAACTTGATAAGTCTTCACATATCCGGTGCTAAAACTTTATTTATTGGAAGTTAGCTTTTAACAAGCATGTAATGATTATATTTAAATTAGGTGGTCTTATGTGTTTAAAAAAAAATCTCTTTAGACCTAAACTGACAGTGCCAATACCACACATTCAGACACAGTAGTAGATGGTGTTTTAATACTATATGTGTTAGTCTAATTTGGTTGTATGGGGTCTACATTGACCTTCTGTGTTGTAAGTTATAATGATTGCACAGCCATTAAGGATCAAATCAGCTTCTAAAACATTTTCTGTTTTTTCTCCCTCTGCTTGCTTCTTCCTGTCTTTGAGGCTGGGGACCAGCACTCCTGCTGTTGGACAGAAAGACATCAGTAAGTATTTTGGTTTTCCAATATATTAGCAACTGTCAGTGACATTTATATTAATCAGGCTGAACTTTAATCATACTTTAGATCAGCCTGTTTTACTTATTGTTTTATTTGTGCTTTGGTTTGGGGAAGTTGTTTCTTCACTGATCTTTTCCTGTCTTCTGTTATTAGACTTGAGATATGACTGCACTATGCTGTTGCTGTGACTCCAGTTAATTCTACAAGACATGCTGTGTAAGTAAACAAACAACAACAGTTTGGTCTGCATTTCCTGAAAGATCACATCCCCCAAACTTAGTTTAGAGGGTCTACACTGTATATAGTGAAGTCTGCAAGTTTTTTAACAGCAAAATTTGTTTTGTGCCCAAATCATTTTGCACATCATTAGAATGAAAGTTACTGGCTATGTTTGCATAGCCCTTTTTAAAATGATGCTTTCATGACATTATTGTATGTTGGGTGGTGGTCAGGGCTATCCAGACTGACAATTGGGACATTGAATGTCACCTCTCCGGTGGGGAGGGAGCCTGAGATTGTCTAAATTGGAGTCTGTTTTATACCAAAAGCAGAAAAAAATGTTTTAAGAAAGCAATTAAGTTCATGTTCCAAAAAATATGATTGTTTGCTTGCAGGACACCAGGAGAGATGAGTCCTCCGTCACAGATGGTGTGGTCAGTGAAGATGGTCGCCTGCAGGTTCAAGCTCATTGCATCTCCAACCCACATCCACTGCCACTGTACTTAAGGGAAGTTAAAGACTTTCTTCTGCACTTACATTTGGATCACCTCGATCCATGATAGTCATTCAGGCAGTAATGCCTGGACTGGAAACAAGCCATCCTTAAAATAATACAGCATTCCAGCTCCTGTGTTGGAATGAAAAACAAATGTGTTGTTTAAATTATAGACTGCACTTGTGACAGAACAATAAATATTTTATTTTGATTATATAAGTAATGTAAGTACAAAACAAACTTGTGGTAGGCCTAAACTTATTTTCAGAATAATTACATCTGAGACTTTGTTTCATTGTAAGATTATAACAGTGATGGCAATATAATTGTTTGTTGTTCAGCAGAACAGTGTCCAGTATGTTGGCTGTTATACTTTGTTGTGTTTGAAAATAAAAGTTGGGCTGATTTTAACATCATTACAAAAAGTTTTAATTATTTTTAATCATATTCAGGTTACCACAAATAGTTTTTTCATGTAGTTGAACTTGTTTGTCAGTAGGTAAAAAATTAGTATTGTACAGTCAGAAATATCAAGTTATTCTTAATACTGCAGACTTGCAATGAATAAGTTGCAAACAAGTTCCTAAAAATCTTAAATAAGCTTTACTTAGTTTTTTGAGGCAACAAGTTTGCATAGTTTGAGTTCTGTGAACTAATTAGATTTTACAGTGTTGGAGTCCAGTCCTCTTCAGCTACTCCACCAACTCTGCTAACATGATGTTTTTCTCCAGGACAGGCCTCAGTATGAAAGTCTTCCTGCACTGAGGGCAGCTGTGGATTCCCTTCCTGTCCTCTTCATTCCAGAAACATTTAATACAGTTCATGCAGTAGCTGTGTCCACAGGTTGTAGTCACCGGATCCTTCAGTAGATCCAAACAGATGGAACAAGAGAATTTCAGTGTGCCTGATTTCCTCTGTGCCATTTCTCCTCTCAGCAGTTGTAATTGTGGGATGAGTTTTCACTTCTATAGGAAATAAAAGTAGCATACTTGCATTCTTTTCTGTCCCAGTATCATACTGAGTTGTTGTTAATTTACCTCCTACTTTACACTTTATACTGATCACACTAATCCTTGAGCTGAAGTTGGGGACGGGGAGGAACCAGGAGATAGGTGAATGTACTGGTAAAACTGGATCCTCTTTCTGAGAAAAGGATGGACTTTCAGTTAATACATTCCAGTTAATACATTCCGCCAGATCTCAAAGTGTTTGACCATTTCTCACCTTATAGCTTTGCCCCCCCCCCCCCCCCCCTTCCACAGTCATAAAACATCCACATTCTTTCTCTCTCTCAGTGAGCCTAAGTTATGACCTTGGCTTCCTGTGCAGTATGTTCTGTTCTTTTCTAATCAGACAAATAAGGCCATGACTCTCTGAAAACAGTATTTCTCATAAATCAGCAGTATAATGCATCATAAACAATGTAATTCATTCACAATAAATCAGCAGTCTAATATAATACAAATCAGTCGAATAAATGTAATAGTTATCACCTTCTAAGTCAGGAGAATAATGCAACCTAAAACTACATAATGATTTCACAATCTTTGTATAACGTGGCTGCCAATCGCTCTCCCTGACAAATTCTCTGAATGTTGAATCTATTACTTTTCAAAGAGTTAAAGTCAAAGTTTCAGATATATCTGATGGCTCACATAGAGACAGGATTTCTTCAAGTGTTTTTTTTTTTGCGTGTTTTTTTTACTTTATGACTTAGACATTACTCTTAGACACTTCAGATCGTCTTGCATTTTGACAGACATTTCTATTCAATTTATACAGTGCAAACTCACAACAACAGTCGCCTCAAGGTGCTTTGTTGTAAGGTAGCTTACAATAATACATATAGAGAAGAACCCATCAGTCATATGACCCCCTATGAGCAAGCACTTTGGCGACAGTGGGAAGGAAAAACTCCCTTTTAACAGGAAGAAACCTCCAGCAGAACCAGGCTCAGGGAGGGGCGGGGCCATCTGCTGTGATTGGTTGGCGTAAGAGAAGGAAGACAGGATAAAGACATGCTGTGGAAGAGAACCAGAGATTAATACTAATGATTCAATGCAGAGAGGTCTATTAACACATAGTGAGTGAGAAAGTTGAATGAAGAAGAAATACTCAGTGCATCATGGGAATCCCCCAGCAGCCTACACCTATTGCAGCATAACTAAGGGAGGATTCAGGGTCACCTGATCCAGCCCTAACTATAGCATAAAGGGATGTTTAAAGCCTAATCTTAAAAGTAGAGATAGTGTCTGTCAAAAAACTGTCTGTGTAGCGAGCAGGAGAGGACCCAAATGCAAGCATAAATGTGAACTCAAAACCAGCCTTATTTGCTGAATGGTGAATTCAAATAAACTAGACTGGGAAAATCATAAACTAATAACACGAATAGGCACACAGTGTAGGACAGGCAGACGAGAGGGATCGAGGGAACATGAGGGAGAACACAGACATGACGGGCTGGGGAAACATGGATAAACATGATGGAATAAAACACTAGGGCAAACAAGAACTCACAGAATTAAATAAACACGATGTTGGAGTCAAATTGTTAAATGTTGTCATTGTGTTTCTTAAATTTGTGAAGTCTTAGTTCAAACTATAGGATCAAAGACATTCCTTTGTCTCTGGCAACCTCTCCAGCCACTCTGGTGCTGGGGGAGGCTTTATTGTAGGCACATCCTATCTGAAAGATCTGTTTCTTGTGTGGTAAGCTTCCTGCTTTTATGATCCTTCTGTGATCAGCAGGAGGTCACACCTCTACCGTTATGTTAGCAAAAAGGTTGTGTTCAAGTTAATCACATTAAGTTAAGACACCTGTGAATGACAGGGCTAACGTGGGTTGGTACTAGCAACTTGCTGTTAACAGGCATGTTGTTGTCCAGGCAAATTCAATTCTTCTTTATTGGATTGGTAAATTGCCAAATAAAGTGTGTTTACTTACATTTTTTCTCTTTGTTAATAATAATAATAAACTTTTTAAAAAATTATTAGATTAAGGAAAGAAGCGGCTACTTTCTTACTTAGCCCACATATGTTCACACTGCAGGCAAAAAAAAATAACAGAGCACTCACTTGCCTTCGATTAGACAAAGATAGCTGACTTTGGTTTCTTGTTACTTAGCACTTGCAACCTCCTGTTAACTAGCCCGTTACTGTCCAATAATTTTTTTTTAAAAAACATGCAGCTGTCACAGGCAACGCCTGACCAGAGGTCTGTTCCTGGTATAATGGCATCCAGGAGTAAACCATTCAGCAGTAAGGGATGTAATGATGTACCAGCAGTAGCTATGTAATGCACTGATGTCTTATTAGGGACATATGGGGAGAAATATTTTTTGTAAAATTTGGTGTGTTTAATGAAAACAATGTTGATTTACATGCTGTTTTAAATCATTTCTTAACTGAGAAAACATTCATCCAAGCTGAAGGCCTTCAGTGACTTTATAGCAACACAGAACCGAGCCCTAGAACAACCAAAACCTGTGGTTGAACAACCATCTTTTAAAGAACTTTTATTGACACTGTCCACTCTCAGGACCAGAATAGAGGGAGCTCCCTCTCAGTAAAGTTAGCCATGTTCCCACCGCTACAGATTTTGTTCTCTTATTTGGCAGTTTAAAAGACATTCTCATGTGAAAGAATGATATATTTATGTCTTGAAAACACAAAATATACCTGACAGTTTGGTTTTATTTGTATGGGCTCAAAATGTGGTCATAAATATTTTGTACTTGTAAATCAGTTTTGTATGTGTAAAAAGAATTTGTGTGTGCGTAAAAAAGATTTGTGTGTGTAAAAAAGATTTGTGTGTGTGTAAAAAAGATTTGTATGTGTAAAAAAGATTTGTATGTGTAAAAAAGATTTGTGTGTGTGTAAAAAAGATTTGTGTGTGTAAAAAAGATGTGTGTGTGTAAAAAAGATTTGTGTGTGTAAAAAAGATTTGTATGTGTAAAAAAGATTTGTATGTGTAAAAAAGATGTGTGTGTGTAAAAAAGATTTGTGTGTGTAAAAAAGATTTGTGTGTGTAAAAAAGATTTGTATGCGTAAAAAAGATTTGTATGCGTAAAAAAGATTTGTGTGCGTAAAAAAGATTTGTGTGTGCGTAAAAAAGATTTGTATGTGCGTAAAAAAGATTTGTGTGTGGAAAAAAGATTTGTGTATGTGTAAAAAAGATTTGTGTATGTGTAAAAAAGATTTGTATGTGTGTAAAAAAGATTTGTATGTGTAAAAAAGATTTGTGTATGTGTAAAAAAGATTTGTGTATGTGTAAAAAAGATTTGTATGTGTAAAAAAGATTTGTGTGTGCGTAAAAAAGATTTGTATGCGTAAAAAAGATTTGTATGTGCTTAAAAAGATTTGTATGTGTAAAAAAGATTTGTGTATGTGTAAAAAAGATTTGTATGTGTGTAAAAAAGATTTGTATGTGTAAAAAAGATTTGTGTGTGTAAAAAAGATTTGTGTGTGCGTAAAAAAGATTTGTATGCGTAAAAAAGATTTGTATGTGCGTAAAAAAGATTTGTATGTGTAAAAAAGATTTGTATGTGTGTAAAAAAGATTTGTGTATGTGTAAAAAAGATTTGTATGTGTAAAAAAGATTTGTATGTGTAAAAAAGATTTGTGTATGTGTAAAAAAGATTTGTATGTGTGTAAAAAAGATTTGTGTGTGCGTAAAAAAGATTTGTATGTGTAAAAAAGATTTGTATGTGTAAAAAAGATTTGTATGTGTAAAAAAGATTTGTATGTGTAAAAAAGATTTGTGTATGTGTAAAAATGATTTGTATGTGTAAAAAAGATTTGTATGTGTAAAAAAGATTTGTGTGTGTGTAAAAAAGATTTGTATGTGTAAAAAAGATTTGTGTGTGCGTAAAAAAGATTTGTATGTGTAAAAAAGATTTGTATGTGTAAAAAAGATTTGTGTGTGCGTAAAAAAGATTTGTATGTGTGTAAAAAAGATTTGTGTGTGGACTTAGGCTATGTCCACACGTACACGGGTATTTTTGAAAACGGAGATTTTCCGTTTTCGTTTTAAAAAATAATCCCGTCCACACGTAAAGGCAGAAATGAAGGAAAACGCTGCTACGAACATGCCAAAGCAGCAGGTGGCGATATATTCCTAACCGTGTAGAAATGTTGGCCAATCAGAAGTCTAGAAGCCTCGGCGGGAAATAGTAAACAAAGCTGGGGCATAGAAGCAGAACCGAGTCGTATGTGTGGAGGGACAGTAACTGTGCATGCATATGTAAGCATTTAAACACTGCAGAGAGTACAATTAACAGTAACAGTATTGTAGAAATTCATTTCACCGAAACAACAACGTGGCGCACACTGTGACGTCAAAAAAGGCGCACACCTTTGACGCTGCGTTTTCTCCGTTTTTCTCGTTCACACGTAAATGCAAAAACGGAGTTTTAGAAAATATCCACCCTGGCCGGAGTTTTTAGAAATCTCCGTTTTCAGTGACCGAAAACGGCGTTTACGTGTGGACGAAAGGTGCAAACGCATAGAAAAATCTGCGTTTTCAAAAATACCCGGGTACGTGTGGACATAGCCTTAGCCAAAAAACCCCTGCAAGTTACAAGTACGGATTTTGACCCTGTTTTTCTTCCTTTCATCTGATTGGTCAATGTCATGTCAATCACAAATGTAACAATCCAATCAGAGGACAGATGGGTTTGCCTGTCGGAGGGGCACTTTTTTGAACTGCAGGTCCTTGAAGGGTAATACAGTTTGAAGCTGGAGGATCACTATATAAATATCCGATAGCAGCTAGGTCCCCTAACTTTCAGCAGCTGTTGAAAGGATAAAGTTGTGGTATGTCAGTGGTTAGAAATACCATCATTACTTTAGGATTAGATTAACACAAAGTCAGGGCTGACCCGGGACCATTGCTGTGAGTCACAGTGCGCAGCATAAAAGCCCTTTCACATCGGACACAGGATGTGCTGCTAATGCTAACTAAAAGCAAAGGATCCAGAATTTGTTGCGCTGGCTGCTGGGCTCTGTGGGTTTTTGCAGCAGCTCTACCTGTACTAGATGCACCTGCTCCTTGTCGTTTCTATCTCTGACTTTATGTCCTCTACAAGAGTTTCGGGTTTTTTTGCTAGTTCTTCAAATGTTCAATAAAAACATGTATGCTAATTCATAACGAAGAAAGCTTTGTAATGGAGACTGTCATTTCCAAAACACTGCCCCCCCCCCCCCCCCCCGCGGTCCGCAGCGCTGTTGAAAAGGCTGTGGAAGTCCCTGTATTAAGCACGTAGACCTGTGACACAAAAATCACCAAACTCAGACGACCACAGACTGTTTTCCTTCCTGGTGATGAAGGAAAACGCTGGGTTGGCATGTAAAAGGGCATTTATTCCCTTCAAAGACCTGCAGTTCAAAAAAAGTGCCCCTCCGACAGCCAAACCCATCTGTCCTCTGATTGGATTGTTACATTTGTGATTGACATGACATTGACCAATCAGATGAAAGGAAGAAAAACAGGGTCAAAATCCGTACTTGTAACTTGCAGGGGTTTTTTGGCTAAGTCCACACACAAATTTTTTTTACACACATACAAATCTTTTTTACGCACACACAACTCTTTTTTACACATACAAATCTTTTTTACACACACACAAATCTTTTTTACGCACACACAAATCTTTTTTACACACACAAATTCTTTTTACACATACAAAACTGATTTACAAGTACAAAATATTTATGACCACATTTTGAGCCCATATATTTGTTTCATTCAAGGAAAGTCACAGCACTTGTGACTATTCATTGTGACTATCCATTTTGATGTTTAGATTCGCAGTTTAACTGCCATTGCACCTTAATTTGTAAAGTTTTTCTTTTAATTAAAAAACAAATATGTTTTTAATTAAAAGACATACTTTTAATACCCCTTGCCAGTCTGTGGACGGCACGGGGTGGTGTTGCGGCTTGGGGACGGACCCTTTGGGTCACGTCCCTGCCTCGGGCCTCCGCTTTAGCAGCCGCACTGACATTGTAGGCTGTGTTCCCCTGGTGTATTCTCGTGGTCACCGGCTTACACCCCAACACCTGGAGCTATAGCTCCAGCTACTTCCATGCAACTGATATAAGATGCGGTAAGCTGAACACAGCTTCAACCGTCTGTTTGTTGAAAAATAGTAACGGACCGCGCCACATTTTCTTGTTAGTAACGGTAACGGTGTTGTAACGATAGGAATAGTAATTAGTTAGATTACTCGTTGCTGAAATAAGTAACGCTGTTAGCAGTGTTGGGAAGGTTACTTTTAAAATGTATTCCACTACAGATTACAGATTACATGCCCCAAAATGTATTTTGTAATGTATTCTGTTACGTTACTCAATGAGAGTAACATATTCTGAATACTTTGGATTACTTAATATATTTTAATGCTTTTTACAACTACATGAATGTACTATTGCTGTGTGATTTATTACTATTACTGAAGGTTACTCTCCATACCAATACCAACTAGATGCTTAAAACAGTAGGTGGACATTAGGTAAGGCTGCACTTTTTGCAGCGATCTCGTATAGAAAACTATTCCGCGCGTATATAAAACAGGTCCGCGGCTCCGAACCGTAGTAAAGGGACCTCTGGCTAATACGTCGGGTTCCGTGTCGGGCTCGTAGCTGAAAACTAGCTTTACTTTGTTGTCTGGGTCAACTTTGCTTGCGAGAGACAGAGAGAGGCGTTGAAAGGCTGCTCCAACGGAACTTATTGTTTCGGAGGAAAACACGAACACAGTGTACAGTCGAGTCTTAATAGCTTACTTACAACTGGGCTCGTCAGGCACTCTTCTTGGCTGCAGTGGTTATTATTATATTTACATGCTTCCAGCTCCTGTTTCTGCTCGATGACAGCTCGTACTTTTCCTTTTTCTTTTTTTTTCGCTCACAGACACATAACGGGTATGGCAGTCCATTCTCCCTGCAGCACGGACTACACTGCCCATGAGGCTACATGCTTTAGGGCGATGCCTGTAACACTCTGCCTATTGCCTTCATATTAAATCATTTTGTGAATAATTTTTAAAAATATTTCTTCACATCACTATGTGGGGTGTAGTAGAGGTGACATGGGCCGCGAGACTGAGACACAGACATTAGAGCCTCTTAATGTGTGTTTTGTTTGGGTTTCAACCAGCGTGGAATTACCAAAAATAGAGAGGGTGTCATGGTCCGGAGTCTGTGACTCCGTGTTTATGTTTAAGTTTATTATTATTCTGGGTTTTTGTGTTCCTTTTTCATGTTTCATGTTCCTATGTTCTGAGTCTCCCAGTCTGTGTTAAGTTTGTGTGTTGTGTCATTACGTGTAGTCAAAGGAGTTTGCAAAGAAAAGCGTCTGGACTTCTTTAAGTTGCTTGAAGATGTTTCACCTCTCATCCGAGAAGCTTCTTCAGTTCTAAGGTCAAATGGCCGAGAGTCCCAGATTTAAGCCCAGTGGGAGTGTCCCCCCAAAGAGGGACAAAGGACCCCCTGGTGATCCTCTAATCACATGAGCCAAGGTGTGAAAACGGGTGTGGGACCTAATCAGCCAGGGTTTCGGCTGAGTGTGTTGATGGGTCTGAAACACACTCAGACAGACAGAAACTGGTTCACCCGAAAGACAAAACTCCAAAACACAGACTTAACAATGTGGTGTATGCTGTACAGTGCAGCCAGGAATGCCCAGACCTCTACATTGGAGAGACCAAACAGCCACTTCACAAGCGCATGGCACAACGTAGAAGAGCCACCTCCACAGGACAAGACTCAGCAGTCCATCTGCATCTTAAGGATAAAGGTCACTCTTTCGAGGATGCCAGTGTTCACATTTTGGACAGAGAGGACAGATGGTTTGAAAGAGGAGTGAAAGAAGCCATCTATGTCCACTGTGAGCGACCATCTTTGAACAGAGGCGGTGGTTTACGACACCAACTGTCTGCCATCTATAATCCAGTTTTGAGTTCCCTCCCCAGACGCTTTAATGCCCACTCACATCCTGGGCCATCTGACCTCAGGAATTCACATGACAAGGTGGGGCCAGGTTTCACAATGAGCACACCCGAAACCCTGGCTGATTAGGTCCCACACCCGCTTTCACACCTTGGCTCATGTGATTAGAGGATCACCAGGGGGTCCTTTGTCCCTCTTTGGGGGGACACTCCCACTGGGTTTAAATCTGGGACTCTCGGCCATTTGACCTTAGAACTGAAGAAGCTTCTCGGATGAGAGGTGAAACGTCTTCAAGCAACTTAAAGAAGTCCAGTCGCTTTTCTTTGCAAACTCCTTTGACTACGATGACCTGGATGACTGAGAACCTTCACAGACATGTCATTACGTGTATGTGTTTCCTGTTTTATTGTGAAGGTCTGCGTCTCATGTGAGTGTTTTCAGTTTGCCTCCCTGGTCTCGTCACGTTAATCACTCCCAGCTGTGTGTAATCTCCCTGTGTTTCTCTGAGTGTATTTAAGTCGTGTCTTCTGTCTTAGTAGTTGCTGGTTCGTCTGTGTTATTCCCCCCTGTCTTCCTGCGTTTCTCCGTCCGTCTCTCTGTGTATTCCCAGTTCCTCCCTGCATCTTCGTTTCTGGTTTGTTTTGTTAGTTTTGCCCAGTTTAGGTTTTCCAGTCTCATGTTCACCCGCCATTTCTATTTGTATCTCCTCTTGTTCAATAAATACTCACCTGCACCAGAGTTGCCGCATTTTGGGTCCTATCTTCAACTCCACAGGTCTGCCACACCGGACGTGACAGAGGGGACAGCCTAACATATGAAACAGGAAAAGACCGTCATGTAATCCATTTATTTCAACAAAGTAACTGTATTCTGAATACCACCTTTTTAAACGGTAACTGTAACAGAATACAGTTACTCATACTTTGTATTTAAATACGTAACGTGATACATGTATTCCATTACTCCCCAACACTATCCGTTAGTAGCGTCGTTACTTGTAACGCCGTTATTCCCATCACTGGTGATATGTGTGATAGCCTGATATCACACAGATATGTCACATGATGTTAAACTGAAGCTGTCAAGTTGGTAGAGCGGGCAATCATAATGAAGCAGTTCCTTTTAATTTGTAGATTCAAGCTGCTCTTCATATTTTTGGCCACCAGATGTCACCAAAGAGGACTGTGTTGAAAAGATTTGAGCAATAAACCTTTTTCAATACAAGCTTCAGTGCTTCAGAAAGCTTCATTTGGCCATCACTATGCGAAACTCAACTTTTGAGACTTTTGAGAGGATTGGAAGTTTGTAGATTGGTCAGTAGTTTTTTGGTAATGTAGGTTCTAGGTTATTGTTCTTCATCAGAGGTCCAACTGCCTGCTTGAAGAGAGCTGAATCAGTACTGAAGGACAGAGCTGTTGATGATTGAGAGAATGCTTGGACCAGTGTCTAGTGGATAGGTTGTGGATTTAATGAAAGGATAGGATAATGTGGTTTGAAAACAGATCAGAAGAAAGAATCAGTTAAAATGTGAGGGGAGGTAGTAATACTACTCCTAATATTCTGAACTTTACTAGTAAAACTCTTCACATTTGTCAGCAGAGGCATCCTAAAAAAGCACTGGAGGAGGTAGAGATAACAGAGTTGGTGGTGGAGAACAAAATCCTCATAATGGGATTATTGGAGTTTTTTGCGATTTTGTCAAAGAAATATTTACAACAGCAGATTTATAGATTTCTTCTGGGTTATTTTCCAAAATTAAAAACAAAACTTGAAACTTGTTCCTCCTTCACTGTTTTTCTGGTTTTATACAATCTGTCCTGAGAGCTCCAGTGGTGTCACTGATCCAGGGTGACTTTTTAGGCCTGGGTTTACTCAGTTTATACGGAGCAATGGTTTCAATAACTGTGGCGCAAGTGGTGCTGAATAAGGTGATAAGGCGAGGGAGCAGGAGGCAGATGCTTTCAAAGGCCTCACCAAAATTCTTAGCAGTAGAGGAATTAATACAACCTGATCAGCGTAATGTGTCCAATACAGTGTTAGGTACAGGAAACGTGGAGCAGTGCATAAAAATGACAGGGAAGCAGTCTGATAAGCAGGCATCAGTTATATTCAGATTAAACTCGAACACCTGATGGCAACACAATGTGTGGCCTAGTTTGAGTGGGTGTAGTCTTTTCACGAACCAGAAATCCAGAGAGGCTGTATAGATGAATTCAAAACGCTTCTGGAAAATATCTGTCAACTATGTGAAATCACATGTAGCATATCAGCCTATTAGAGCACTTCGCTCTCACACTGCAGGCTTACTTGTTGTTCCTAGAGTATTTAAAAGTAGAATGGGAGGCAGAGCCTTCAGTTTTCAGGCCCCTCTTCTGTGGAACCAGCTTCCAGTTTGGATTCAGGAGACAGACACTATCTCTACTTTCAAGATTAGGCTTCAAACTTTCCTTTTTGCTAAAGCATATAGTTAGGGCTGGACCAGGTGACCCTGAATCCTCCCTTAGTTATGCTGCAATAGGTGTAGGCTGCTGGGGGATTCCCATGATGCACTGAGTTTTTCCTTTCCAGCCACCTTTCTCACTCACTATGTGTTAATAGACCTCTCTGCACTGAATCATATCTGTTATTAATCTCTGTCTCTCTTCCACAGCATGTCTTTATCCTGTCTTCCTTCTCTCTCCCCAACCAATCACAGCAGATGGCCCCGCCCCTCCCTGAGCCTGGTTCTGTCGGAGGTTTCTTCCTGTTAAAAGGGAGTTTTTCCTTCCCACTGTCACCAAAGTGCTTGCTCATAGGGGGTCATATGATTGTTGGGTTTTTCTCTGTATCTATTAATGTACGATCTACTGTATAATATAAAGCGCCTTGAGGTGACTGTTGTTGTGATTTGGCGCTGTATAAATAAATTGAATTGAATTGAACTGAACATGTCTGAGTGACTCATGTTACCTTTGGTGTTTCAGAAAAGGTCTTTGGATATTGTTGATATTGTGCAAGTGTCAAGATTTTAATGGTTTATATCGTCCCCAAATGACACTGGGCTAATTAATTAAATAGTTTATTCTTTGCAAGCACTGTCAGTCTGCTCACGATAAATGAACTGTCAGGTCCCAGAGAGTAGTTTTATACCAACATTTGTACTCTGAGTGAGAAGACCAGGATTTACTTACACTGTGATTAGTCAATGAAAATTTCACAAAGAAATTGACATAATAATTTTAATCATACTAATAAAGAGTTTTAACAGTTTATTTGATTAATTTAAAAATGTAAGAAGACTATTTTCACTATTGTCGTGTCACCATAAATCATATTTGTTTGTTTTATAAAAATGCAATAGTAACGATCAATGTCAACAGAATTTTAGAGAGCAGAGCAGTGTCTTGTCCAAATCTTAAACGTATCAAGGATCAATCCAAATATAAGAACAAGCAGCAAATAATCCACTTCTGAACCTGTCGATAATGTAAAGTTTCACTGACCTAATGTTAACACCAATGTGAGACAACAATTCCTCTCTTTGAAACACAGTTTGTGCTCCAGCTCAGCTGCAGGGTGTAGCTGTACTGAGACTGAAACGCTGATTTAACACCTCTACCTTACAATACACGATTCCTAGTCCATGCTCCTTTGACAGCCACATTCCTTGTGTACAGCCAAGTACTGAATACAGTATTCCAGGACTAACTTTCATTTTTTGTTTGGGAGCTATACCACAACGTACAATTGAGTCAGCCAGGCTACTGCTCAGATGTTATGTTAGTTAGTTAGTTCTGGATTTCTACGTAATTTATGTTCCCTGCTGGACTCCCTGTATTCATCCCTCCTCCCTCTTTCTTCCATTCCTTCTGTGCCTCCTCCTCCCTTTTTCTGTTTTTCTTTCCAAAGAGCAGCTTCCTTTTACACTGAAAAATGGAGGCGAGAAGTGATCATTCACTGGCTTTCTCTGTCAGGGTCTTCACTCTGCAGGAAAAGGTGAGAGCTGAAGCATGCGTGGATACACATAAAGAGGTGATATTGGAGGTGACAGAGGTGCACTCTTTCACCTCCAATAAAGTGTTTTGCATGCACTGGCATTGGCTACTATAGCTGTAATTCTGCATGAATGCAATCTGCTATTGCTGTGGAAGTGAAAGCAAACAGGCTGCTGCTGTTGAGGATGTAGGATCAGCTGTGTATAATTCTAAAAAACATGCCTTTTATTCATTATTTAACTGTTAAGAAGAACAATTACACAAGAACTGAAATGAAAATCAGTGAAAGTTTTGGTTCAAATCATCATCAGTATGTACAAAGGAGGTCTGGAGAGTCGTCGAATTACGTGTATCTACAGTCATCTGTAAAAGTCAGCAGAGGCTCTGTCATCTTTTTGCAGTTAAACCAGTTTAGCCAGATGTGTTGGGGATGTTGTAAATGGACTGGTACTTGCAGTGCATCCAGAAAGTATTCACAGCACTGAAATATTACAATACTCTATAATGACAAAGTGAAAATGCTTGCTTGAAATTCAAATTTATTAAAAATAAAAAAACAAACAAATGATATTACATGTTTATAAGTATTCACAGCCTTTGCTCAGTACTTTGTTATATACTTTTGCTACATTTGGCTGCAATTACAGTCTCAAGTCTCGAATGTGATGCTACAAGCTTAGCTTCTTTGCAGAACCTCTCAAGCTCCATCAGGTTGGATGGGGAGTACTGGTCCACAGCTGTTCTCAGATCTCTCCAAAGATGTTCAATCCATAGAGTTCAGTCTTGTGCCTGGCTAACTACCCTGGCGGGAGAACATTACTCCAATGTGAACACAAGTAGTGGACAGCTGGCAATACTGCAGGACTAAAGTGCAGACTTTTTCTTAAGCTGAGACTACTTGGGTCATCTATCCATGGAGAAAAACTCAAGATATGAAGACAAACTACGAATTCTGACAACTTGGCAGCTTCATTTAAATCCCTCTTCCAGAGCTCCTGTTCAGTGACATCTACCTGTATCTCGTAGAGCAGCGGTCCCCAACCTTTCTTGCGCCACGGACTGGTTTATGTCCGACAATAATTTCCCGGACCGGCCCTTAAGGTGTCGCGGATAAATACAACAAAATAAAACCAGTACCGGTACCAAAAGAAAGATTTATTCATAACACACGTGAAAAGACCCAGGGAAACCGAGTTAACCATAAAAACGATTAAAAAATAACGCTAAAAAGCGATAAAACCCCTGAAAACCATCAATTTCACACCGGAGCCTCAACTGTCACGGCCCAGTACCGAACAACTCACGGACCGGTACTGGTCCATGGCCCGGTTGTAGAGAATCCCTTACCTTACTCTGCTGCCAAGATGAAAGCTTTCAAAGCACCAACAGCTACATGCATTCTCGACATCGTTGGGTAAATAATGGCGCAACGTCAAAGGTTGAAGAAGAAGAAACTGTTCATTGTTAAAGCAAGGTTAAACTAACAGATGCACATAAATCTTACGTTTTGTTGACTTGAACATTTACAGTATAGGGCCTGAAAAATTCCAGTAGTGTTAATTTGTCATATTAATGTCGCTTTATAACAGTAAGGTATTTTTTCCGGTGTCAGGTAAATCATTCCTACAGTTTAAATGAGCCTGACAGCCTGTGTTACTGTGGAGAAGCAGGGATTGGTGCAATATGGCCTGAAAGGCAGGGTTAGGAGAGGTGTGCTCACATGTTAGTGCCATGATCTATGCCATTCTGGCAGCTATAAATAAATGCTGATTAGTGCATAGCACAGCAGCTATTTGGAATTTTGGTAAAGTTAAACCCAAAACTGTTCAAAGGATGGCTGGAGGGCAAAGGACTGCAGTACTTTTTGCCCACAAGGTGGGCGTGTCCCAGTAGCTCTGGCTGGACCACTCACTGACGAATCTTGCCTGTTTTTGCAGCAAAAACAAACATTCCCACAGTATGATGCCGCACCACCATGCTTCACTGTAGGGACTGCATTGGCCAAGTCAGTAGCATCAGAACGACCAGCTGAACCTTTAATTTGAAAGTGGAAATTCCCACCATGGCATTTCCCATCACTGAAATTGCCGTGGTTGAGAATTTATCCAGTGAACAAAAGCAAAAACTTTATATAGTTTTGTCCGTGCAAGATAGATATTGTTTTTTCTGTTCAGTTAGCAAATTCTGCTCTATAACTAGTAATGCAGTTATTCATAATGCAGTTTACTTGTAGGCAAACTTAAGATTTAGAAGACAGAGATGAACACTTTGCTGTGGTTGGGTTCTGAAGGAGGAGCAGGTTCAAGGAGAGGTGAGCAGAGGCCAGCATGTGAATGTATGCAGACAGAGAAACGACCAAGAACTCACTCTTCATCTCACCACAGGACAGGAAGTTCAGCAGGTAACTGTGCAGGATGGTAAGTACGCAAGGAAAAGCAAAACACATACACAAATATACAAACACACTATGTTTGCTTAGAGCAGTGGTTAGCTGTAGTAATAACAGAAAGTCAGTTTGTATTTGAAAGTATGTATATATGTATTTATATAAAAAGTGAATATCATCTGGCAATAGAAGGTGGTTAGTTCTGACCTACATTTACTGCTCTTGTATTGAAGTTTGTGTCCCAGGTGCAGGTGGGTCACACATTGGCTGTAACACTTTGCATATGAGGGGGTAGCAGTAGCAGTTTATGTTTTTTGTTTAAGTAAAATTTTCATGGAAATCCGTTGCTCTGTCTTGTATTTAGTTTTCCTCAGTGATGTTTCTGAGGTCTTTATGGGTTTTGGGGTCTTTCAAGCTCACTTAGGTGGCCCAGCCAGTGTTGATCATACTCTGGTGTAAAGAGAAAAGAGAGCATAGTGGAGCGTCATTTTCCCCTCAGATACGGTGTGAATCCAAGTCCACACTGGTAATCACTAAGGTTGTATAAAACCCATACTGTGGATACAAATCTTAACGTTTTAAATGTCATCTTTATGTGTGGAACGTGTTTTCAGCCAACAAAGCATTGGTTTTCCAGTTTACTGTTTCCGAGGAGATGGACTGCTGCCAGGTTGGAGGTCAGTCCTTCTTAGTCACCAACAACAACAACTTCAGTCTTCTGCTGCAATTCAAAACTCCAGCTGGTTTGTAGAGTATATTCTAGAATAATTCCTACCATGAGAAGTTCGGATTTGTAAAATGCTGAAAGAAACTTGTCTTTGACTCCTTAGATATGCAGAACTTCCAGAGATTACTGAAGACCGAGGAAAATGAAGAGAACGGGAAAGGTTGGATTGAAGTACATCAGGGAGGCAATAAGGATGCAGAGAGAGGACCAACAATGTTTGACAAAAGGATTGAAAAGAACCCTGAACAGTGCTACCAGGTAACCGAACCTTCTAACCTTAAATTTGACACTCGAACACGGTTTAATACGTCTGTGTGTTTGCAGTTCCACAGCTGTCTGACCCAGCAGCAAAGCCTGCTTCAGGACTACTTGAGGAACGCCACCTATCAGAAAGCCATTTTAGTCAATGAGGCTGACTTCAGAGACAAGGTGCACTTCTATGAATGGATAGTGTTATAGCACGTTCCTTAATTATGTCTATAAGGTCTATACAGTTTACTTATTACACTGCTGTGAAAACGTGTTTTCCCATCTCCTGATTTCTTATTGTTTTCCATATAAAATTTTGTGCTCTTGCCGAAAAGCTGTCTACAGTTTGAACCAACAATTTGCTTTGTGACACTTTCAGTTCTTTTTCTTTTCACTTTTGGTCTGAATTTTTCACTTTGACTTTATTCTATGGGAAGTTTGACTTGGTTTCTGCATGCTTTCTTGTCTCTGTAGGTGGTTCTGGATGTGGGCTGTGGTTCTGGTATTCTGTCTTTTTTTGCAGTCCAGGCCGGGGCTGCCAGAGTGTATGCTGTTGAGTCCAGCCCTATGGCCAAGTATACACAGGTCAGCGTGGTTAATTCTTTTACCGTTTATATTGTTTTCCTTAACTGTGCAGGTTTAACTCTTTATGTTTGAAAACCTTTCTTGCAATAATGAAGCCATTGTTTAGCATTCTCTAACTAACCTACAAGCATAATTTGAAGTTTTGTTGTGTAAGAGTTAAAGAAATGAAGGGCCTGGATTACAGTTTACATGCATTTTGGCTTTGATAAAGTCTTAAGTGAGACCAGAGTCGTGCGTGCAAGCACATAGGGCACATACATGAGATGCAGAGCGTGGCATTCTCAGGAGTTAATGGATTGCTTCAACATGTGGCCAAGAGTTTAGTAGGATAGGGGCTGCAGAATGCTGAAGCACACAGTACAGACTTACACCAGTGCTGGAAATGATACATTCGTAACTAAAACAATACTACTGTCATGCAAAAGTGTTTTTAAAAAACGTAATCAGACAGGAACAGCTATTTGTAAAAACTCTTTGGGTTAAATAATTAATGCAAACTTTAACAACAGGAGACTTTCTGTGTGTGCATTCTTCCTTTGTGTCTGCATGGATTTCCTCCAAATATTCTGACATCCTATAGTTAGAAGACATTCGTGTTAGGTGAACTGGTAATTACAAATTGGCCATGTAGCTTGTAGGCTAAAGTACTTTAGTACTGCAGGCTTTAGACTACAAAAGTCTATTCCAGAGTCAAATGAGTTTAATAAACCCTGTTTAGCTAAAGTCCTGTTAACAAAACTTGAGAAAACTATTTCTCATAAACATGAAAGTTTATTTGGAGACGAACTTGTCTAAAAAGCAGGGTTCACAATGGCTAACATGATGAATTATTATGAAACAAATTCATAATGACTGGGGTACAATCATAAGACAAAATAGGAATGTCTGCTAATATGTTTCCAGAGTGTTGCACAGTACAGTATAGTATGTGGTACAGTGTCCTGGTGCTATAGAGTGAAGTTAATATTCTTTAATAGTCATGCAGTCTTACAGTGAGTTGTTTAAGGCAGGAGATATTTTCTGTCTCCTGTTCAGATCCTGGTGGAGGATAACCGTCTCTCTGAGCACATCAGGGTCTTTGAGGGGGAGGTGGAACAGGTCAACCTTCCTGACATGGTGGATGTCATCATCTCTGAGCCCATGGGTTATATGTTAGTTAACGAAAGGCTCATGGAGAACTTCTTGTTTGCCAGGAGATGGCTCAAACCCAATGGTAGGAATCCAGATATCGAGGTTAAACCATGTTTTAATATAGTGAGGCATCATTTGTATAGGGCTTTGGAGCGTGATGTCACGGGGGTGGGCGTGGAAAGGATTTTGGCCCGATCCGCCATTTTGGGGGTCTAAGCAAAGCGCAAGTGAAAAAGGAGCGAAAGCACAGCCATGGTTCGTACTTGCTGTGTGGCCGGCTGCAACGTTCGATCTTACGACCGGCACGGGAATAAGCTTGGGTTGTCTTTTTATGCTTTCCCAACCTGGAAGCAACATGAAGGAGCTTATGTATCGGATGTTACCAAACGAAGGCATCTAGCCTGGATAGCAGCCGTGAGACGAGCTGATATCAAGTTCTGTTACATCTCCAGATATCTGTTGGTGTGCTCCAGACATTTTCATTCCGGTAAGTTCTAAATATGTTCATATCACACTTTATAGCCGCTGCTTCGCCTCTGGACGCAATCGGTCTCTATACTGTCCGTTTTCTTTTAAGCTGCTTTTAAGCATGTTTCTTGTCATCCTCGTTCCAACACAGTGTGTTTGTTTTGATTCGTAGACCCCGAAAATGGCGCCGCGCTCCCACAATGCATTGCGGCGTGACGTCAACTCCAAAGCCCTATATCCCACTATTGATGTGATTAAAAACATTGAGAAAAAGCACACATTTAATTGAGTTCCAACTGCAGGAATTCTCTTTGGACAAGTTCTGAGTAAGAAGGTACTTTGTTCTAAGTGGCACCTCAAAAAGTGCTGAGCAGGGCTGGACTGATTAGTTCAGCTCTTCAGCTCAGTGCATTTTTTTTTTTACATGAGAGGAATAACAAATGAAAACTGCTGCTGTCACTTTATTGATGGAAGTAACAAATAGCAAAGCAGTGAAATCTTGATCTCCTCTGCTGTTTTCTAACTGACAAGGTTTGGGCTCTATTTTATGGTCAAAGCTGACAGAAACTCATCGGCTGAAGCAGTTTTATGAAACTGTTCTTGTGAATATTTGCACCCTGAGCCTGCCCAGACATCCTGCAGTGGAACAGGAGCTACTATATCTTCCTCTGTTTAATGTCTTAGCGTTTTTGTCTTTCACATATTCCTTTTCTCTGCCTTTCTATTATTATCCACTTCTCTCAATTTCCAGGTGTGATGTTTCCCTCCTATGGAGACATTCACGTGGCTCCTTTCAGTGATGACCAGCTGTACTTTGAGCACTACGCACGGGCCAGTTTCTGGTCTGTCACTCGCACACAGATGCACAGACATAACTCTATTCCTGGGGACACGAACACACTGGTTCCTTTTTATATCTCACACGTTTGACAGTCAGGCTGTGAAACATTTAGTCCAGTCCTGACTCATACAAAACAAAATGGATTTGGGTTTTTTGTATCAGTCAAAGTCCATAAAGAAAGCAGGAAAAAGTCACAAGCTGAAGAGACACGGAACATATAGTAGGGTGCAAACGAGGAAAAAAACAAGTCAAACTGAGGGCTTAAATATGCACAGGAGGTGATTAGAGAGAGGCAACACAGCTGGGAAAACAATGCACTGGTGAACTGAACCGGACCAACAAGACAGAAGGGGAAGTAAAACCAAATGCAAGGCAGAAAAAAAAATCTAAATTACACATAGAAAGTAATATAGCAACGACACACCTAACACAGAGGGGTGGGGTCGACAAGATGTAAAAAATATATATTATTGATCATTTGAAAATAAAGTCATAATCTTGAGAAAATCTATTTTTAGAAAAAAGACAAAATTGTATTTAAGAAAAAAAGTTGAAATGTGGTGATTACAGTTGTTGTTTCAACACAAACTGCCGTGGTTGCTGTACCCTCTGAGTGAGTGAAATCGGTTTTAGTAGCAAGGAAGGAAATGATCTCTCTTTTTGCACAGAGACACAGTGTGGTTAATAAGATGGTGCAAAAAGCTCCATTTGGTCAACCTCACAAACTAGGAAGAGTGGATTTGTACAAAATGAAATGGCTGGTAATGCACAGATGCAAGGTTATCAACGGTTCCACCCTCGTGCAATAAAGGACGCATGTTCTATCACAAGACGGCTAATCATCTACATAAGGCGTTTCGTAAAGGGTATCGTATCCATAGCAGTTTATCTTGAAACAACAACTGTAATCTGCATATTAGCACAAATTCCCAAATAGAATTGTTTTCTCAAAATAGTATTTAAACCTTATTCTCTGAAACACAACTGGACCCTAGTCTTGACCGTCTGCTTTTTTTTTTTTTTAACCCAAAACCACAAACATTCAAGCTAAGGCAGGAATATTTCTGATCACCTAGGCCCATCATTTCATCTTAACACAGGAAGAAATATACTTTAAAGAAACAAAACAAAAAAGGAACAGGAAGAACTTTCATGATGAGACAGCCTTTCTTGTTTTTATAACATTTGCAATTCATTTGTTTGATGTGATATTGGACAAAGTGGAAAATAAGCAAAATGACATGAATACTAGACCAGAGGTAAAGAAAATCATACAGGGACTCTCTGCTCTGAGCACCTGACTCATGTGGATACAGCCCTAATTACTCGGCTCTCAGGCCTGATCACTGCTTGTATGTACCAGCATGCTTTGGCCAGTTCACAGAACATGTTTTTAAGATTCCTGACTTCATTTAAAATACAGCTCTGGTGACGATCGCTTCCATGCCTTTGATGTGTTCAGCCTGCAAACAATACCACCTCTGTTTTGGAGTTTGCATGTGCATGCATGCATACCACCATGTGTGTGTATGTGAGTGCTGCTATGCTCTCTTCCCCTCACTGCTTTACCACTATGTGCAGGTCAGGCTCAGTCAGCAGTGAGGAATGAATGTAAACTGTAAACGTTTTCCATCAGTTTCTACTTTATCTTCCCTCACTTTTCAGCAGTAGAAGAAACACATTTACAAAAACATTCATTATTCTCTGTAGTTCTGCATGATTTCCTGTTTTTTGGGGGGGTAGGGGTTCGGGGTTGTGTATTTCTCATACACATTTCTGATGCAACAATCTTAAATATTAGACAAAGTTAACACAAGTGAACACAAAATGCAATTTCAAAATGAAGGCGTTTATTATTAAGGGGGAAAAAAAATCAAAACCTACATGGCCCTGGGGGTCTGGTCTGGGGCGGTTTTGCTGCCGCAAGACCTGGAAGACTGGCTGTGGTAAATGGAACCATGAATTCTGCTGTACCAAAACATACTGAAGGAGAATGTCCGACCATCTGTTCGTGGCCTTGAGTTCTACAGCAGGATAATGATCCAAACACATCAGCAAGTCCACCTCTGGCTAGACCACTCCAAAGTCTTCATTTTGTTTTTCTTCAACCATTCAAAATCCTGACCTGAATCCGATTGAGATGCTGTGGCACGACCTTAAAAATACCCTGCAATGTGGCTGAATTACAACAATTCTGCAAAGATGAGTGGGCCTAAATTCCACTCTAAAGCACTCATTGCCAGTTATGACAAACACTTGACTACTGTTGCTGGTGCTAAGCGTGGCCCAACCAGTCATTAGGTTTACGGGGTAATTACTTTTGTAGGTTGTAGATGTAGATTTTTTTTCTCCATAATCATAAACACCTTCATTCAGAAACTGCATGTTGTGTTTACTTTCGTTATGTTTTATCTAAATGGGAAAAAAGGAAGAGGGCAAACATTTTTTCACACCACAGTATATATAAACTATTGTTAAATATTTTCGTCAGACTAATTAAGCTGCAATCTGAGCGCATTTAGAAACTGAGGGGTAAAATTACAGGGTATAGTGTTAACCACCAGTTGTGCCAATCAGTCGACTGCAAATAACCTGATCTCTGCTCTTTACATGTTTCCCTTTAGGCAGCAGAGGAGCTTCTATGGTGTGAACCTGAGTGCTCTTCACAATGCTGCGGTGGAAGAGTTATTCAGGCAGCCTATAGTGGTATGGTGCACTGTATGATGCAAAACATACACATAAATAGAAAATGTGTAATAAACACTAAACTTAGCACAAAAAGTAAGGATATATGTGATCTTAAATGGTGCCACATTTGTAAGGAAAATGTATTAGTGGGTTGCATGAAAAACGTACCAAATCTGCGCTACCATTTCCAGTCAGCTTATTGTATGATTGACTCTTGTTTTGCGCTTCTGGTAGAGCTGATGATCAAGTGGCTGACTGGTGCCTGATTATCAGGACCTGTTAGCATGGACCCCGTTTCAACAGTCAGTAGATATCTTATCCAAGCATGACACATTTGGCTGATCTGGCAACTACAATTTGGTCTTCTGCAAAATCAAGTTGCAGCATTATTTCAAGTGATCCCTAGTACCATCTCTAAATTGAAGGTGAAGTTTCATATAATGGGAGGTGTCAGAGACGGTCCATGATGTGGGCCTCCCATGAAGACACCACAAGCCAACCATTTCCTCTCCCTGTTCCCACAAAGAAACTGTAGGCAGTCTTCTACAGATTTGCAGTCAAAGTCCGCAGGATGATATAGTCAGTGACTCTCCATCTCTGGTCTCATATAGCTGCCAGGAGCTCTGCCATGACTGCTCTTCACTGTCAGGCCCATCTGTGCTTGTGTTTGCAACATGTGCACTGGAACCTGAACATGTGGAGCAACATAATGTTCAGCATTGAGTCCAGATTCTGCCTATGGCGGTTGGATCATGGCATCAAAGTACTCTTCGATTCGAGTACTAACCAGGCCTGATCGTATTTAGCATTTGAGTTTGGACAAGATCAATCATGCTCAGGGTTTTATGGTCATCAGTCAATGCCAAATTCTGTGTTAAACTGACTCCACTTTTAGCAATGAAAATCGTTCTCACAGATGGGTCATTGGCTTGAACCCAGAGACCATCATGAGTTTTACTGAAAAATATAGTGTCTGAACAGGCTGAACCAGGCAGGGAATAATATGGTCACCATGACCGGGAACATGTGATTAGTTTTTTCAATTGACTGCAGATCAATTCCCAGTTGTTTTGATTGTCTTCCTCGTCATGTTATGATAAAAACAAAAGATAAAGCTGTTTCATTGAGGGCTCATTGGATGGTTTTGATCAAAATGATGTAAATAATATTGTCAGAATTGTGGAGTGCAAAGAGTGTGAGGACCCAAAAGCAGACAAAAGCAGGTAGATCGTGTTGAACAAAAAGCAAGCCGTTTGTTAGACTGATGGAAAAGTACAAAATAAAAGGTGAAACGCAAAATATAAAAGGGAGCTTAAAAACCTCTACAAACAGAAACCTAAACTGGGAGTGAACACGATTGGATGGGAGCACTGAAGCTGGGAGACATGAGGGCAATGTTCCCTCTAAGCTGCACGCATGCACAATTGTGCACTGCTGGCACGGTCTCTGAGCACAGAAAATCTGTGTTGTGCACAAAAAAATATCTAATCTGAATTGAGATTTAAATTATTACTTAACTAAGTAAGTAAGTGACTGGCTGCTCCCGTATGGGATTAGAACGATGCCACCTTATCCCATAGTCCAGCCAATGATGTGATTCACATTCGTATATACGCAGCTAATCAACGTGGTTGACAGGCTATGACAGCGTCCTTATGTGCCGACACCGGTGTTTTAGCTAGCAAAGCGGCGTGGCTGATGTGGAGTGAAGCCACGTTAATGACAACGTGTACAACCATTGGAGATGTGAGCAGGACAGACGGAACAACTGACGGGAAAAGTGTGGACTTTATATCAGTATACCAGTACTTTGATATTCTTTGATATACCTTTATTATTAGTCCCACAAGGGGAAATTTCATGTTAAGGCTGCCGACCTATTGCACGCAATGGCGGCGCCATCTTACCCTCCGACCATACATACATTACACAAAAACATCACATGGGGAAGACAGGTCAGAGAGGTATAACAATGGAAAATGCACCACATGAGGAAAGATAAGGAGAAAAAAATAACTCCCCCCAGACTGAGCTCCAAGTTATTTTTACTTCCAATAGTGTTAACATCCTACACAGGTCATGAACAAGATTTTTTTACATTTTCATTGTAAGTGGGCTAAAGCAGTTAATTAGAAGTAGTCTAACATAAATGTAAATGCTGTAATTTGATTATTTTAATAAACCATGTAACTTGGATGGATTGGATGCTGGCGTGACCACAGTGCACACGTCTGCTGTTGCTCACAGTGGTCCAAGGGACCGCTCAGGGAGTTTGTGTGTTCACTCAGACACATGAAACATTAGAGGGAACATTGCATGAGGGGAAGGTGAACTGACGGTCTGACAAAGGGAGACTAAGACAATATATATAATGGAGAGTAACTAGGGCAAGTGGAAACAGCTAGGGAGGACGAGACAAAGGCAAACTGAAAGCTGAAGGCAAGGAACACAAAACAAACACAAAATAAAGCAGGAGGAGTGAAAACTGAAGAGGGAAAACACATATTCATAAACTTAATACAAGAGAACTGTCACCAGAAGGAAGGACACAAAACAAGGAATACAGCTAAGGAAACTAGGAACTGAGAACTAAATACACTAAGGACTTCCTGAAATTATTATAAACATTACACAAAGCAACAACCACAATAAGCTTTTCTATTTAAAACAAAAAACATCAAAGTGATACAAAATGCTGCGTGAACTCACCCAGGACCATGACTAATATGTTTCTCCATCTCAACATAACCGAGCACTCTCTGTGCATGACATCAAAACAGGAAAACAAGGAAATGTCTTTTGGACGAATGTGTCCACAGAGCCAGAAGTTCAAGTTCAAGCCTAAAGGGACAAAGAGAATCAGTGCAAAGGAGCCCTGGACCCGTTGTGGACGAACACTTACTGTGACATTTTTTAATGTGTTCTCTTTTAATTTGTCATCACTCTGTGTGATAATTGGCATTGTTGCTTGGGTAGTTTCTTTTTCCTCCTAAATTTTATACTGTGATCAAAAGATTGTAATAAATTTAAATGTTTGTTCCAGGACACATTTGATGTTCATATCCTGATGGCCAGGTCTGTCAAGCACTGCATCAATTTCATGGAAGCTAAAGAAGAGGATTTACTCAGGTTATACACTGAATCATATTTGATTGCTAATGCCTGATCAGAAACATTGTATCTACACCTCATCTATGCAGTGATTATGTCACATTATTGATGATTTAAGATGTGACTGGAATGCACTTATAGGCAGAAAACAGATAAGTGGTTATATAAATAAAAGAATCATACCTGAGTAAAAAAAACAGCGTACATCAATTAACTCTAAGAATTCCTTTATGTTGGTTTTGTTATAGTGTGCTATAAATGATAGCTTTGCCATTTCATTTTTTAATGTTCAAAGTTGAATTATTGACTTACTTTATGATTTAATACTTTATTATACTTTACATATGTTACTACTTAATGTTTTACTTTTTCTGGTTGGAAAGTAAGGTATTGCGGTCCAGCAGTGATGCTAGATAGTCCAAACAGTTTGAGAAAACAGAAGTTAATGACATATTAACGAACACTGGATGCAAAAACCTTTGTGTGCAACACTTTTCTTATAATGTTTTTTAACTATTTGATGAAAATTGAAAAACAAAATCTGTGTTTACAGAATAGAGATTCCCTTTGTGTTTACTCTGCTCCAGTCTGGTCTGATCCATGGACTTGCCTTCTGGTTTGATGTGGCCTACCTGGGATCCAAGTAAGTAATCCAATGTTTTATTTCTAACATTTAATGAAGGATTTTCAGTGCAGACCAAATGGAAGGATGCATGGAACAAAAATATGTTATAGCAACAGAAGAACTTTGATTATTCAAACACACAGAAAATTTGGATCTGTCAAACAAAATATTAAGCCATGTCCCCCTCAATAGGTATATTCACCTGAAGTCGTTCAGTATGGAGGTGATCTCTCTCACTGTCTTTGTAGGGCCACAGTATGGTTCTCCACTGCTCCCACAGAGCCTCTGACCCGCTGGTTCCAGGTCAGATGTCTACTTCAGACGCCGCTCTTTGCCAAGCTTGGACAGACTTTGTCTGGGACAGTCCAACTGGCTGCTAACAACAGGTATAGCTGTGCCGTCCATAGGACTGCATTACCAATAGGGCAAAGAGGGAAAAGCAAAGGAGCCTTAATACCCTGCTTTAGTTCCACATGAGTTAGGTGCTTAAAGTGCTCGAGTTGCCAGTTGGACAAGTTTTCACAGGAAAAGAGAGACACTCACAGAAAAATACATAATCAGCAAATTCAGACTGCCTTGTTACTTATAAATATAAATGACACAATATTTGCCAGTGAATTATCTGTCAGTTGCCTTCCTAATCACTTTTTATGTACCTTTGTGGGCAAATAAAGGCACTTATCACAGACAAGTCAGCGGGGTTGGGGATCAATAAAGGTTCAACAACAAATTTTTCCCAGGTTACAGATTTCAACTTGTACCAACCCTTATCTTTCTCACTCCAGACAAAGCTATGACATCCACATCACAGCTACAGTGGACCAATCAGGCTTCAGATCTGGGAACATCCTGGATCTCAAGAATCCTTTCTTCAGGTCACTTCTCTCTACTCTTTAATGCATACATGCTGATTATTTTTGCTATAAAATTTGCCCATGAAATCATTATTTGTTTCTTTTTGTTTGCTTTCAAATTCAGAAGTTACCCAAGTGGAAATCTTCAAAGTTCATTTTGTCAGTAGACCAAATTTAAACATGAGTACAATGGTAAAAGGTCAAAGAAGAAGAAGAAGAAAAAAGAGTAATGTATAGCTGGCCAAAATTTGTACAGTTCATGTAAGTTCTATGTTCATAAATATCCATCCATCCATCATCTTCTGTTTATCTGGGCATGAGTCGCGTGGGCAGCATTCTAAGCAGAGACGCCAAGACCTCCCACTTCCCAGCCACCTCCTTCAGCTTATCCAGGGGAACACCAAGTTTTCCCAGGCCAGCTGAGAGATGTAATCTCCCCCAGCATGTCCTGGGTCTGCTTGGGGCCTCCTTCTGGTGGGACATGCCCAAACACCTTACCCAGGAGGCATCCTAATCAGATGCCAGAACCACCTCAATTGGCTCCATGCTTCTACTCTGAGTCCCTTTCAAAAGACTGAACTCTCTAAGGGAGAGGCCAGCTACCCTTTGGAAAAAAATAATTTCTGGCACTTGTTTCTGCGTTCTTGTTTTTCTTTCAGTCACCATCCAGAGCTTGTGACCATAGGTGTGGATAGGGATGTAGATCGACTAGCAAAGCGACAGCTTAGCCTTCTACACTATGACAAACTGGTATAGCCCCAATCTCTCTGTCAGTCTTGTTTCCCTCTCCCCTCACTCATGAATAAGACCCTAAGATATTTAACCCTTTGGGGTCAACGGATGCGCCAGCGCATCCAAATCACATGACCAATTTAAGATGACAGAGCAATAAGTTGCAGCCACCCTGAGTCTCCATTTCAACTTGTGTTGAAAATGTGGACTTCAAACTATATACCAGTTTTTAAATTGTGTTGATAGACCAGGTAAAACCAGAGTTATGATAAAAAAAGAATATGCAATGTTTTTTCCTGAATACTATCGTAATGTTTACTGCAGGAAGAAGAGCACAAGAGCAAAAGAAAGAGCGAGATAGCGAGTTTTGAAATGTGAGAGATTTGTGACGTTTAGTGTGTTTAGAGTGTGAAGTTAGTCTGTTGTCTTGTGTAGTTAGTATTTAGTGTAGTTGTCTGTTTTGTTTTGTGTGTCAAAATACCTCCTGCTTCCAGGCCTGCAGGTATCAGGCTGGTTATGTGCTCCTCTGTCTTATGATGGACAGAAATGATTTTTTTGGGGTGGACAAATAATTTGTACAGCATCTTATTTGATACAAAACACCTGATTGTTCTGTAAATTGTTTTAAATGGTTACAAAAAAAAATAACGCCTGATGCCTTGGCTGCATTTTTAGGAAAATAGTTGCATATAAGTTTGTCTGCAAAACTTGTGCATAGGATTTTAAAATGTACAATTTCTATTTTCATTTTAACCAAAAATAATTCAATAAACATGTTCGTGGTTTTTACAGTAAAAAATATACATTTTTTTACACTGATTTCATGTTTTATGTCTGATTTTAGATCAACTGTGTTAATAAAATCCAGAAGTTTTTGGGAACTCAGGGGGAACCTTGTCAAACCTAGGGGCCCAGCTACCAAGGAGCTGTTTAACTACCTCAGTGATCTCGTCCCCAGTGATGGGCGGGTCTTCCCCTTGTCACTAGACTCTGCTTCCTCTATAAAAGGCGTGTCTGTGAGATTAAGGAGGTCCTTGAAATATTCCTTCCACTGCCCAACTGTATCCCTAGTTGAAGTCAGCACCACCCCACCTCTACTGCACAACCATGTAAGGGCAGCACTGCTTTCCCCACCTGCACCATGTTGCACTTGTTCTACCCATCAGCTGCCTCTGAAATCCCACAAGCTAACCAAGCCCAACAGAACTCCATCTTCAGCTTGATAGCTCTCTTTAGCGCTGGTGTCCATCATCTGGTTTAGGGATTACCACCATGACAGGCACCAACCACCTTGCTGTCAAAGCTCCTTGCAGCTGCTTCAGCGATGGAGGTGTAGAACATCGTCCCTTTGGACTCAATGTCCCCAACTTCCCCCAGAATGCTGTCAATGTTTTGCCAGAGGAAAGAGTTGAAGATCTTGCAGACTGGGACCTCTTCCAGGTCTTCCCAGAGCACCCTCACTATATATTTAGGTGTACCAGCTTTGTCTAGCTTCCTTCTCTGAAACCTGATGCAACTGACCACCTGGCGATCAGTTGAAAGCTCAGCTCCTCACTTCACCCAAGTGTACAGAACATATGGGCACAAATTCAATGATATGATTACAAAAATCAGACATCAACCTGCGACCTAGGGCATCTTCCCACATAGAAAATTGCTATGACCCAGATCTGGCCCACGCAATGTGCTTACACATGGCCCACATACCGCAAAGAATGACGGCCCTTTGGTGGCCCAGATCTGGTTTGCCAGAGGTGGCCCACACATGGGCCAGCACAAGGCCATTTGCAGACACACTGCTGGCCCTGTGCTGGCCCAGAACAGTTTCAGCTCTGGCCCCAGATGTCAGCCTACTGTGTACCTTAATCAAGCCATGTAATAACAACATGTGCCGGAACATAATAGTGCAAAAGTAACATGACGAAACTCTGTTCCAACAGTGAAGGGACTACATAGTGCTTTGCTACTCTCGCAGATTACTCATAGTGCTCTATACAACATGCCGCATTCATCCAACCACACACTTTCTCTAAACTGAGTGCTTCCTAACTACATTCATACACATTCACGACATGCAGCCTGGAAGAGCCAGGGATCAAACCACTAACCTTCCGATCAATAGGTGACCTGCTCTACCTCCTGAGCTACAGCCACCCGGTGGTAAACATGAATAAACCGTCACTAGGTTTTGGATAAAGTGTACACTCACAAAACTGTCAAACCTGCATTTGAAACGTTGGCTACCATAGCAGTATAGTATTGTAACATGGCAGTTGGATCTTCTAACTAAAATAGGAAAATAGGAAAATAAATAGCACCATCATTGCCAGACCTGGCCCACATCTGGTTGACATACACTCTGCCATGACACCAGTCAGTCAGAAGTGCCAGATTGATGCCAGATCTGGGCCAGACCTGTTTTCTCTGAGCCTGGGCCACATAAACCAAACCACAATTGGGCCAGATGTGGCATGCCATCACATAAACAGTGCCATCTATGCCAGGCCTGGCCCGGCTTCACACCCTTGATTCAGCCATAGCTAGCCAGGCCCCTGTAGCTGGTGCAGCCGAAGATAGCGTAGGCCCCGCTAGCTGTTCCCCGGCAGACCCCAAGCAGCTGGGGAAAGAGGGCGGCTGGGTGACGGTAAGGAGGAAGCATAGTCTTAAACAGAAGCCCCAGGTACACCACCAACCTGTTCATGTGTCTAACTGTTTTTCCCCACTCGGTGACACACCCGCCGGGGGTCAAACTCTGGTAATTGGATATTCTGTTCTTAGACATGTGAAGCTAGAGACACCGGCAACCATAGTCAATTGTCTTCCAGGGGCCAGAGCAGGCGACATTGAAGGAAATTTAAAACTGCTGGCTAAGGGTAAACGTAAATACAGTAAGATCATAATTCACGTCGGCAGTAATGACACCCGGTTACGCCAATCGGAGGTCACTAAAATCAATATTGAATCGGTGTGTAACTTTGCCAAAACAATGTCGGACTCTGTAGTTTTCTCTGGTCCCCTCCCCAATCAGACCAGGAGTGACATGTTTAGCCGCATGTTCTCCTTAAATTGCTGGCTGTCTGAGTGGTGTCCCAGAAACGATGTGGGCTTCATAGATAATTGGCAAACCTTCTGGAGGAAACCTGGTCTCGTTAGGAGAGACGACATCCATCCCACTTTGGATGGAGCAGCTCTCATTTCTAGAAATATGGACAAGTTTATTAAACCCCCAAAATATGACTATCCAGAGTTGGGACCAGGAAGCAGAGTTGCAGTCTTACACGCCTCTCTGCAGCTTCTCTCCTCCTGCTACCCCCCCCCCCCCCCCCCCCCCCCCGCAAAAACCCATCTCCATAGAGACTGTGTCAGCTCCCAAACAGACAAAAAACAAACTAAAAACGAGCAACAAACAACTTAAACATAAAAATCACAAAGAAAGAACAATACAGTATCCACATCTGAACCAAAGAGTAAAACAGTGAAATGTGGATTATTAAATATTAGGTCTCTCTCCTCCAAGTCTCTGTTAGTACATGACTTAATAATTGATCAACAAATCGATTTACTCTGTGATAGGTTTGTAGCTTAACCCGATTCGCTGGAACGTTGAAGACAATGTAATTACACAGCAAGCAAGACACGAGTAGGCAAAGTTCTTTATGTTTCCGTGCACGGGAGAGAACTGGACAAACGCCGTTCCTTCGCTTGACCCCAGTTGCTCTCGTCCGCTCTCCCGTAACACTGCTCTTTTATTGTGGTTACATGAATATGCATAGGTTCATTAACATATGACATCCTACATAGGTATACATGAGAACAAAGAATACCTTGTGTGTGTGTGTGTGTGTGTGTGTGTGTGTGTGTGTGTGTATGTGTGGGGTCAGAGTGTGACCCCATAAACGACTTCCCTAAACCTGCTGGCCTGGAAGTCCAGGAGTTCATCTAAACAAAAGGCACTTAGCCTAAAACAGATATAGATACGTTTATCCTACCATAAAACAATAAGACAAGGCACGGCCTCTCCCATGCTCCCAAGATGTGGGTGTGACAGCCAGTGCTCTGGAATGCACACAAGTGTCTCTGCAGACTACTAAGGATCAAACCTCCTATCACTACACAATCGATTATATACTTCTAAGCATAAGGCACAAATATTTCTAAGCATAAATGACAATCAACAATACAAAAACCTAACACTCTGCCTTACAGAAACCTGGTTGCAGCAGGATGATTATGTTAGTTTAAATGAATCAACACCCCCGAGTCATTCTAACTACCAGAAACCTCGAAGCACAGGCCGAGGGGGCGGTGTGGCAGCAATTTTTCACACCAGCCTATTAATCAACCAAAGACCCAGACAGACTTTTAATTCATTTCATTTTAATTCATCCTCACTACGTATGACTCTGGATACTGTAGCTCCTGTGAAAACTAAGGTCTCAAATCAGAAGTACCTGACTCCGTGGTATAATTCTCAAACACGTAGCCTAAAGCAGATAACTCGTAAGCTGGAGAGGAAATGGCGTGTCACAAATTTAGAGGATCATCATTTAGCGTGGAGAAATAGTTTGCTGCTTTATAAGAAAGCCCTCCGCAAAGCCAGAACATCTTACTATTCGTCACTGATTGAAGAAAATAAGAACAACCCCAGGTTTCTCTTCAGCACTGTAGCCAGGCTGACAAACAGTCAGAGCTCTGTTGAGTCAACCATCGCTTTAACGTTAACTAGCAATGACTTCATGAACTTCTTCACAAATAACATTTTAATCATTAGAGAAAAATTACCAATAATCATCCCACAGATGTAATATTATCTACAGCTACTTTTAGTACCATTGATATTCATTTAGACTCTTTTTCTCCAATCGATCTTTCTGAGTTAACTTCAATAATTACTTCCTCCAAACCATCAACGTGTCTTTTAGACCCCATTCCTACAAAACTGCTCAAAGAAGTCCTGCCATTAATTAATTCTTCGATCTTAAATATGATCAACCTATCTCTAATAATCAGCTATGTACCACAGGCCTTCAAGCTGGCTGTAGTTAAACCTTTACTTAAAAAGCATCTCTAGACCCAGCAGTCTTAGCTAATTATAGGCCAATCTCCAACCTTCCTTTCATATCAAACATCCTTGAAAGAGTCAAACAGCTAACAGATCATCTGCAGAGGAATGGCTTATTTGAAGAGTTTCAGTCAGGTTTCAGAGCTCATCACAGCACAGAAACAGCTTTAGTGAAGGTTACAAATGATCTTCTTATGGCCTCTGACAGTGGACTCATCTCTGTGCTTGTCCTGCTAGACCTCAGTGCAGCGTTCGATACTATCGACCATAATATCCTATTAGAGCGATTAGAACATGCTGTAGGTATTACAGGTACTGCACTGCAGTGGTTTGTATCATATCTATCTAATAGACTCCAATTTGTTCATGTAAATGGAGAGTCCTCTTCACACACTGAGGTGAATTATGGAGTTCCACAGGGTTCAGTGCTAGGACCAATTCTGTTTACATTATACATCCTTCCCTTAGGCAGTATCATTAGAAGACATAGCATAAATTTTCACTGCTATGCAGATGACACCCAGCTCTATCTATCCATGAAGCCAGGTAACACACACCAATTAGTTAAACTGCAGGAATGTCTTAAAGACATAAAGACCTGGATGGCCGCTAACTTTCTGCTTCTTAATTCAGATCAAATATATCAGCTCTGCGTATTTCAGAGTGGCCTTTTGTTGTGGGCAGTCTAAGGCACACCTGTGCAATATTCATGCTGTCTAATCAGCACCTTGACATGCCACACCTGTGAGGTGGGATGGATTATCTCGGCAAAAGAGAAGTTCTCACTAACACAGATTTAGACAGATTTGTGAACAAAATTTGATAGTAATGGGTCCTTTGTCTATGTAGAAAATGTTTCAGATCTTTAAGTTCAGCTCATGAAAAATGGGAGCAAAAACAAAAGTGTTGCTTTTATATTTTTGTTCAGTGTAGTTAGGGCTGGATCAGGTGACCCTGAATCCTCCCTTAGTTATGCTGCAATAGGTTTAGGCTGCTGGGGGATTCCCATGATGCACTGGGTGTTTCTTCTTCAGTCACTATGTGTTAACAGACCTCTCTGCATTGAATCATACTTGTTATTAATCTCTGTCTCTCTTCCACAGCGTGTCTTTATCCTGTCTTCCTTCTCTCACCCCAACCAATCACAGCAGATGGCCCCGCCCCTCCCTGAGCCTGGTTCTGCTGGAGGTTTCTTCCTGTTAAAAGGGAGTTTTTCCTTCCCACTGTCACCAAAGTGCTTGCTCATAGGGGGTCATATGATTGTTGTGGTTTCTCTGAATATATTATTGTAGGGTCTACCTTACAATATAAAGCACCTTGAGGTGACTGTTGTTGTGATTTGGTGCTGTATAAATAAAATTGAACTGAACTGAAGTTAATTGACTATGAAGACCTTGGTGAATATAAATCAAATTTGAATAAACTGTTAACATGACCCCATTCTACACCTACACAAAGTTTGATCATACACCCCTCGACCACTCTACCAAAATGATAACCTACCTGGGATGTGCTGTTTTGTAGAAGATGCAATATTGACTCACCATTATGAATACAGTGTTCGAGATGGACATCATGATTCGGTCTAATTGTATTTATGTATGTTGCTAGAAACCAGCCACACCGGTAGTATGCCAAAGGTGGAGGAGAAGAGAACTCGTAGGCACTTCTGGCATCTGGATAAAACATCATCCTCTTCCTCCTCACCTTCATCTCCTAAACTAAAGTCAGAGCTCTAACACACAAAAACATGCAGAAATATGTTTATTTACTCCAGATATTGTCACAGTAACGTATTGTTAACACATTAGACATGTAACTCTCCCATCTCCAGACAGCTGGCAACAAGCAGACTTAACAACAGTAGTTGGTCATAGACTAACATGCTACCTAATGTTAGGCTTGAGTGCCCTATACATCATAATTTCCCTTTAACAAACAGTTTAATTACTTTCTCGTAATATATCAATTTATCGATGAAGTATCAAAAATGAACAGATGTACCACAGCCCCAGTTGTTTGTCCTACACTGGCCACTGTAGCTGGGATTATGCACTTGCACTAGAAGGGGCAAGAAAGCAGTTGACTGCAGTCTACTGACATCTAGTGGTGAGTTTTATGTACTGTACCTTTGCATTTTTCTGATCTTGCAATAACAGAAATAACAGTTTCCATACAGCAGACAGACAGACTTGTCTCTTTAAAGTTCCATGAGCTGCAAATCATAAATCTATTGTACAACTTTTTAAAAAGCATCTGTACAAATAAAATAAAAATTATATCAATGTTTGTCAGGCCAAGCATTTTAATTATAAATTTTGTCGATAAAAATAGGTCATTTTATTGATAAATAGCCTTAAAAAATGTAACTTATTGGTATTTAAATCTATGTTCTTGTCTCTGCAATTCCAGCAGGGTAAAAGAAGCTTATCAGCATTAACAGCTGGACTTCATTCAGTAGTATTAGTAAGATGCGACTTATTTCCCATTAGAAAATCTATGTAGCATTTACAGTTTACTCTAACTAAAACAGTTAGAATCTAGCACTTCCAGCTAATTTTAAATGTAACTTTGGACAAGTGTTCTGCATATCACTGTAAAAAAAAAAATTGTAGAATTTACGGTGAATTACTGGCAGCTGTGGTTGCCAGAATTTCACCGTGGAAAATATAGTGATAATGCAGAATACATAACGGTATACTTTGTTGAGAAATGTAAAATTCACAGTGAACTTTGGCTTTTGTACAATAATTACATTGAAGTAAAAAACTAATATAAGGTAAACCAGTTAAAATACATTTTAATAAGCTTGATTATCGTCTCCTATTGACAAAGCACAGAAGAGCTGTATAATACAAAACATGTTTTTTATTCAAAAGTTCATATTTACAGTAAATTACTGGCAGCTGTTGTAGCCAGAATATCATCTAAAAAATTAAGGTCCAATAAATGAGGTAATAAACATAACAGGGCTGATTGGCATAAAATTTACATTCTATGACTTTTTGTTATAATTTGCTAGAAACATTAATGAAAAACCAGTAGAGACAATGATTAAATTAAACAGTTAATATTAAATAATCAAATTAATGACTAAAAAGGCACTGATCTTGTTAATATCAAACTTAATGCAACCAAAAACAAATAAGTGCATAATAAACAGTCAAATAAAATTTAAAACACTTGATACTTGCAGTGGTTGACAAAGTTTCTTTTTATCCAGACTTGATAGTAGAGGGCTTTCAAAACAGTCTCTGATGGTGTCGGAGGAACTGGATCAGGTTTTGGATCCAATGTGTTTGAGGACTTGCATGTTGTTCTTCAGATGCTCGGTGTAGATTAGCCTTCTTTCCCCGCAGTCTGAAAGCAAATACAAAGCACAATAAAGCAAACTGCCCATTTCAAAAACAAATACACATGTATCCAGCAAATATACAATCTTACATTTAATAGAGCTGACACAATTAATCGTATAATGATTTACAATTGTGATGCATTGCAATGCGGACATATATTATGGAGGACCACAAGAGCCACGCGCATCGAAATAAAAATTTCTGTGCTTTAATAATGAATTGTAGAATAAATTCTGCAATTGTAAATTCATTTTTGAATTCCAATTTAATAAACTGCATTTCAAAATCCTTTTTCCAATTGCAATTTAATAAACTGCATTTCAAAATCCTTTTTCCAATTGCATTTCAAAAAACATTTTTGAATTGCAATTTAATAAACTGCAGTTAAAAATCCTTTTTCCATTTGCACTTTAATAAACTGCATTTCAAAATCCTTTTTCCACTTGCACTTTAATAAACTGCAGTTCAAAATCCTTTTTCCATTTGCACTTTAATAAACTGCAGTTCAAAATCCTTTTTCCATTTGCACTTTAATAAACTGCAGTTCAAAATCCTTTTTCCATTTGCACTTTAATAAACTGCAGTTCAAAATCCTTTTTCCATTTGCAATTTAATAAACTGCAGTTCAAAATCCATTTCCCTTTCCTGTTCGCTCCGGGATTAGGTGCTGGATTAGCTGTTGGATTAGCTCTTCGATTAACAACTTGCTGGAGGCTGTTCAAATTAGCCACACCGTGGGATGTAAGGAGCTCTCTGATTGGTTGGTCAGACACAGGCTGTCTGCCAGCCTGGATTTTTCTAGCTCGTAGCTTCTCCCTGCTAAGAAGCGTGTGTGCTTGTACAAAGGCCGTTCAGCCTCGGGATTTACACTCGGCTCGACACGGATATGTGAAGAATGAAGGGACCCTGCAGCGAAACGGAGAGCCAACCTCTGACTGAGTGCCTGTTTACGCAGTCTGACCACCTGTTGAAGGTAACGTGCTAACATGGCTAACGCTAGCATCACCGCACATAGCTCCGTTATTTTAAGGACATCTTAGTTTATGAAGGTTTTACGTCGCAGCTGTACGAGCTCGCTGCGTGTTTTGTAAGCTGCTGTGCTCTTCACAAATAAAGCTGGAAGCAGCTCAGACTGTTAGAACCAGCACTGAGGCCTGTTACATTTATACAGTGTTAGAGCAATGGCTGCAACCTACAGCCTTTAAACTAGCGATTAAAATGCTGACAGTAAACTCGTCAGTCCAGATGTTACCACATTACTTTGTGATACTTAGAGTTAAAACAACTGAGACAGGCTGATTAAAATAACAGCTGTCAGTTCTCTCATTCCTTATATCAAGACTGGAGATCACACTACTGATTTCAGTTCATTTAATATGTGAGTGCACAGATTCATTCTCAACTGGACATAAATGATGATCAAAGGTTGTATATATGATGAATTCATCAAATCCCAGCCTCTAACACAGTGCGCTGAATCTTAGCTTTGAATGTCCAGTATATTCTAATCAGTGCAATTTAAGCATTCACTGAACCTACAGTAGCTACACCTGTGTGGTAAAGATACAGATAATGAAGTTTAATTATTAATACAATATACATCATGAAAAATGAAAGCTGAAATTGATTCAGTTTAGTACTTTTCTCTGTATGTTCTGTGATTATAAAGGCCTTAAATTCTGTGATATATACTGTAAATGATTTTCACAGAGGTCTTAAAGTACTTAAATCACTGCTGATAGTCTGGTTGTTTATATTTTCACGTTTTTGTGTCTGTAGGGCTGTTTGATGACGATTTGGACTCCTCTGGGAGATGAGGACACACCCACATCTGTTCCATACTGCAGCCATGGATGGTGTTACAGCTCTGAGTCAGCTTTGGGCCATCAGACGCACACACTGGAAAACCAGCACCTTCATGCAGGAGAGACGGCCTCAGTGATGTAGGTTCATAAGCTAGTTCAAACATTTCTGGCCTCTTATCACTTAGATTCCTTAAGCTTAAAAGTGGATGCATTTAAAGCAGGAACTGCACACCTAGCTGTCAAAAGTTTGGCAGCATGAGTAAAGTTTTGTAGGGTCCTTGTTAAAAATTCCACAAGCACCACATTTGTCATATAGTTCATTTTGTACAGGACATTTTTGAAATTATAAACTATATATTCTAGTTATCCACTTGTCAGTAATTTTTGAGTAAATGGATGGCACTGATAAATCAGTGGTGATTCACCTGCAAATGTTTTTAACAAACTTTGTTTTTTGTAGAATTAATCAGCAGCTGTGAGGAGATGCATTTGAATATCTTCTGGTTCCACTTTTCCTAACCTGGAAGCTGAGGATGGCTAATTCCTGACAAGGACACAAACCTCAGCGCTTATCATGGGTGTTACATCCTCCGTGCAGCAATTCCAGAGAAAACGAGAGAGCAACGACCACTCATTAAGACCAGCCAGAAATCTGTCCCTTTCTGGCATCATATGAGGATATTACATTTTGACTTAATTCTGCTCAATTAAGTGTTTTGATCGTTGATCCAGTATAGCAGCTTTGTGTTGTGCAGCAAGTTAAAACCCATTGTCCTCACGAGCACAGCATCTAACAACTCTCCTTAAAAAAACCGAAGGACTTTAACTGGACACAATGGTTTCCAGTGGGAGATACATTCATCACTCATCCGTGACACTGGAGAAGTCACCTGGATGAGTGATAAAACAATTTTCCATGGAAAATCCAGAGGAACTAAACTTTGTTGTTGTTTCTCTGGGCTCAATTTCAGCCTCAGGAGCATCTCTCAGAAGAAAACATTTTGCCAATAATCAGATAGAAAGATTGTTGAACCAGGTGGTATTCTCTGGGGTTTAAGACCAAAACTGAACTCAGTGAAATGACATTAGACTGGAATTCATAAGATGAATCGAAATACTGCTGAAGCTGATATATATATATATATATATATATATATATATATATATATAAAAAAAATATATGTGTGTGTGTGGTTTTTTTTTTTTCTCCAATTCACCAGGTCTGTAAAGTTCAGTATGACTGTGGTACATGATACAAAAGAATAAATACAGAAGAATAAAGACTTTATGTGAATAACTTTACTCTTCTTAAAAATAACTCATAAAACAAGTAAAAGTACAAATGTGTACAAGTTAGAGACTTACTCAGTAAGTTTACACTCTTTTGTAGTGATTTTAATTATGTGTTAAAGAAGAAAGAGATTAGGAGGTGAGGTAGAGGATGCAGAGTCCATCATCACTGAGGCCGTCTCTCCTGCATGAAGTCCAGGTGCTGGTTTTCCAGTGTGTGCGTCTGATGGCCCAAAGCTGACTCAGAGCTGTAACACCATCCATAGCTGCAGTATGGAACAGATGTGGGTGTGTCCTCATCTCCCAGAGGAGTCCAAATCGTCATCAAACAGCCCTACAGACACAAAAACGTGAAAATATAAACAACCAGACTATCAGCAGTGATTTAAGTACTTTAAGACTTCTGTGAAAATCATTTACAGTATATATCACAGAATATAAGGCCTTTATAATCACAGAGCATACAGAGAAAAGTACTAAACTGAATCAATTTCAGCTTTTGTTTCTCATGATGTATATTGTATTAATAATTAAATTTCATTATCTGTATCTTTACCACACATTTACCACACAGGTGTAGATACTGTAGGTTCAGTGAATGCTTACATTGCACTGATTAGAATATACTGGACATTCAAAGCTAAGATTCAGCGCACTGTGTTAGAGGCTGGGATTTGATGAATTCATCATATATACAACCTTTGATCATCATTTATGTCCAGTTGAGAATGAATTTGTGCTCTCACATATTAAATGAACTGAAATCAGTAGTGTGATCTCCAGTCTTGATATAAGGAATGAGAGAACTGACAGCTGTTATTTTAATCAGCCTGTCTCAGTTGTTTTAACTCTAAGTATCACAAAGTAATGTGGTAACATCTGGACTGACGAGTTTACTGTCAGCATTGTAATCGCTAGTTTAAAGGCTGTAGGTTGCAGCCATTGCTCTAACACTGTATAAATGTAACAGGGCTCAGTGCTGGTTCTAACAGTCTGAGCTGCTTCCAGCTTTATTTGTGAAGAGCACAGCAGCTTACAAAACACGTAGCTAGCTCATATAGCTGCGACGTAAAACTTTCATTAGCTAAGATGACTTTAAAATAACGGAGCTACGTGTGGTGATGCTAGCGTTAGCCATGTTAGCGCGTTACCTTCAACAGGTGGTCAGACTGTGAAAACAGGCACTCAGTCAGAGGTTGGCTCTCCGTTTCGCTGCAGGGTCCCTTCATTCTTCACATATCCGTGTCGAGCTGAGTGTAAATCCCGAGGCTGAACGGCCTTTGTACAAGCACACACGCTTCGTAGCAGGGAGAAGCTACGAGCTAGAAAAATCCAGGCTGGTAGACAGCCTGTGTCTGACCAACCAATCAGAGAGCTCCTTACATCCCACGGTGTGGCTAATTTGAATAGCCTCCAGCAAGTTGTTAATCGAAGAGCTAATCCAGCAGCTAATCCAGCAGCTAATCCAGCAGCTAATCCCGGAGCGAACAGGAAAGGGAAATGGATTTTGAACTGCAGTTTATTAAATTGCAAGTGGAAAAAGGATTTTGAACTGTAGTTTATTAAATTGCAAGTGGAAAAAGGATTTTGAACTGCAGTTTATTAAATTGCAAGTGGAAAAAGGATTTTGAACTGCAGTTTATTAAATTGCAAGTGGAAAAAGGATTTTGAACTGCAGTTTATTAAATTGGAATTCAAAAATGAATTTACAATTGCAGAATTTATTCTACATTTCATTATTAAAGTACAGAAATTTTTATTTCGATGCGCGTGGCTCTTGTGGTCCTCCATAATATATGGCGTTATTTTTGTGCCACTATTCTGAGCGCACATAAAAAAAAATTGAGTGCACGTAAAAAAATTTGCAGGTGCAAGTGTTGCATTTTGAGGAGAAATTTATTTTGAGCGAAGAAAAGCTAAATTTGAGTGAACAAAATTCATTGCTGCGTGCAAAAAATGTATTTCAGTGTTTGCTATTATCCACACACACAGTAGCAGCCCCTCTCGCTCAGTTTTTGCAGTTTTTGTATGTGTTGCTCGCGCTCTCAACATTTCTGCCCGTGCGCGTTCAACTCTTTCTGTACACCGTTATATTTGTGCCACAAAACCAGCCAATCACAGACTTGGATGTAAAAATTTCTGATTGGCTGTTTTGGTCTCCAGTCAGCTCGAAATGACGAAATGCAATATCCCAGAATGCATTTTGTCCAAAACTCAAACGAGGCAGTGGCGGAGGAACACAGAGTGGCGGAGTTTGAAATATTACTCTTTCTGGGTCACAAAATAAACTTTTAAGATATTTTCATGTGAGAATGGTGCTGTGTAAACTTCAAATACCTGCTCGATTTATCAAGACATCACATATTTGCAAAAGTGCTCTAACGTTTTCGGAGATGCCTGTTACCCACCAGCTAAATGGTAATGGACTGATTCTTATATAGCGCTTTTCCACTCTCCTGGGGTACTCAAAGCGCTCTATACAACACACCGCAGTCACCCCATACACACAAGCACTATTATCTATACTTCGTGCTTTCTAACTATCATTCATACGCCGGTGGATGCATCGGAGAGCAAGTCGCGGTTAGTATCTTGCCCAAGGATATTTGGCATGAAAATTGGGGGAACCAGGGATCGAACCCCCAACCTTCTGATCGGCAGATGACTTGCTCTTCCTCAATTGGGGTGCCTTGACCGGGTGGTCAAGGCGCGGCTCCCGGCACATCGTTTTCAAAACCCCCGTGGTCTTTCGCTACTTGGGTTAAACATAATATATAAGTCACTCAGATCAGCGGTCCTCAACCTTTTTTGTGCCACAGAACGGTTTAATGTCAGACAATATTTTCATGGACCGGCTTTAATGTTTTAAATAAATACAATAAAATAAAATGATACAACCAAAACAAAAACAGTGGTATTTTGTAAATATAATAATCAACACAAATTCACTGTGTAACTGTGTAACTTTATTAGAAGTGTCCTCCTGAAATGCGGTAACAACACTGAGAGTAACATCCTCCTCTCTGCCCGATATGGTAACGCCTAAATATTTATTTCAAAGTAAGACACACAACTACAAAACAGATGTAAAGTACATGAAAATATATAATTCACCATAATGCTAAATCAATGAGAGCCCTGTGCTTGTTTCTCTGCAACGAACGTAATGATGGACAATGGGGGATAGTGACACCCAAAGTGTGCCGTCATATCCCCTGATGTAAAATGTTCTGTTCTTATTTAAACAGCTAACTCTGAATTAAATCTAACATAAAAAAATATTTAAATTCGGGAGGAAACATTTTCATAATTTGAAGGGTGAAATTCAAAATAGACTGACAGCTCTCCAAGTAAGACTTCAGTATTAAATAAAACGGTCCAGATATGAAGCTCAACTTTAATCTCAGGCAAACCGATTTACTTAGGAACAAATCAAACACTGAAATAAACCAAACATTAACTTTCAGAAGTTATCTAAATGATCCCTGCTGTATTATTTTCCCATTTTTCTTTTTTCCTTGTTGTGTTGATATGAAGCTAAAATCTGTGTTAAACATGCCTGCAACAAGGCTGACTGTTGTGGATAGGCGTAGCTTTGGGTCACGTGGTGTTGATAATAGTAGTAGTGATACTGACAATGAACCTGTTCCCTGTGGATCACAGGCTGCCACACCTGTTTGACATCTAATAATAATTCCCTTTAGCTCATCGCCTGTCACTCCCATGTTCTTTGCCTTGTGTTGAGTATCTTCTGCTGGTATTTTTCTCCCCGTGTTCTAGGTTCATTCATCCTGACCTCAGAAAACTCACCTGCCTGCCTGTTCTCATCACTCCAAGCCTCCTCACATTCATGCTATCTGACTCTGCCAACAAGGAACCGAAATAGCTGAAATGAAACGTCACTGTCTGGCCTACATTTTTAAGCCTCAGTTATTGCAAAGATCGTGTCAGGATTACATAGATGGCAAATGTTTATAGATCCATCACTCTACAAATGAGCTGTATTTTCCCTTTTCATTAATGTGAAAGGACACAGCCACCTTCTACAATGTTTGTTTTTACAACTGGATGAAGGGTGGTTTAACTAAAGTCACACATGGGGGGGGGGTAAGGTGAGATTTTAAATGACTAACTTCAAGATATGTTCATTGGACAAACTCAGAAGAAGAACATTAACTCCCCTTTAGCTGCTTCAAGTAAAGAGTGGGACGGAGTTGAGTGTTTGTAGAACGTTTGCCGGTTGTATCGAGTTAAAGAAAAGGCCAGATCCAAGTCTGTTCACAGTTGTGTACTGACAGTGAAGATGTTACGTCACACAGGATTTCCACACATTTCTAGTCTTGTGGTTTGACTCAGAAATAAAAAATACAATAATAATAACAATAATAATAATAATAATAATAAGCATAATACAAGAATACAAGGGACACTTTTTTCCATTTCTTTACATTAAAATATTTTCTCATATGCTCCCTCCTCACTCGTGAATGTGTGTCAGCATGTAGAATTCTGAGTCTTACATTGAGTACTTTGGTTGACATGTGGGTGCCCTCTAGAGGCCAATATATATATTACTCATACAGGTCTGATTCCAAACTGCATAGATGGTTTTTACACATGCATTTTCAAAGGGCAAAAATATTGTTGAGACGCTGTTAATAATTGTGGCAGGGGTGTGGTCTCTGGCTTGGAGGGGTGGCACAGTGAGCTCTCAGGGCAGCGCTAAGTGTGCCAGAGAGGCAGGTGCGTGTGCTCAGCCTAATGATCCTTTTCCACTCGCTGTGCATTTAGTGACAGTGGAGTCAGAGGAGCAGTTGGTTGCAGCAGCTAAGGAGTGCCTGTTTCCTGAGTACCCAGTACAAAAACAGTGTTAAAGCCCCACTTGAGCACGGAAAGACTGTGTGTGTTGGGTCTGTTCTTCACAATAATATTGTTAAAATTGAAGGCATTATTTTGTACAGTGGCATCATTTTGAATAGAGCAAAACTGTATTTTGATCAAAGTTAAGGTCTCCACTTGTTTCAGCATAAGCATTCTGTCGTTTGTTTGCTTGATTATGCTTTAAAGACATCCGTTTGCATAGTGGGATTAGTTTACAAATAACATCTGTGACAAGGATTGGTGCAGAATAGATGAGAATAACCAATCACCTGGAAGCAATTAGTGTGGTCTGCAATGGAATAACAGCATCTTATTTCATAGCAGGAAGAACTCCCAAATGGAGGACTGCAGATAAAACATTTGCCAAGATAAAACACAAAAGAAAACCGTCATAAGGCTGCAGGCAGAAGGACAAAAACAGGATTGCAACAATCTATCACTATGAAAGGCAGCAACAAGTTTAATATTCAGAAACCTAAAGTATGTATCAGCAGCAGAATGGAGCTAAAAATAAATGTTTGTTTCAGTTCTATGAAGCTTTGAGTATTTTGGATTAGTAGCACTGCTGTGTTTGTTGCATCATATTGCTGTAATTGTTTATATGCTTTATATATTCTGAGGTAAGTTGATCTATAGTGTTACATCATATTCTATAAGGATGTTATGTGTTTGTAGACTTTCTGCCCAGTTTGACCCATTTAGCAGAAGTCAGCCTGTTTAAGGCTCTGATATCTATTCTGTATGACTTAAAGCAGTTATGACATGGTCTGATTTTCTCACCCAATAAAGGAATATTTCATATATCAGTCTACTCTTCATTCTATCAGAAACAGTTTTCACAGCTCGTACATTTTCTTTTTACACATATATGTAAGCATTGAGCCAAATGTAATAATGACAACAAATTAAACGAACAATATTTGAGTACTTTCTCCCACACTGAAAACACTGGAATGATACAATTATTTGAACATTACCTACACTGTAAGAAAAAGTCCTAATATAAAAGTATTTTACTGTGTATTTTACAATTTTGTTCTGTTCTTCTAGAATATCATTAAATTTACATATATAGACTGTGATTTCACATTTCAAATGTAAATTAACGTAAAATCACTGTAATGTAATAAAACATAATTTTCTTGTTTTTTAAATGTATTTGTCCGTACATATGCATATTTAGATTGTTAACCAACAGTAATGTTTTAATGTTATTCATTATTAAACATTTGCACATAAATAAGTGACATAATACTCAGTACTTACTTTTAAATGTTTACTCTTTGGCCAGTGTTGTGCCAAAAAGTGATCGTCTGCCAAAAACTGATTTCCGGTATTTGCCAAAAACTGATTGCTCGTATTTAAACTGCTATAAGTAACTTGTTGGGCTACAATATGTGAAACATATGTCAAATGCATCCCTCATGGATGTCATAAAGTCATCTTCAGCCACAAACAACATTCGTGTAACAAGGTAGAAGCCGTAATCACTTTTTGGCAGTGACTTTTATATAACCTTTATTTATGCAGTTAAAAAATGTCATTAACATTAAAAATCTCTTTTGTAAGAGTAAGTTGGCCAAGAGGACAGCAGAAATGGGAGCAAATATTACAATAGTTCTGTAAAAATATTTTATGGCGATAAAGGACTGGTTGGTTATATTGTAAGTACAATAACACAGAGTTGTTGAAAAACAGATATTTTTTTAATTCTATATATAACCCCTTTGTAAACCCTTTTCACCGAAGTCTCTTTACCAACATACGTAAAGATATTACAAATAAAAAATACACAGAAACATTGGAAATCAGTTTTTGGCACAACACCCGCTCCGCTTCAGCCGTTTTTTTCGGCAAAATTACCCACACCCACCGCCGCACTACGAATTGTGGGATATGTTAGGCCACGAAGTCTACACCGCCACATCCTTAAAATTCAGGGAAATGAAGGACGCATTTGAGGGCCGCATTTCGAGCAGCCTTTGAATTGGGACAGCCTTCGTCATGTCGCTGTGACGTAATCGGCCTTAAAATGCAGCCTTTAAGGCTGCAGACCCTGAATTGGGATACAACCACTCACTCACCCCCTCCCTCCTGGTTCACAGCTTCTTCTTCTTCTTCTTCTTGGTTGGCAACCAATGTTAAGGCACATTACCGCCCCCTGGCTCACAGCTCAGTGGACATTTAGATGAGAAAATATATATTTGACACATTTGAGGAAAATACTAATACAATAAAATAAAAATAAATAAAACAAATGTTCCCTTTAGAAATCTTAATTTTTTTGCTTTTTTTTGCTCTATAAAAATAGTTGTTTTTCTTTTTCAATCACTCATCTTAGCAGTAGGATATACATGAAAAGAGAAACAAATTAAGTTTGAGTGCACTCTGGTCAACTGACTCAGGGACTCAAATGACTCAAAAAACCCGATTCACTTTGGTGAGTGACTCATTCAAACTCGATTCAGTAAAAAGAATCAAATTTACCATCACTATCGCTCTGGCAGAAAGGGCGCTAGAGCCAGAGTAGGGGAGAGGTGAGCTGGAACAAACCATTTGGGGGGGGGGGGGGGAATATCTATACTTTTGTTGTTAAAATATTACATCTCAACAAAGTACTGTATGGTTTAATATTTTTAGTAGTGTGTCACACAAACAGCAAATATTGTCAATAAAAAAAGTAAGAAATCTTTGGGGGTGCTTTGATTCATTTTGGGGGGGGGGCTTCAGCACCTGCAAAAATGGGCTAAAAACGTCCCTGGTAGACAGTGCTGTACAAGGTACAGGTGAAAATCAGTGACAATGCCAAGTAACGCTAAAAACAGAGAGTACAACACACAAAGGACAAAAGAGGAAATAACAGGGAAATATTTATCAATGGAGACTACACAAAAAGTATAAGACTGATAGAATTAGTTTGCACAACAGTTGTGATAAATAATGATTTGTGAAATAGTTTACAAGTTTAAAATTCCACCTCATTATAAACATATCATATCCTCTGGCTCCTGGACATCACGCCTGCTATGGTCAGGTGTCTCAGTGTCAGGCAGCACTCTGCAATATGGTCAATATTAATGATGACAGTGTAATGCATTTATAGTGCTACATTCCAAAGGCAGCTGTCAGTCAAAAAATACTTGCACTGCCATTTCAGGCTGCACAACTTGACCACCGGTTGAGCCCTCACTGGCTTCTGTAATTGACAACATCGCAGAAACATTACTACAAAGTCTTAAATCAGTAAAAGTCAGTGTCTCAGGTCTTAATTATGACCTTTAACAAAAGTGAGAAAATGCAAGACTTGTTAACATCATAAATATTGAACTTATTTAATGTATTCTCATAACTACTCTAGCTGTTATGGTTTGCAGAGACGTGGACCCAAATCCCAGTCTCAGGGCAGACAGTAAAACTAACTTTTCTTTCAGATGTCGTACTAAATCCTAAACTCACTCAATACAGAAAACAAACAAAACCATAGTCCACAAGTAATCACAGGATAACACGACACACAGGGAAAGTTACAGACAGTTTGACAAAGGACATGCAGAACTGCACAACAAGTGATTTGGGGAATAAAAAAAAAAAAAAAAAGCAAAACACAAAACAAATGAGAAACACTAAGAACAGAGAACAAGCCAAGGAAACCAAAACAGACCAAAGGATGAATGCAGAACCACACAGAAGATACCCAAATAGAACTGGGGGATGCAGAACTATTAAGTTATTCAAGTTCACGATAGGATAACAAAATCAACAATAAGGAGAAAAAACAAAAACAGAAATTCAACCGAACAAGCCAAAAAGCAAAAACCCAGGAAACACCAGGGAACACATTGGAAACAACGTGCTCACTACCCAAAAAATAGTTTTATGAAATGGACAAACTTTAGCTCATATTACAATTTGTTATACCAAAGCTCAAGCCTGCTCTACTGCATTTCTGTTATTTACAGTAAATCAATGATAGGGAGCCCGGGGGGGCTGCAGAGGGGCGTGGTCTGAGCAGAGTATGTTCATGCACTGCTGTCTCTCTGAGACTTGAGTGATCAGAGAAATGTCTGAAAGTCTTATCACAGCATTTACTATTCTGAACAGTGACATTTTAAAACATGGCTCAGACAATTTTTTGTTGACTGGAGAGCCACTGAGTTACAGTAAGTGTAATAACAATAAATTATATTGCCATATCAACCACCTGAGTGAAACATTTGAAAACATTTAAACAGATGTAAAGATTAGAGTGACCCAGAAGGTTTCTGGTTCTAGTTTTTCTGGGTGTCTCCTCTTCAAGCGGAAGAATGAGCCACTGGCCGTTAACTTTGCAGAGCTAAAATTGCACTGGAATCTTGGGAATACTGTCCCATAGTTCCTGTCTGAAGTCCTCAGCATTGAGGTTTATGGGGACGACCACCCGACAAGCAGGAGTGGCATCTGTGAACAGATTTAAACCAAGTTGTCCTGCAAATTTTACTCAACAGGTTTTACTGAAAATGGGAGAGACAAAATCGTCACATTGGAGCATACCAGTGTCAATTAATTGGTCCAAAGAAAGAGCGACAAAAGTGATCTCTAAAATGCAAATGTTAAAGTTGCCTAATAAATGGTACCATGAGAAAATAATTTAAATATCTGTTGTTCTGAAACATATCACTCTATATAAACACTTTACAAATAAATAAAGATGATTTTTCAGGGGAAATGGTCCTCCAACTCTCCAAAGAGACTTCAGCCCGCTTGCTCAAGCTTGTGGTGCATATTATCTACATTTGTCTGACAACTCCGGGTACTTTTACTATAGGAAATCTTCAGAAGTTTAACATTTTTTCTTTAATCACTGCCATTAGTATGTTTTGCAACCATGAGATTGCAAAGGTCTTGAGAGAGCTCGGTGGTTTTACCCATCATGAGACGTTTCTTGTGTGACACTTTGGTAACGAGTTACCTTTCTAAGTAAATATATTTCTAAAGACGCTATTGTAGTTATAGTCCATTTAAAAATAAGGTTTTACCATGATCAGAGTCCTGTGATAAGTTGACTCCATGATTCAGTAACTTATGGAACCACCTTTACCAGCAGTAACTGCCAGTTTATTGATGTATGCAGGTATTCGCTTATGCACTGCTTTCTTAAGGTAGTTTTCTTTTTGGACTCTACTGATGAATGACCTAGCCAACCCCCTGATGCGTAGTCTCAATGCTTTTAGCGTTCTACCTAGAACACTGCTGGGATATACAGCTTGTGGTTAAGCTTGTTGTGAGGGAGCCCATCCATTTTAACACTGGCTTAGTGGGTGTAATTTGAGGTGAGGAGCTGATCTGAAGCCACAAATTATTGATGCCCCTGAACCTGAGCAGAAACACAGATGAAAAGCACAGAGAGAATATTCATGTTGTAAACTGGCAAATGTGTATGGCAGCTCTCAGTTGCACAAGTAATGTTAGTAATCAGGCAACTGGTAATCTGTCACAGTTTATTCTTTTGATTGGAAAACTTTCCCTGATGTATTCTCTCCACAAGCCTGCTGTTAAACTGACTTGATCAAATTTTGATGATTGGGGATCAGTAACATGACGCAGGGCAGAACATGCTGGCACTATCAGTTTGAGTTCTGCTGCTCCTAAACCTGCCATCACAGACAACGATTCTCTGCCAAAGAGTTTGGGGGAATGACAGCAATAAATATTTAATACAAATAAAACACTATGCTTTGAGTATCTAGAAAAGCGCTATATAAATGCAATCCATTATTATTATTATATTTCAACACAAGAGATATAACGAGTCTGGCTGCTGTGATTCAGTCTCACTCAACAGATTCCTAAATATTGAAAAACTGACTTTCAATTAGTTGGAAAATGTTTATTTAAAATGCACAGTAAATCATTTTTGGCAAATAGGCATTGAAAATTCTTAAAATCATTTTTTACATTTAAATGTTCAATGTGAGTCAAAACTACAGATATGCTCATGGCCAAGGTGCAAGTATGCACATGGATTCATAATTACAATGAAACTCACTAAACCATATACTGAAACTCTTCCCCACCAAACAATTCAGGCTATTTACAGCGCTTTCAACCCAACTCTGTTATACATGATGTTTTAGGAGCTGAACTTTTGCATCCAAATGAATTCTTTCTTCAGCTCCAAATGTAATGCATGCACAACTTGCAGAACACTTTAAGAAAGGGGAAAGGAAGCACATGGGGAACAGTGAGGAGGAGGGGCAGTTGAGCAGCTCCCTCACCTGCTCACCCAGGTTTGACTTGTTCTTGTGCATTGTGGCATGCAGATACACAGCAGCAGCAGAGGCTCCCAGATTTTATGATCTTTTAACAGCACAGCAGCAGTCAGCTGGAGACTGGGATGATCCTGCAACAGGTCAGATTCACCTTCATTTTCCAATGTTTTCCTCCCTGCCTCAGTTTTTTTCTTCCATGGCTTCTTTTAGATTCCTTATGTATGAACTATAAAGGACACATACTCTTCAGAAACACAGGAGCACGCTCACTTACTTGCTGTAATACTTGAATATTTGAATGGAATCTTTGTTATATTTTTTGTTTTCTAGTAAAATGCTACCTTTTATCACTTGATAAAAAACAACACCTTACACTAGTGCTGGGCGATATGGAAAAAATATTTATCACGATATGAATTATTTTATATCACGATAACGATATATATCACGATATACCACCTGACCTGTGGTCATCTGGAAAGTATGCAGTCTGTAAACAGCGAGTGGAGAGGGTGCAGTCTTTGTTTTGAGTTACTGTAAAGCATGTCGCAAATCCGGGTGCATGTACAGCAGCACCATGTTGCAAAACCACAAGACAGTTTCTTTGCGAAAAATATCATTTTTTTATACTTTATTTTCTCTTGCATAAAGTTCAGAGTATGTATAGTGAGAAGACAACACTAATATATTTGCCACAGGCTATTTAACCCTTTAAGACCTACCATAGAACCAAGTCCGCCAGAGCTTATCTTTACATTTATTTATTTTGAGTGTCTTCATAGTTTTATTTTTGAGATACACAAATTTTTATATATAAATGAAAATAAATAAATGCAAATTTGCAAAAAAACAGCATGTGCATCAAAATAAACTATTTCCAACAGTGTAATTTGACTTCTAAGCATCCCAGAAACGATACAGAAAAGCATAAAGTCAAACATGACTTTTAAAAACACCAACATAGACTTTGAAGCTTAAAAAACATTTTCCGCGAAAGTGACGTCACTTCCGGTTTCGGACAGGTAATGGCGGACATGCGATAGTTGCGCTGACTTATATTCCAACTAGGAAGTGTTATGAACAGCTGATCGGATCGGCAAAGCCTGTTTCTGGAACATTGTGTTTTTGTTGCTGCAAGTCTGGAATATTATGTTTTTGTTGCTGGAAGTGCTTTTTATGCAATTTTTGCAAAGCTATATGTGGAAGGAAACCGTGACCTAGGGCAAGCTAATGGAATAAGATGTAAGTACAACCCCTACGGTTTCATATGCAAAAAAAAAAAACATTATTGCGCTACCTTACGTGGTTCCAGTTCTACAGGGATTTAAAAATAGTTAGGGAAAACGGAGTGTGCCTGCTCTGACCGGTTGTAAAGGGTTAATGATATATTTTATGTAATAATTTGTAAAATTCGGGTTAGAAACGATAGAAACGATAGAAGACAAATGGCACGATAGACACTTTTCTATCGTCCACACGATATATATCGTCATATCGCCCAGCACTACCTTACACTTACCAATATGTAACACAGCAGCTTTGTGGTTTTTGTTGGAGTAAAGACGGAGTATAAAGATGGAGTATAGTGTAGCTCTGCCAGTGGTTTAGGTAAACCAAATGACTTTACTAATGTCAGAGACAATTTGTCTGTAACTGATTCTGTGAAACAGAAAGAGCTTGGTTAAAGAAATAAATGACTAACAGTAATGAAAAAAAGAGATTTGTCAAGCGTAGCTGGATTAAAGAGCTTAACAAAGACAGTATGAAAAGTGTATGATGAGACATAAAAACATGAAAGACAAGCAAAATAACTCCAGCAGCATAAACAGCACAGGGCAGAAGGCTGAAGAAAGGGGATGGTGCTTCTTTGTGGAGCAGGCGTCTCATGAATATGCACTCAGAGAAAGTGAGTCTGCATTCATTCATGAAGTAAAACAACTGGTTGGTGAATGTTATAGGACGTCTTGATGCATGCTCAATCATCCAGGTAAGTAAATCTCCAAAAGTTGATTCTGTTCATCTGGACGTTTTCAGTGGGAGAAACGTTTCTTCACTCATACAGGTGACCAGCTGACTGCAGGTTTCCCCAAACTGTTCCTTCAGTGGGCTGGTTTCAGTCATTATGAAAATGTACTGCTTATAAGACTGAGGAAACCTGCAGTCAGCTGGTCACCTGGATGAGTGAAGAAACGTTTCTCCCACTGAAAACGTCCAGATGAACAGAATCAACATTTTGAGATGTTATAGGACCTTCTTTCTTTGAGGGGACAACACAGATCTTCCAAAATACAAAACAACTTTGTCTCATGGTAAATGGATAAACAAGCCTCTCTTCACACCTTCAGATTGTTTATCTTCAGCATCCACTTTACTGTTTGTTGCTTTCTATGTTGAAGGTGGTCGACAGGTGCTCCATTGTATGGAAAACTGACAAGATCACTTTGAAAACTTTATTAACAGCCTAAAATGATATGCGGGCCAGGAACTGGTTTGATTCATTTAATAATTTATTTATTAATAATATAAGAAAATCCTACAGAATCTTATTGATACAGTGGTACAAAAACTGATCTTTTAAAAAGCAAAGGGACTGGTTCTTATATAACGCGTTTCTACTCTGAACACTCAAAGCACTTTGCACAACTTACATCATTCACACGAGCACTTTTTCTATGTTCTTTCTATGTAAGTGCTTTCTATCTAACGTTCACACTCCAATGGATGCATCCAGATCTTTATCTAGCCTAAGGATATTTGGCATGTAGACTGGAATCGAGCCACCAAAATGTACCATTTTAAGAAAAAATATAGGGTAATTTTGAATTTTTTTGACAGCAACACATATCAACAAAAGTTGGGACAGCGTACCACACCCTGTTCTTTAAACAGGAGTCCATAAATATCTGAGGAGACCAGCTGCAGGACTTTTAGGAGAGATATGTTGTTGCACTCTTCTCTAGTTGTGAAATGTTTTCAGTTGGTAGAAGGACTGCATAGTCTGCAAAGACTACCACAGTCTTTTTAAAATATTTTTTATTTTTTTATTATTTGTCCTTTATTTAATATGCAAAATATGCAAGGCCTTCCTTGAAAAACGCCATGTTGGGAGCATATTTTGCTCTAAAAGCTTTTAGGATTGATAGGCACCTTGCACATTTTCACTGCTATGCAGATGACACCCAGCTCTATCTGTCCATGAAGCCAGATAACACACACCAATTAGTTAAACTGCAGGAATGTCTTAAAGACATAAAGACCTGGATGGCCGCTAACTTTCTGCTTCTTAATTCAGATCAAACTGAGGTTATTGTACTCGGCCCTGAAAATCTCAGAAATATGGTATCTAACCAGATTCTTACTCTGGATGGCATTACCTTGGCCTCCAGTAACACTGTGAGGAACCTTGGCTGATCGTGGCTCAAAGAGTTGGGAGCTCGCCTTATAATCGGAAGATTGCCGGTTCAAGCCCCGGCTTGGACAGTCTCGGTCGTTGTGTCCTTGGGCAAGACACTTCACCCGTTACCTACTGGTGGTGGTCAGAGGGCCCGGTGGCGCCAGTGTCCGGCAGCCTCGCCTCTGTCAGTCTGCCCCAGGGTGGCTGTGGCTACAACGTAGCTTGCCATCACCAGTGTGTGAATGTGTGCGTGAATGGGTGGATGACTGGATGTATAAAGCGCTTTGGGGACCTTAGGGACTAAGTAAAGCGGTATACAGGCCATTTACCTTGGAGACATTTTTGACCAGGACATGTCCTTCAATGCACATATTAAACAAATATGTAAGACTGCTTTCTTCCATTTGTGCAACATCTCTAAAATTAGAAATATCCTGTCTCAGAGTGACGCTAAACTTGAGCGAAGAAAATTCATTGCTGCGTGCAAAAAATGTATTTCAGTGTTTGCTATTATCCATATAGACACACAATAGTAGCCCCTCTCGCTCAGGTTTTGCATTTGCTCTTGCTCAGATCTCTGTGGACCTGCTCACAGTGTGTCGCTCGCGCTCTCAACATCTCTGCCCCTGCGCATTCAACTCTTTCTGCACACCGTACAGAAAACCAACAAAACCAACCAATCACAGACTTGGATGCAAAAAAATCTGATTGGCTGTTTTGGTCTCCAATCAGCTCACTAGCTACTGTAGCCAAACCCAGGCAAATATCCCAGAATGCATTTTGTCCAAAACTCAAACCAGGCAGTTGCAGAGGAACGAAGAGTGGCGGAGTTTGTGAGTTTACTTGCGCTCAAATATTTTTTACGTGCGCTCAGAATAGTGACACAAAAATAACGCCATATTAGAGCACTTCGCTCTCACACTGCAGGCTTACTTGTTGCTCCTAGAGTATTTAAAAGTTATTTTGAAAAAGTAATTAATTATAGTTACTAGTTACTTCTTCAAAAAAGTAACTGAGTTAGTAACTGAGTTACAAGATTCTCAAAGTAATTAATTACTAGGAAAAGTAACTATTGCGTTGACAAAAAAATGTTTAACCCTCTGGGGTCCAGGGTATAATTGGCCATTTTTGACTACTTTTGATGTTTCCTCTACATTTCACCTTTAAAAACATTTACTTTGCCTTGTTTGGTATCATTCTTTTCAGCACAACCTCACGTGTCTGAATTTACAGTTATGTTTTCATTTTGACATACTGTATTAACACAATTGATCTAAAATCAGACAAAAAACATAAAATCCGAGTAGACAAAGTTATATTTTTACTGTAACAACCACAAACATGTTTAATGAATCATATTTCATAACTTTAAATGCAAATATAAATTGTCCATTTTAAAATCATATGCACAAGTTTTGCAAACAACAAAGTTATTTGCGGCCATTTACCTTTTACCCTTTTTTTTTTATAACCATTTCAAACTATTTACAGAACAATCAGCTGTTCTTCAATAAGATGCCACACAAATTATTTGTGCCACTCCAAATATTTCTGTCCACTATAAAGGAGAACATCACAGCCTGATACCTGCAGGTCTGACAGCAGCAGGTGTATCACTCCTGTTTCTACCTGGAGACAGCAGTCGCCTCATTGTTCTGACACACAACACAAAACTATCCACAACACTACACACTAACTACACAAGACAATACATTAACTACACACTCCAAACTATGGAGGACCACAAGAGCCACGCGCATCGAAATAAAAAATTCTGTGCTTAATTTTAATAAACTGATTTTTAAAATGCTTTTCAGTCTTCATTTCAAAAAACATTTTTGAATTGCACTTTAATAAACTGCATTTCAAAAACCTTTTTCGAATTGCACTTTAATAAACTGCATTTCAAAATCCTTTTTCGAATTCCACTTTAATAAAAACATTTTCGAATTGCACTTTAATAAACTGCATTTCAAAAACCTTTTTTGAATTGCACTTTAATAAACTGCATTTCAAAAACCTTTTTCGAATTGCACTTTAATAAACTGCATTTCAAAATCCATTTCCCTTTCTTGTTCGCTCAGGGATTAACATGTGGATTAGCAGTTGGATTAGCAGTTGGATTAACAACTTCATTTTAAAAATCCTGCTGCTATTCAAATTAGCCACACCGTGGGATGTAAGGAGCTCTCTGATTGGTTGATCAGACACAGGCTGTCTACCAGCCTGGATTTTTCTAGCTCATAGCTTCTCCCTGCTAAGAAACGTGTGTGCTTGTACAAAGGCCGTTCAGCCTCGGGATTTACACTCAGCTCGACACGGATATGTGAAGAATGAAGGGACCCTGCAGCGAAACGGAGAGCCAACATCTGACTGAGTGCCTGTTTACGCAGTCTGACCACCTGTTGAAGGTAACGTGCTAACATGGCTAACGCTAGCATCACCACACGTAGCTCCGTTATTTTAAAGTCATTTTAGCGTATGAAAGTTTTACGTCGCAGCTATATGAGCTAGCTACGTGTTTTGTAAGCTGCTGTGCTCTTCACAAATAAAGCTGGAAGCAGCTCAGACTGTTAGAACCAGCACTGAGGCCTGTTACATTTATACAGTGTTAGAGCAATGGCTGCAACCTACAGCCTTTAAACTAGCGATTAAAATGCTGACAGTAAACTCGTCAGTCCAGATGTTACCACATTACTTTGTGATACTTAGAGTTAAAACAACTGAGACAGGCTGATTAAAATAACAGCTGTCAGTTCTCTCATTCCTTATATCAAGACTGGAGATCACACTACTGATTTCAGTTCATTTAATATGTGAGAGCACAGATTCATTCTCAACTGGACATAAACGATGATCAAAGGTTGTATATATGATGAAGTCATCAAATCCCAGCCTCTAACACAGTGCGCTGAATCTTAGCTTTGAATGTCCAGTATATTCTAATCAGTGCAATTTAAGCATTCACTGAACCTACAGTATCTACACCTGTGTGGTAAAGATACAGATAATGAAGTTTAATTATTAATACAATATACATCATGAGAAACAAAAGCTGAAATTGATTCAGTTTAGTACTTTTCTCTGTATGTTCTGTGATTATAAAGGCCTTAAATTCTGTGATATATACTGTAAATGATTTTCACAGAGGTCTTAAAGTACTTAAATCACTGCTGATAGTCTGGTTGTTTATATTTTCACATGTTTTTGTGTCTGTAGGGCTGTTTGATGACGATTTGGACTCCTCTGGGAGATGAGGACACACCCACATCTGTTCCATACTGCAGCTATGGATGGTGTTACAGCTCTGAGTCAGCTTTGGGCCATCAGACGCACACACTGGAAAACCAGCACCTGGACTTCATGCCGGAGAGACGGCCTCAGTGATGGACTCTGCATCCTCTACTTTACCTCCTAAGAGTGTAAACTTACTGAGGAAGTCTCTAACTTGTGCACATTTGTACTTTTACTTGTTTTCTGATATATTAAAGAAGAGTACAGTTATTCACATAAAGTTTTTAGTCTTCTGTATTTATTCTTTTGTATGATGTACCACAGTCATACTGAACTTTACAGACCTGGTGAATTGGAGAAAAAAAAAGTCATATATATATTAGGGCTGTGCGATATGACCAAAATCTCATATCCCGATATTAAGACATCTATCGTCGATATAACGATATAAATTACAAAATTGTAACACTTCCTGTAAATTCTGTGAATCTCGGGCAGCTCGACTTGCATGAAGTGTTTCCAGCTGCGCGTCGTGTACCTGGAGTCGAGTGTTTTAATCGATGCATGAAACGATACATTTTTAGACATAAGTTGTAACGGCCGCCGTTTTCTTTGTGAGTATTTATTACACAGCGTGCTGCGGGGAAAAGCCTGTTCTAACGTTTGAGTCTAAGGTTTATTTTTTAGCACCTGACGGCTCTTTTTTGCTTCTCATCCGTTAATACTCTGCATCTTTCACGTGACTCAGTTTATTTTGAAAAGTCTCAACAGGATCTTGAGCTTTATTGTGAAAGGTTTATGTGGAAAATAAACAAGTGGACACGCCGTGGTTTTACTGTCGTTGCTAACGACAACGCATAAAAACAAGCGCTTGTCCGTCCGTAGTGTGGTTATATTAAATATAAGAGAAAGAGAGAACTTTAGGAAATTAATATAGCCACTACAGTGACCATCAAAATGATGAAAAAATATTGCGGTAAACAGTTTATTTTGCGACACCACGAAACAAACGATAGCGTAAAATGAAACGATAGACGTTTTTATATCGTCATCCGATATATATCGTTATATCGAACAGCCCTAATATATATATATATACACACATACATATATATGAATCATTTAGCTTCAGCAGTATTTCTATTCGTCCTATGAATTCCAGTCTAATGTCAATTCACTGTTTGAGTTTGGTCTTAAACCCCAGAGAATACCACCTGGTTCAACAATCTTTTTATCTGATTATTTGCAAAACGGTTTTCTTCTGAGAGATGCTGCTAGAGCTGAAATTGAGCCCCAAGAAACAACAACAAAGTTTAGTTCCTCTGGATTTTCCATGGAAAATTGTTTTATCACTCACTCAGGTGACTTCTCCAGTGTCACGGATGAGTGATGAATGTATCTCCCACTGGAAACCATTGTGTCCAGTTAAAGTCAATCGACTTTTTTAAGGAGAGTTGTTAGATGCTGTGCTCGTGAGGACAATGGGTTTTAACTTGCAGCACAACACAAAGCTGCCATATTGGATCAACGATCAAAACACTTAATTGAGCAGAATTAAGTCAAAATGTAATATCCTCATATGATGACACATCACACACGACCCAGCATTGTTCTAAGAATGCAAACTTTCTTATTGGAAGTTTCCACAGCTGCCAGAAAGGGACAGATTTCTGTCTGGTCTTAATGAGTGGTCGTTGCTCTCTCGTTTTCTCTGGAATTGCTGCACGGAGGATGTAACACCCATGATAAGCGCTGAGGTTTGTGTCCTTGTCAGGAATTAGCCATCCTCAGCTTCCAGGTTAGGAAAGTGGAACCAGAAGATATTCAAATGTATCTCCTCACAGCTGCTGATGAATTCTACAAAAAACAAAGTTTGTTAAAAACATTTGCAGGTGAATCACCACTGATTTATCAGTGCCATCCATTTACTCAAAAATTACTGACAAGCGACAACTAGAATATATAGTTTATAATTTCAAAAATGTCCTGTACAAAATGAACTATATATGACAAATGTGGTGCTTGTGGAATTTTTAACAAGGACCCTACAAAACTTTACTCATGCTGCCAAACTTCTGACAGCTAGGTGTGCAGTTCCTGCTTTAAATGCATTCACTTTTAAGCTTAAGGAATCTAAGTGATAAGAGGCCAGAAATGTTTGAACTAGCTTATGAACCTACATCACTGAGGCCGTCTCTCCTGCATGAAGGTGCTGGTTTTCCAGTGTGTGCGTCTGATGGCCTAAAGCTGACTCAGAGCTGTAACACCATCCATAGCTGCAGTATGGAACAGATGTGGGTGTGTCCTCATCTCCCAGAGGAGTCCAAATCGTCATCAAACAGCCCTACAGACACAAAAACGTGAAAATATAAACAACCAGACTATCAGCAGTGATTTAAGTACTTTAAGACCTCTGTGAAAATCATTTACAGTATATATCACAGAATTTAAGGCCTTTATAATCACAGAGCACAAAGAGAAAAGTACTAAACTGAATCAATTTCAGCTTTTGTTTCTCATGATGTATATTGTATTAATAATTAAATTTCATTATCTGTATCTTTACCACACATTTACCACACAGGTGTAGATACTGTAGGTTCAGTGAATGCTTAAATTGCACTGATTAGAATATACTGGACATTCAAAGCTAAGATTCAGCGCACTGTGTTAGAGGCTGGGATTTGATGAATTCATCATATATACAACCTTTGATCATCATTTATGTCCAGTTGAGAATGAATCTGTGCTCTCACATATTAAATGAACTGAAATCAGTAGTGTGATCTCCAGTCTTGATATAAGGAATGAGAGAACTGACAGCTGTTATTTTAATCAGCCTGTCTCAGTTGTTTTAACTCTAAGTACCATAGAGTAATGTGGTAACATCTGGACTGACGAGTTTACTGTCAGCATTTTAATCGCTAGTTTAAAGGCTGTAGGCTGCAGCCATTGCTCTAACACTGTATAAATGTAACAGGCCTCAGTGCTGGTTCTAACAGTCTGAGCTGCTTCCAGCTTTATTTGTGAAGAGCACAGCAGCTTACAAAACACGTAGCGAGCTCGTACAGCTGCGACGTAAAACTTTCATTAGCTAAGATGATCTTAAAATAACGGAGCTACGTGTGGTGATGCTAGCGTTAGCCACGTTAGCACCTTACCTTCAACAGGTGGTCAGACTGCGAAAACAGGCACTCAGTCAGAGGTTGGCTCTCCGTTTCGCTGCAGGGTCCCTTCATTCTTCACATATCTGTGTCGAGCCGAGTGTAAATCCCGAGGCTGAACGGCCTTTGTACAAGCACACACGCTTCTTAGCAGGGAGAAGCTATGAGCTAGAAAAATCCAGGCTGGCAGACAGCCTGTGTCTGACCAACCAATCAGAGAGCTCCTTACATCCCACGGTGTGGCTAATTTGAATAGCAGCAGGATTTTTAAAATGAAGTTGTTAATCCAACTGCTAATCCAACTGCTAATCCACATGTTAATCCCTGAGCGAACAGGAAAGGGAAATGGATTTTGAAATGCAGTTTATTAAAGTGCAATTCGAAAATGTTTTTTGAAATGCAGTTTATTAAAGTGCAATTCAAAAATGTTTTTTGAAATGCAGTTTATTAAAGTGCAATTCGAAAAAGGTTTTTGAAATGCAGTTTATTAAAGTGCAATTCGAAAATGTTTTTTGAAATGCAGTTTATTAAAGTGCAATTCGAAAATGTTTTTTGAAATGCAGTTCATTAAAGTGCAATTCGAAAAAGGTTTTTGAAATGCAGTTTATTAAAGTGCAATTCGAAAATGTTTTTTGAAATGCAGTTTATTAAAGTGCAATTCGAAAATGTTTTTATTAAAGTGGAATTCGAAAAAGGATTTTGAAATGCAGTTTATTAAAGTGCAATTCAAAAATGTTTTTTGAAATGAAGACTGAAAAGCATTTTAAAAATCAGTTTATTAAAATTAAGCACAGAATTTTTTATTTCGGTGCGCGTGGCTCTTGTGGTCCTCCATACCAAACACGCTAAACGTCACAAATCTCTCACATCTCAAAACTCGCTCTCCCTCCCTCTCTCTCTCTCTCTCTCTCGCCATCACTCCTAAAATTTTCCTCTCTTCCTAAACAACCAAATGTCATGTTGTCATATAATTTTTTGATTGGTTGACTTTGTAAATTTTTGCACCAACACGAAAGGGCTGATTTTTGTTTTGTATTTTATTTTTTGGTCATAAGCAGAGAGTGCTTGCTAGCGCTGTCCTTAGACAGTAAACGTGACGAAACTATTCAGGAAAAAACAGGCGTATATATTGTTTATAATGACTCTGGTTTTACGTGGCCTATCGACTCATGCGATTGTTTTGCCCCCCTAGCTCTGGGTGTTGTGCCAGAAAGTGATTGCCGTCCGCGGGAGCACGCGCAGCTGCTTAAAGCTGTAGCGCCCAGATTACTTACGTAGACAGCTACTTCTGTGCAACTGATATAAGATGCGGTAAGCTGAACATAGCTTCAACTGTCTGTTTGTCTAAAAATAGTAACGGACTGCATTTTCTTGTTAGTAACGGTAACGGCGTTGTAACAATAAAAATAGTAATTAGTTAGATTACTCGTTACTGAAAAAAGTAACGCCGTTAGTAACGCCGTTACTTATAACGCCGTTATTCCCATCACTGGCCTTCAGTTTTCAGGCCCCTCTTCTGTGGAACCAGCTTCCAGTTTGGATTCAGGAGACAGACACTATCTCTACTTTTAAGATTAGGCTTCAAACTTTCCTTTTTGCTAAAGCATATAGTTAGGGCTGGACCAGGTGACCCTGAATCCTCCCTTAGTTATGCTGCAATAGGTGTAGGCTGCTGGGAGATTCCCATGATGCACTGGGTGTTTCGTCTTCACTCACTATGTGTTAATAGACCTCTCTGCATTGAATCATATCTGTTATTAATCTCTGTCTCTCTTCCACAGCATGTCTTTATCCTGTCTTCCTTCTCTCACCCCAACCAATCGCAGGAGAGGGCCCCGCCCCTCCCTGAGCCTGGTTCTGTCGGAGGTTTCTTCCTGTTAAAAGGGAGTTTTTCCTTCCCACTGTCGCCAAAGTGCTTGCTCATAGGGCGTCATATGATTGTTGGGTTTTTCTCTGTATGTACAGGGTGGGCCATTTATATGGATACACCGTAATAAAATGGGAATGGTTGGTGATATTAAACTCCTGTTTGTGGCACATTAGTATATGTGAGGGGGAAAACTCCTCAAGATGGGTGGTGACCATGGTGGCCATTTAGAAGTCGGCCATCTTGGATACAACTTTTGTTTTTTCAATAGGAAGAGGGCCATGTGACACATCAAACTTATTGGTAATGTCACAAAAAAGAATGGTGTGCTTGGTTTCAACGTAACTTTATTCTTTCATGAGTTGAAAGAATTCTTTCATGTTATTACGGTGTATCCATATAAATGGCCCACCCTGTATTATTGTAGAGTCTACCTTACAATATAAAGCACCTTGAGGTGACTGTTGTTGTGATTTTGTGCTGTATAAATAAAATTTTATTGAAATGCATCGAATTGAATTGAATCCATGTTTTCCAAAAAAGAATTTCAGTCTTTTATTTTTCTGACCACAAAACAGTTTTTTCACTATTCCTCAGTACATTTAAATTACCTTTGGCCCAGAGAAGACTGTAACGTGTCTGGATCACATTCTCTCTGCTTGAGAGAGATTTTCCCTGATTTTGTTGATGGCACAGACAATTTTTCACAGACAATTTTAACAATGATATGTACTGCAGATAATGATACTCAAAATCATCTTCAAAATCTTCACATTTAGGAACATTACTTTGAAACTGTACCACAACTTGCAGGCATAGTTTTTTGCAGATGGCTGAATCTCTGCGAGTCTTTGCTTTTTATACCCAATAATGTTATTGACCCTTTATCAGTTAATTTAATTAATTGAAAAGTGTTTCTCTAGCTATGTCCTTTCAGCACCACTTGCTTTTCCAGTTTTATGTTACCCCTGTACCAGTATTTTTGAGATATGATGTGATGCTGCTATTATAATTCCCTTGAAGCACAGGCAGACGAAAGTCGTTTTCCGTCACTAGTTTATCTGAGGACTTCTCTCCAAAACCACCGTTAAAACTACACAGCATTAACAAAACTCAATGTAAGACAGAGCACCTAAAATAACACTGTACAACAAAATAAGATCAATCAATAAATACCTCATTGGCTGCATGCTGCAAAAAAGGAATTAGTGTAGTTGAAGTCCATTCCACTTAATGTGACTTTCAATAAAGAACATTACGTGCTCATTCTTGCTGCGCACTTATAGTTGTTTTTCTCCTTTTTCTCCCAAAAAGGAAACAGTGCGACTTGTAAGCAAGCTTGACTTTCAAAATAAAAGCACCATAACTTTAACTACATAAAATAACATAACATAAATAATGTACAGCTTAAACAATTTACAACAATGACATGGACCTTGACAAGATAAAGAAATGATCCAAATTATATAAACAATGTCATCATGCCAACAGCTACAGCTATCAAATTCAAAACAAGTTATTTTTCATGAAGTAGTAGGTGTTTTAGTTTTATCCTTTTCTAACAATTTTCCATGTTCTATTGTGAATAAAATTTAGGTTTATAAAGTTTGCTAATTATTACATTCTGTATTTATTTAAACTTTACACAGCATTGCAACTTTGTAGGAACTGGGGTTCATTATACATACCAGTCAAAAGTTCGGACACACCTACTCATTTAATGGTTTTTCTTTCTTTCTTGAATGAACACATGAAGAATTATATAGTAAACAAAAACGCGTGAAATAACTCAAAACATGTTTTATATTTTAGATTCTTTTTAATAGCCACCCTGCTTTGATTACTGCTTTGCACACTCTTGGCATTCTCTCCATGAGCTTCATGAGGTCATCACCAGAAATTGTTTCCAATAGTGGTGGGATTTCTGGCTCTTTTTAGAGAACCGGCTCTTTCGGCTCGGCTCACTAAAAAGAACCGGCTGTTCCGGCTCCCAACCGGCTCTTCAGGTTGTTTTGTTGCTTTAATTAATTTATTATCAACAACAATATAAAATTATGCACAAAAGGAATTACTAATGTAAAAAGCAAACCGTGGTTTTATTTATATATGTTTATATATAAATATATACAGTGGCCCCTAGAGACAAAGCACGTACAAACTCCAAAAAAGCATGTACAAACTCCAAAACACATTTCTAGCGTTAACTGAACCTCCCAAACAGAGCTACCTAGATCACTTAAATTACACAATTGAAAGCATATGTGTATTGTTTGTGTATTTATACACAAGCACTCATATACAGTCAGGTCCATAAATATTGGGACATCGACACAATTCTAACATTTTTGGCTCCATACACCACCACAATGGATTCCAAATGAAACGAACAAGACATGCTTTAACTGCAGAGTGTCAGCTTTTATTTGAGGGTATTTACATCCAAATCAGGTGAACGGTGTAGGAATTACAACAGTTTGCAAATGTGCCTCCCACTTCTTGAGGGACCAAAAGTAATGGGACAGAATAAGAACCATAAATCAAACATTCATTTTTTAATACTTGGTTGCAAATCCTTTACAGTCAATCACAGCCTGAAGTCTGGAACACATAGACATCACCAGACGCCGGGTTTCATCCCTGGTGATGCTCTGCCAGGCCTCTACTGCAACAGTCTTCAGTTCCTGCTTGTTCTTGGGGTATTTTCCCTTCAGTTTTGTCTTCAGCAAGTGAAATACATGCTCAATCGGATTCAGGTCAGGTGATTGACTTGGCCATTGCAAAACAGTCCACTTCTTTCCCTTCAAAAACTCTTTGGTTGCTTTTGCAGTATGCTTTGGGTCGTTGTCCACCTGCACTGTGAAGCGCCGTCCAATGAGTTTTGAAGCATTTGTCTGAATATGAGCAGATAATATTGCACAAAACACTTCAGAATTCATTGTGCTGCTTTTGTCAGCAGTCACATCATCAATAAATACAAGAGAACCAGTTCCACTGGCAGCCATACATGCCCACGCCATGACACTTCCACCACAATGCTTCACTGATGAGGTGGTATGCTTAGGATCATGAGCAGTTCCTTTCCTTCTCCATACTCTTCTCTTCCCATCACTCTGGTACAAGTTGATGTTGGTCTCATCTGTCCATAGGATGTTGTTCCAGAACTGCGACGGCTTTTTCAGATGTCGTTTGGCAAACTCTAATCTGGCCTGCCTGTTTTTGGGGCTCACCAAAGGTTTACATCTTGTGGTGAACCCTCTGTATTCACACTGGTGGAGTCTTCTCTTGATTGTTGACTCTGACGCACATACACCTGCCTCCTAGAGAGTGTTCTTGATCTGGCCAACTGTTGTGAAGGGTGTTTTCTTCACCAGGGAAAGGATTCTTTGGTCATCCACCACAGTTGTGTCCCGTGGTCTTCCTAGTTTTTTGGTGTTGCTGAGCTCACCAGTGCGTTCCTTCTTTTTGGGAATGTTCTAAACAGTTGTTTTGGCCACGCCTGATGTTTTTGCAATCTCTCTGATGGGTTTGTTTTGTTTTTTCAGCCTAATGATGGCTTGCTTCACTGGTAGTGACAGCTCTTTGGATCGCATCCTGGCAGTTGACAGCAACAGGTTCAAAAAGCAAACAGCACACTTGAAATGAACTCTGGACCTTTTATTTGTTCATTGTAATTGGGGTAATGAGGGAATAACACACACCTGGCCATGGAACAGCTGAGAAGCCAATTGTCCCATTACTTTTGGTCCCTTAAGAAGTGGGAGGCACATATACAAACTGTCATAATTCCTATACTGTTCACCTGATTTGGATGTAAATACCCTCAAATAAAAGCTGACAGTCTGCAGTTAAAGCATGTCTTGTTCGTTTCATTTGGAATCCATTGTGGTTGTGTATAGAGCCAAAAATGTTAGAATTGTGTCCCAATATTTATGGACCTGACTGTATAGTCAAATAATTTTAAAAAATGTTCAGTTAACTGCTACTACCACACACCAAATCCGGTCGTTGGTACTTCCTGGCTTGTGTAGCCACTAGGTAACAAAAGCTCAACACTGCCCCTAGCATCCTGGAGCACTTCTGTTGTGTTTTGGAATTTCAGTTTTCAGTTTTATTCAGTTTTCAGTTTTATTTGTCAATATGCAAGTTAGCACAGGGTCAACATCGTAATGAAATGTATTTGACGAGCAGAAGACAGTCACTCAGCAGAATGGTACAGTAGAAGAAAAAAATAGATGGGATATTGCACAGGAATGAGCAGCAGTACAAACTGAACAGTACAAAAGGTTTTTTTTGTTTGTTTGTTTGTGGCAGTTGTTACAGTATTGCACTTTTTTTAAATATAAATATTTGTGGAGTGACCAGTGCAGATTAAACAGAGTGCTTGTGAAGCTGCAGGGTAGCTTCTGAGTGCGTCCTGTGGACTGTGCTGTGTGTGTTTAAGTGTTGTGGTTGAGGTGTCGTATGGCTTGATGGTAGAAACAGCTGATGTGCTGGGTGGCTGTGGTCCTGGATGATGCTGTGTGCTTTGCAGAGGCATCGCTGAAGATAAATGTCCTGAATGGCAGGAAGCCTCATGCCAGTGATGTGCTCTGCTGCCTTCACCACTACTGATGTGTCGGTCGAGAACGAAACGGCTCTCAGAGCCGGATCTTTGACGTGAACGACGCGAACCGGCTCCTTATCGCGAGCCGTGGGTTTTTTTTCTTTCTCTCACCCTCTCTCTCGCATGTTTTCCCGCTTCACTCCGCACGTGAGCCTTGTGCTTTGCGCTGGGCAGAGGGGGGAGGGGCGGTAGTTACACTGGCAGTAGCACAGGAACAGAGCGGGAGGGAGAGAGAGAGAAAGAGAGCCAGGGACAACAAAGTCACATTAGAAAGGTATAGTAATCATCCACAACTATTTTCAGTTGCAGATGATAAAGGATTCAGAAAATTTATCCTGAAAGACTCTGTCCCAGTTTATGACAGGCATGAGGTCTTAAACAGTTTTAACAAGCACTTCGTAGATGCTGGGTTTCTATTTAATACTGTGGGAGCTACCCCCACGATTCCTTGCATAGAACCCCAAATATATTCTGGTGAGTTTTTTGAGTTTTCTCCTTTTTCTGTCCAGGAAGTGCATAAAGCTCTTAAAGCCTTAGATCAAAGGAAACCCCCAGGCCCTGACTTAATAGAGCCCTATTTTCTGAAAATAGCAGCTGATTATATTGCACAACCTCTTACGATCCTTTTTAATCTTTCAATTCAAAATAATGAAATCCCATTTGTCTGGAAGTCTGCTTTTGTTACGCCAATATTAAAAGGAGGCGACCCGGCCATTTTGACTAACTATAGGCCAATATCAAACTTGTGTGTTTTGGCAAAAGTCCTTGAATCTCTTGTTAGTGAGCAATTAAAAGAGTTCTTGTACTCTAATGAAATTCTTTCAAAACTACAATCTGGGTTTAGAAAGCAGCATAGTGCTGTCACGGCTGCCACAAAAGTGATAAATGACATACTTGTTGCTCTTGATAAAAAGCAGCACTGTGCTTCTCTTTTTATTGATCTATCAAAAGCCTTTGACACTGTGGATCACGCCATTTTAAAGCAGAGGCTGCTCTCGTTAGGGCTGTCTAGACATGTTGTTTCCTGGTTTACTAATTATTTGAGTGACAGGACTCAATGCACTAAATGTGAAAATCTGTGCTCAGAATTTCTGAATATTCACACTGGGGTGCCACAGGGTTCAATTTTAGGACCTCTGATGTTCATCATGTATATAAATGACTTGGGACAAAATGTGTCCAATGCCAGTATGCATTTTTATGCTGATGACACAGTTATTTATTCCTTTGGCTCAAACCTCGAAAAAGCAATACAGTCCTTGCAGAAAGCTTTTGACGTGGTTCAGCACACACTTTTGGAGCTGAAATTGGTTCTTAATGCTGATAAGACCAAGCTAATGTTGTTTTCAAACATGAAGAATTCTTCTCAAACTGTCCCTGTGGTGTCCACTCTTGAGGGTGACCTCATAGAAGTGGTCCATACGTATAAATATCTTGGCTTTCTAATTGATGATTCTTTGACCTTTAAACCTCACATAGACAATCTTGTGAAAAAACTCAAATTAAAATTGGGATTTTTCTTTCGAAACAAATTTTGTTTTTCCTTTGAGACAAAAAAGCGTCTTGTGAATGCTACATTTTTATCTGTTTTAGATTATGGTGATCTGCTGTATATGAATGCTTCTGCCCAGTGTCTTCAAAAGATCGATTCAGTATATCATGCTTCTTTACGGTTTATTACAAACTGTAGGGCTTTGACCCATTGTTGTGATCTGTATGTTCGTGTGGGGTGGCCTTCGTTGTCCTCCAGGAGATTTGCTCACTGGTGCATCTTTATTTATAAGGCCCTGCTTGGTCAAATGCCCACTTACATTTGTGATCTGCTCACACGGAAAAGCACTGTTTCCTATAGCTTGCGTTCAAGCGATCTTTTGTTGCTTAATGTTCCATTTGCCAGAACTGAACTGGGAAAGAGGGCTTTTATTTATGCTGCCCCATCCACATGGAACACGATGCAAAAAGATTGGAAGATAGCAGATCTTATTTCATTAAATGCCTTTAAGTCTAGATTGAGAGAGCCAGAGAAAATTGTTGTTTAAAATGTAATTGTTATTTTACAATATGTATGTAACTTTGTAATTTTTAACGTGTTGTCGCCTCTTGGCCAGGACTCCCTTGAAAAAGAGGTTCTTAATCTCAATGGGATTATTTTTTCCTGGTTAAATAAAGGTTATAATAATAATAAAAAAACAACAACCTGAAGAGCCGTATGGGAGCCGAAAGAGCCGGTTCTCTAAAAAGAGCCGGAAATCCCATCACTATTCACCACCCTCTGTAGTGATTTACGGCTGCTGGCAGAGCAGCTTTCGTACCGAACTGTAATGCAGCTCGTCAGCAAGCTCTCAATTGCACACCTGTAGAAATTTGAGGTGATGTTGGCGTTCATGCCAAACTTCCTCAGCCTCCTCAGGAAGTAAAGCCGCTGGCGAGCTTTCCTGATAGCAGTGTCTGTGTGATGGGTCCAGGAGAAGTCCTCGGTGATGTTGACTCCACGGAATTTTTTAGCTGCTGACCCTTTCGACCTTGACACCATTGATGTGGATGGGCTGGTGTTCCCTGACTGGTCGTTTCCGGTAGTCCACTATCATTTCTCTAGTTTTGCTGATGTTGAGAGTCAGGTTATTTTCCAGACACCACTCGTACAGTGCCATCACCTCCTCTCTGTAGGCCGTCTCATCGTTGTCTGTGATGAGGCCTATGATGGTTGTGTCATCCGCAAACTTGATGATGATGTTGGACTCGTGTTTAGCAACACAGTCGTGTGTGAACAGGGAATAAAGGAGGGGGCTAAGCACACAACCCTGTGGCGTACCTGTGTTTAGGATGAGTGATGAGGAGGTGTGCTTACCAACTCTCACCACCTGGGGCCTGTTTGTGAGGAAGTTTAGAATCCATCTGCAGATTGGTGTTCCCAGCCCAAGGTCGAGGAGCTTCGTGGCAAGTTTTGAGGGGATGATGGTGTTAAATGCCGAGCTGTAGTCGATGAAGAGCATCCTTGCATATGTATTCCCTTTTTCCAGGTGAGTGAGGGTGGTGTGCGTTGCCAGGGCGATGGCATCCTCTGTGGCTCTGTTTGTTCGATAGGCGAACTGAAGAGGGTCCAGTGTGTCAGGGAGGGAGGAGCAAATGTGACCTTTGACCAGCGGCTGCAGGCACTTCATGATGACGGATGTCAGTGCAACAGGACGGTAGTCATTCAGAGAGGAGACCACTGATTTTTTGGGAACAGGAATGATGGTGGATGCTTTGAGGGATGCGGGGACCACTGACTGCCTCAGGGAGAGGTTGAAGATGTTGGTGAACACCTCTGCCAGCTGGTCGGCACACACTCTGAGTAGCCGGCCTGGGATGCCGTCCCGGAGCTTTGTGAGGAATGACCTTTTTAAAAGTCCATCTCACAGTTTCTGTTTTCAGAGTTAAAGTTGCAGCCTCACTGTCCTCCTGAGGGTGGAGGATCTGCTCTCTGTTGTCTGCATTAAAACGAGCATAGAAGTTGTTAAGCTCGTCTGCGAGAGATGCAGTGGGCTGAACACTGCCTGTGTTGACCTTCTTGTAGTCAGTGATGCAGCGCAGTCCATTCCACAGTCGCCTGGTGTCAAAGCTGTGGTAGCTGGACTCCATTTTGTCCCTGTAGTCCTTTCTGGCCTTTTTTATGGACTTTCGGAGGTCATACCTGGCTGCTTTATATGCATCAGCATCCCTGGAGTTAAAGGCAGAGGTCCTCACTTTTAGCTTGGCGCGAACGTCTTTATTTACCCAGGGTTTCTGATTTGGATATATGCGGACAGTGGTTTTTGTGATGGTATCATCCATGCACTTTCCAATATATCCAATGACAGAGTCTGTGAGTTCATTGATGTTGCCATCAGCTGCATCCACAAATATCTGCCAGTCAGTTGTGTCAAAGCAGTCCTGCAGGACCTCCTCAGCCTCACTGTCCCATTTGTAGATGACCCTGGAAGCTGGTTTTTCCTGTTTTAGTCTTTGTCTGTATGCAGGCAGCAGCAGTATGGAACAATGGTCTGCCTTGCCAAAAGCTGGGCGGGGGAGGGGTTTGTAGCACTCTTTGAATGGAGTGTAACAGTGGTCCAGTGTTTGATCACCTCTTGTGGGGAAGGAGATGTGCTGATAGTATTTGGGGAGAACTTTCTTCATGTTGGCTCTGTTGAAGTCTCAGCACAATAAAGGCAGCTTCGGGATTTTTGTTCTCAAGTCCAATAATTATGTTATACAGTTCATCCATAGCCGTAGCTTTATCAGCATGTGGGGGAATGTAAACAGCTGAAAGGAGAACTGAACTGGACTCCCTTGGGAGGTAAAAAGGCCTGACTTTAATGGTCAGCAGCTCGAGGCTCTGAGAGCAGTAAGTTTTTAAGATACACACATCTCTAGCCCACAAAGAGTTAACCATAAAGCACACCCCTCCTCCCCTTTTCTTGCCTGAATCCTTCGTTCGGTCTCCCTGGTAAAAAGTGAATCCATCCGGCGTGATGGCGCAGTCGGGGACGCTGGGCTCCAGCCATGTCTCTGTGAAGGCCAGAACGCAGCAGTTCCTGATGTCTTGTTGGTGTTTAATCTGTGCACGCAGCTCGTTAAGTTTGTTGTCAAGAGACTGGAGATTCGCGAGCAGGATGCTGGGCAGAGGTGCCTTGCTGTTTCTCTGTCGCATTCGGCACAAAACTCCGGCGCGTTTCCCCCTCTTTGTTTTCCCTCGACGTCGCGCGAGTAAACAAAGGATCCCAGGCAGCAGAGCGTCCACGGAGTCGAAACCCGCTGTAAAGTCCGAACTGGCTGACGAACGTAGCTCCAAAAGCGTTTGTCTGTCATACCGAGTGTATGATCGCGCTGTGCGCACAGAAATAGAAAGCAGTACAAAATAAATAATAACATTTTTGCTGAGATGACTGGGAGCTCTCGTCGGTGCAGCCATCTTACGGCGCAACCGGAAGACCGGTGTTTTGGAGTTTGTACGTGTTTTGGAGTTTACATGTTTTGGAGTTTGTACGTGCTTCTGAATTTGTGCGTGTTTTGGAGTTTGTGCGTGCTTCTGAGTTTTTACGTGTTTTGGAGGTTGTACGTGCTTTGTCTCTAGGGGCCACCGTAAATATACTTTTATTTATTCACTCCACATAAAATTTAATAAATAAATGATAAAATACAAAAACCAACTATTTACATTTCAACTTTTAACTATTTAAATTTTCAGCTTTTTCCTTTTAAAAAAAATTAAAGTGAAACAACACAAAACACTGCAAACCACAACACAATTAAATATAAATTAAAATATGCAAAACAAAAAGAAGATGCATATTCTCTGTCATATAGGCCTGCATGAATAAACTTACTGAATCCTTTATCATCCACAAGTTTTTAAGAAATCCCCAACAGTGTCACCACCAAAACACCCCCACACCATCACACCTCCTCCTCCATGCTTCACTCAAATTTGGACTGACAGACCAAAGCACAGATTTCCACTGGTCCCATCCTTGTGTTTCTTGGCCCAAACAAATCTCTTCTGCTTGTTGCTTTTCCTTAGTTGTGGTTTTTTAGCAGCTATTTGACCATAAAGGTCTGATTCACACAGTCTCCTCTGAACATGTAGAGATGTGTCTGCTACTGGAACTCTGTGTGGCATTTATCTGGGCTCTAATCTGAGGTGGTGACTCGGATGAATGTATCCTCAGCAGTAGAGGTGACTCTTGGTCTTCCTTTCCTGGGGCGTCCTCATGTGAGCCAGTTTCATTGTGGTCTTGATGGTTTTTGCGACTGCAATTTTCCAGTTCTTAAAGTAATGATGGACTGTTGTTTCTCTTTACTGAGCTGATTGGTTCTTGCCATAATATGAATTCTAACAGTTGTCAAATAAGTCTGTCAGCTGTGCACCAACCTGACTGCTGCACAACACACCTGATGGTCCCAACACCATTAAGAAGGCAAGAAACTCCACCAATGAACCCTGACAGGCACACCTGTGAGGGGAAACCATGTCAGGTGACTACATCATGAAGCTCACTGAGAGAAGACCGAGGGTTTGTGGCACTGTCAACAAAGCAAAGGGGGGCTACTTTCAGGAATATAAAATATAAAACATATTTAGAGTTATTCATCAATTTTTTTCTTTGCTATATAATTCCATATATCTTGCTTCATATATTTGATGGCTTCAGTTTGTATCTACAAAGTAAAAACTATTAAAAATAAAGAAAAACCTTTAAATGAGAAGGTGTGTCCAAACTTTTGACTGGTAGTATAGCTCATAACTTGATCTTCGGGCATATTATTGTGGAGCTGATTGATAGATACAGAATGAAAGCATCAAATACTTTCCATTTAGTTTAAATGCTTAAGCCCTTAAAGCTAAGAGTAAAATTAACATTTAACTTAGTTTCTTTTTTTTATTTAGCAGAATGCATACTGTGTTTTTATATTGCTCTATTCATCTAGAAGGACCACTAAATATAGCGCAAAATATAAGGAAATTTGTGTTTGGTTGATTATTTCTTTATCGTAACAATACTTCTGTGCAACAAATCTT